>NC_048223.1:63358890-63368717 GCF_002007445.2 Ailuropoda melanoleuca
AACATCCTTTAAGAATAATATAGTGCCCTTCTGTGTCTCTAACTATAGTCTTTATTTTAAAATCCAATCTGTCTGATATGAGGATTGCTACCCCATCTTTCTTTTGAGGTCCATTGGCATGAAAGATGGTATTCCATCCCTTTACTTTCAGTCTGAATGTATCTTTAGGTTCAAATCTGCTCCAGTGCTCTGTCTATTGTTGATAGTGGAGTGTTGAGGTCCCCTACTCAACCCTGTGGCATTTTATGGGAGCATTTAGGCAATTTACATTGAGACTGATTATTGAGAGATATGATTTTAATGATGCCATGTTGCCAGTAAAGTCTGTTTCTATAGATAGTGACTTTCTGTTATGCATCACTCTTGGGGCCTTTTTACTTTTATAGAACCCCCCTAAATATCTCATGTAGGGCTGGTTTCATGGTTATGAAATTGGTCAATGACTGGCGATTCTGGAAGGTCTTTATGTCTCCATCCATTCTGAATGACAGCCTTGCTGGATAAAGGATCCTTGCCTGCATGTTTTACTCTGAAAGAGCTTTAAAAATGCCCCCCCGACCCTTTCTCTCATTCCAGGTCTGTGTAGACAGGTCTGATGTAATTCTGATACCTTGCCTTGGTACATGAGAAATTTCTTTGTGCTGGCCGCTTTTAATACTGTATCCTGGATCTAATATTTGCGAATTGCAGTATGACGTGACTTGGCGTAGGTTTGTAATGGTTGAGATTGGGAGGGTCCTCTCTGCCTCTTGGACATGAATGTTTGTTTCCCTCGCTAGATTAGGGAAGCTTTCAGCTACAATTTGTTCAAATATCTCTTGTAGACCTCTGTTTTTCTCCACCCCCTCAGGGATGCTGATGATTCTGACATTGGAATGTTTCATTGAGTCAGTAATTTCCCGTAACCTACATTCCTGAGCATGGATTTTTTTGGGTCCAGATTCTATTTTTGCTTTCTCTTCTACTAACCCATCCTCCAATTCACTGATACGTTCTTCTGCCTCATTCACCCTGGCCATCAGAGCCCCTAGTTTTGACTGCATTTGGCTCATAGAATTTTTAATTTCTGCCAGATTCGCTCTCATTTCCACCCTTAGAGATTCTATATTCTCCTTAACATTTTTGTTAATACTTTTTTCAAGTCTACACATCATCTTGACCATTGTTACTCTGAATTCCATTTCTGATAATTTTTTACATCCATATCCATTAGTTCTGTGGCAGAGGCCACAGACTTATTGTCTTTTCTTTGCTGGGGGGGGACTTCTCCTTCTTGTCATTCTGATGAGGAGAGGTTGCGCGGTTGTCCAGAGCCCAAATTATTGACCAGGACCCAGGCCGTGCTCCCTTGTTTTATAGGGATCTTAGGGATGTGGGCTTCCTGATTTTTCAGCCTGCCCTCTGGGGGAGGGGCCTGCCACTCCGATACTCAGGCAACCCTGTTTGGATAGAGTCTCTGTGTCCCCCGTGAGGGGGGATGGGGATGGGCATACTGTGAGCTGGTATTTCCAGGCTTTTGTTCTCTGGCGGCTTTCCCTGGCAGTTTGCTGTGCATCTTCTGAGAGTCAGAGCAGCAGTGGCCAAATCTCACCCTCTGTCTCAGAACAGAGGGATCGTGGACCGTTTTCCACTGATGTTCTGGCCACTTTAACTCTGTTTCTGTTGGTGCTGCTCAACCTTGCTGCGTCTCGGGATGTGCGCCCCACACCCGGCATCCCAGCCCTCATTTCCAGGGCCGACACATCTCTGTCCTTTGTGTTTGTAATACCGCCAGCCGCCAGCCACCCCCGCGTGCTCCCGGAGCTCCCGGTCTCAGTCTGTTTCCAGTGAGCACACCGGAGTTCCATGAGAAGTCTGGTGGCGTGCTCCCTGGCTCATGGTCTCAGTCTGTTCTCTCATGGGTGCCGTCCACGAGTCTGCCTGCTCCCCCGTGCAGGTGGCTACCGCTTTCCGGTGCCCAAACGCAGTGACTCCCTTCCCTTTCCGTTTATCTTCCAGTATCTGTGCACGGATTCACGGCTCCCTGCTTCTTACCTCAGTACTCAGTGCTGGAGATGTTCATTTGTAGAGATCCAGATGTATCTTCCTGGGTCTCAGGCTGATTCCATGGATGTTCAGGCTAGTCTGGTACCTATCCAGCTCAACTCAGGGGACAGGCTGAAAAAGGGGTCCACTACTCTTCTGCCATCTTAACTCCCTCTCCCGACAAATTAGATTTTAAACTAAAGACTGTGATAAGAGATGAAGATGAAAAGATACTATATTAAAATAAAAGTGTCTATCCAACAAGAAGATCTAACAATTATAAATATTTATGACCCTAACTTGGGAGAAGCCAATTATATACACCAATCAATAACAAAATTAAAGAAACACATTGATAACAATACAGTAATGGTAGGGGACTGTGACACCCCAGTAATAGCTATAGACAGATCATCAATGCAGAAGATCAACAAGGAAACAAGGGCTTTGAATGACACACTGGACTAGATGACTTCACGGATATATTCAGAGCCTTTCATCCTAAAGCAATGGAATACACATTCTTCTTGAGTATACATGGAATTTTCTCCAGAATAGGTCCACAAATCAGGTCTTAAGCAGTACAAAAAGATGGAGATTATACCATGCATATTTTCAGACCACAGTGCTTTAAGACTTGAAGTCAACCAAAAGAAAAAAAATTGGAAGGACCACAAATACATGGACATTAAAGAATACCCTACTACAGAATGGATGGATCAACCAGGAAATTAAAGAAGAATAAAAAAAATACATGGAAACAAATGAAAATGAAAACATGACGGTTTTCCCTAAACTGTCTTTGGGATGCAGCAAAGGCGGTCCTAAGAGGGAAGTATATACAAATTCAGGCCTTTCACAAGAAACAAGAAAAGTCTCAAATACACAAGCTAAATGTACACCTAAAGGAGCTGGAGAAAGAACAGCAAATGAAACCTAAAATCAGCAGGAGAAGAGAATAATAAATGTTAGAGCAAAATTCAACGATACAGAAATTAAAAAAAAAAACAACAGTAGAACAGATCAACAAAACTAGGAGCTGGTTCTTTGACAGAATTAAATTTGAAAAATCCTTAGCCAGACTTACCCAAAAGAAAAGAGAAAGGACCCAAATAAGTAAAATCATGAATGAAAGAGGAGAAATCACAACCAACACCAAAGAAATACAAACAATTACAGGAACGTATTATGGGTGACTGTATGACAACAAATTAGTCAATCTGAAGAAATGGATGCGTTCCTGGAAACTTACAAGCTACCAAAACTGAAACAGGAAGAAATAGAAAACTTGGGTAGACTCATAGCCAGCAAAGAAATTGAAGCAGTAATCTAAAATCTCCAAACAAACAATAGTCCAGGGTTAGATGGCCTCCCAGGAGAAATCTACCAAACATTTAAAGAAGAATTAATACCTATTCTTCAGAAACTGTTTTAAAAAAAGATATTATAGGAAAACTTCTAAACTCATTTTATGAGGCCAGCATTACCTTGATCCCAAAACCAGACAAAGACCCCACTCAAAAGGAAAATTACAGACCAATATTCCTGAAGAATATGAATGCAAAAATTCTCATGAAGATACTAGCTAATAGTATCCAACTGTACATTAAAAGGATTATTCACCAAAACCAAGTGGGATTTATTCCTGGGCTACAAGGTGGTTCAACATCTGCAAATTGATCAATATGATACACCATATTAATAAAAGAAAGGACAAGAACCATATGATCCTCTCAATAGATGCAGAAAAAGGATTTGACAAAACACAGCATTCTTTCTTGATAAAAACTCTCCACCATGTAGGGATGGAGAGAATATACCTCAATATCATAAAAACCATATATGGAAAGCCCACAGTGAATATCATTCTCAACAGGGAAAAACTGAGAGGTTTTCCCCTAAGGTCAGGAACATGAGAATGACATCCACTCTCACTACTGTTGTTCAAGATATTACCAGAAGTCCTAGCCTCAGCAATCAGACAACAAAAGAAATAAAAGGTAACCAAATTGGCAAAGAAGAAATCCAACTTTCACTCTTTGTGGACAACATGATACTCTATGTAGAAAACCCAAAGACTTCACACAAAATTGGTAGAACTGATACAGGAATTCAGCAAAGTCACAGAATATACAATCAATGCACAGAAATCAGTTGCATTTTTGTACACTAATGATGAGACAGAAGAAGGAGAAATCAAGGAATCAATCCCATTTACAACTGCACCAAAAACCATAAGACACCAAGGAATAAACCTAACTAAAGACGTAAAGGATCTATACTCTGAAAACTATAGAACACTTATGAAAGAAATTGAGGAAGACACAAAGAACTGGAAAAACATTCATGGTCATGGATTAGAAGAAGAAATATTGTTAAAATGTCTATGCTACCCAGAGTAATCTACACATTCAATACAATCTCTATCCAAATACCATCAACATTTTTCACAGAGCTGGAACAAATAATCCTAAAATTTGTATGGAACCAGAAAAGACTGTGAATAGCCAAAGGAATGTTGAAAAACAAAACCAAAGGTGGAGACATCACAATTCCAGACTTCAAGCTATATTACAAAGCTGTAATCATCAAGACAGTATGGTAGTGGCACAAAAACAGATCAATGGAAAAGAATAGAGAACCCAGAAATAGACCCTCAAGTCTATAGTCAGGTAACCTTCAACAAAGCAGGAAAAATATCTAATAGAAAAAAGACAGTCTCTTCAATAAATGGTACTGGGAAAATTGGACAGCCAGATGCAGAAGAATGAATTAGACCACTGTCTTACACCCTACACAAAAATAAACTCAAAAATGAATTAAAGACCTAAATGTGAGAAAGGAATCCATCAAAATCCTAGAGAAGAACACAGGCACAACCTCTTCAACCTTGGCCATGGCAACTTCAAGACATGTTTCCAATAGCAAAGGAAACAAAAGCAAAAATGAACTATTGAAACTTCAATAGGATAAAAAGCTTTTGCACAGAAAAGTAAATAGTCAACAAAATTAAACAACAACCTACAGAATGGGAGAAGATATTTGCAAATGTCTTATCAGATAAAAGGCTAATATCAAAAATCTATAAAGAACTTACCAAACTCAACACCCAAAAAACAAAAAATCCAGTCAAGAAATGCACAGAAGACATGAAGATATTTCTTTAAATAAGACATACAAATGGCCGACAGACTCATGAAAAATGCTCAGCATCATTCAGCATCAGGGAAATACACATCAAAACCACAATGAGATACCACCTCACACCAGTCAAAATGGCTAAAATTAGCAAGAAAGGAAACAACAATGTTGGCGAGGATTCAGAGAAAGGGGAACCCTCTTACACTGTTGGTGGGAAAACAAACTGATGCAGCCACTCTGGAGAACACTGTGGAAGATCCCCAAAAAGTTAAAAATAGAGCAACCTTAGGACCCAGCAATTGCACTACTGGGTATTTATCCAAAGGGTATAAATATAGTGATTTGAAGTGGCATATGTACCCCAATGTTTATAGCAGTAACGTCCACAACAGCCAAAATATAGAAAGAGCTGAAATGTCCACCAACAGATGAATGGATAAAGAAAAAATGGTATTTATATACAATGGATTATTATAATAATCAAGAAGAATGACATCTTGCCATTTGCAATGATGTGGTTGGAACTAGAAAGTATTATGTTAAGTGAAATAAGTCAATCAGACAAAGACAAATACCATATGATTTCACTCATATGTGGAATTTAAGAAACAAAACAGATGAACATAGAAGGGAAGGAAAAATAAAATAAGATGAAAAGAAAGATGGAGGCAAATAGTAAGAGACATTAAATTCTAGGAAACAAACTGAGGGTCGCGGAGGAGGTGGGTGGGGGCTGGGGTAATTGTGTGATCGGCATTAAAGAGGGCACTTGATGTAATGAGCACTGGGTATTATATGCATCTGATGATACACTAAATTCTACCCTGGAAACCAATAATACAGTATATGTTAATTAAATTAAATTTAAATAAATAATTTAAATAAAGAATTTTTAAATAAATAAAAGAATGACTGTGTCCTGAGGTTTCAAAACAGCCTCTCATGATGAATGATGGTGGTTTCAGGACCAAGGACAGCACCTGCACTCCACCGCTCTCATATTCTTCTCTTTTCTTTTCTTTTTTTTTTTTTTAAGATTTTATTTATTTATTTGACAGAGATAGAGACAGCCAGTGAGAGAGGGAACACAAGCAGGGGGAGTGGGAGAGGAAGAAGCAGGCTCCCAGCAGAGGAGCCTGACATGGGGCTCGATCCCGTAACGCCGGGATCATGCCCTGAGCCGAAGGCAGATGCTTAACCGCTGTGCCACCCAGGCACCCCTATTTTATTTTCTATCTACGTCTTTAGGAATAGTGTAATCAGATTTCCCAACCACATATTAAGTTACACCACTCTAGGAAAATAATACTACCAGTACAATAATAGTAGCAATACCTTACAGTTAGAACTTAATATATGGTATACATGTATTGTTTAATTCCCATTAACAACCTTATAAGGTATTTTTATTATCCCAGTTTACAGGTGAGAAATTCAGGATAAGGATGTCAAGTGGCTTTACCAAGGTCACATGGATAGTAAAAATAGAGCCAGAACTGGAATCTAAATTAGGTATTTATTATTATTCAATTTAACATCTCTAATTACACAACTCTTTGCCAAAACTATTGTTATCCTGAATAACTTTTTATAATAAAAGACTGTTTTCTAGTAACACTGTCAGAAATATGTACATTTCACTATAATAACACTGTTGATCATTATTTAATTAATCTTGGGAGCTCCCATGAAACCAGGTAACAGGTGGAGTCCCCAGCAAGGAGTCATACTGAGAGGCTGAGGCAGGTGCCCCCTAGTTAACCACTGCCTTCAGTCTTAACCTGTGAGTGATGCATTCCTACCACCAGTAGGGAAGAATCAAAAAAGGGAATAGTCATGGGAAATTACTGTCTTCCAGGGACTGGTCCCCTGTATCCCTGCCTCAAACAAAGATGTTAAGCATTTATCAACTAAACATACTGGGGTCCCAACTAAACTCTCATTCGAAGAAAAGGTATCATTAGTTTTTAAAATTAAACTTCAAAGTATTTATCTAGCAACGATTTTAAATAAGATTGTGGATATTTTCTAGTTGAGTTTCAATTATAAACCACAAATATTCGTAGCTGATGTAGTGATCCCATTGAAGGACTCTCAAATCTAAAATCTAAGGACTGGAGGAGATAATGCTAAGTGAAATAAGTCAAGCAGAGAAAGACAATTATCATATGATTTCTCTCATCTATGGAACATAAGAACTAGGATGATCGGTAGGGGAAGAAAGGGATAAAGAAAAGGGGGGTAATCAGAAGGGGGAATGAAACATGAGAGACTATGGACTATGAGAAACAAACTGAAGACTTCAGAGGGGAGGGGGTGGGGGAATGGGATAGACTGGTGATGGGTAGTAAGGAGGGCACGTATTGCATGGTGCACTGGGTGTTATACGCAACTAATGAATCATGGAACTTTACATAAAAAACCAGGGATGTACTGTATGGTGACTAACATAATATAATTTAAAAATATTATTATAAAAATAAAATCTAAGGATTTCCAGAATTCCAGCATCAACTTGCTATCTACGTAAACGCCACTAGGTGGTACTAGGTGATTTTCCTTTTTAATTCAAGTAGTAGAGTGTGTGTGTGTGTGTGTGTGTGTGTGTGTGTGTGTGTGTGTTTTCCTACCTCAGGCCTGCTAAAAACAGTGAGAAAAGTGCAAATCGGCATAAGGAACAGTTTGTGGGTGATGGAAGACTAAAACTGTATTGAAGTGATGGCTCACAAATTTAAATCTCAAATTTACTAACAAGTCTTGAATTATACATTCATAGAATGTAAGATAAAAGAGAAGAAAATTTTCCATACATGGTATATCTTGATAGCATTCATATACTTTGTCTATATATTCATGAGAAAGCTCTCTGATTAGCAGCAAATTAAAATTTTAAATTCATTTATATATGTGAACATACTCCCAGCATGGTACTTTTTTTATTCATAATAGTATTTTTATTATGTTATTCACCATACAGTACATCCCTGGTTTTTTATGTAAAGTTCCATGATTCATTAGTTGCGTATAACACCCAGTGCACCATGCAATACGTGCCCTCCTTACTACCCATCACCAGTCTATCCCATTCCCCCACCCCCCTCCCCTCTGAAGCCCTCAGTTTGTTTCTCAGAGTCCATAGTCTCTCATGCTTCATTCCCTCTTCTGATTACCCCCCCTTTCTTTATCCCTTTCTTCTCCTACCGATCTTCCTAGTTCTTATGTTCCACAGATGCAAGAAACNACCCCCCTTTTCTTTATCCCTTTCTTCCCCTACCGATCATCCTAGTTCTTATGTTCCATAGATGAGAGAAATCATATGATAATTGTCTTTCTCTGCTTGACTTATTTCACTTAGCATTATCTCCTCCAGTGCCATCCATGTTGCAGCAAATGTTGAGAAATTGTTCTTTTTGAGAGTTGAGTAACCACCATGGTACTTTTAGCTCCTTTAATCTGCATCCTTTCAAAATTGCCTAACAACATCAGAAAACCATTATAATGCTGCAAATAACCAACCAGTAAAATTAAATACATATTTAAAATCTCTGTTCCTGTGTTATATTGTACACTAAATAGAAACTATTCAATTTTTAGTTCTGACCTTTTAACTTCTTTATTTTTATTTATTTATTTATTTATTTATTTATTTATTTTTAGATTTTATTTTATTCATTTTAGAGAGAGAGTGTGCGTGTGAGCTCTGGGTGGGGAGGGGCAGAGCAAGAGGGAGAGGAAGTCTTAAGCAGACTCCATACTGAACACAGAACTGACATGGGGCTTGATCTCACAACCTGACTAAAACCAAGAGTCTGTCACTTAAACTACTATGCCCCAAGAAGCCCCTCTCTATTTCTTTTCAAGTTGTATTTATTATTATTTTTCTTAGTAATCTCTATACCCAAGCTGGGCTCAAACTCACAACCCTGAGATCAAGAGTCACATGCTCCTCTTACTGAGCCAGCCAGTTGCCCCTGCCCTTTTAACATCTTTAACATGCAGAGTATATCCATGGAGAGTAAGATTTCATGAACCCACATTTCTTTTTATTGTTATATTAGTCACCATACAGTACATCATTAGTTTTTGATGTAGTGTTCTGTGATTCATTATTTGCATTTAACACCCAATGCTCATTACAACACATGCCCTCCTTAATACACATCACCAGGCTAACCCATCCCCGCATCCTCCTCCCCTCTGAAACACTCAGATTGTTTTCCGGAGTCCATAGTCTCTCATGGTTCATTTCCCCCTCTGATTCCACCCCCTTCTGATTTCCCTTCCTTCTCCTAATGTCCTCCCTGCTATTCTCTATGTTCCACAAATAAGTGAAACCATATGATAATTGTCTTTCTCTGCTTGAGTTACTTCACTTAGCATAATCCCCTCCAGTTCCATCCATGTCGATGCAAATATTGGGTAATTGTCCTTTCTGATGGCTGAGTAATATTCCATTGTATATATGAACCACATCTTCTTTATTCATCTCTTGAAGGGCATCTTGGCTCCTTCCACAGTTTGGCTATTGTGAACATTGCTGCTATGAACATTGGAGTGCATATGGCCCTTCTCTTCACTACATCTGTATCCTTGGGGTAAATACCTAGTAGTGCAATTGCTGGGTCATAGGGTAGCTCTATTTTTAACTTTTTGAGGAACC
The DNA here is from genome assembly GCF_002007445.2 of Ailuropoda melanoleuca. NCBI lineage: Eukaryota > Metazoa > Chordata > Mammalia > Carnivora > Ursidae > Ailuropoda > Ailuropoda melanoleuca. The sequence continues at coordinate 63,368,717 of NC_048223.1, forward strand.
T
>NC_048223.1:63368817-63410199 GCF_002007445.2 Ailuropoda melanoleuca
TACCTAGTAGTGCAATTGCTGGGTCATAGGGTAGCTCTATTTTTAACTTTTTGAGGAACCTCCAAACTGTTTTCCCAAGTGACTGTACTAGCTTGCATTACCACCAACAGTGTAAGAGGGTTCTCCTTTCTCCACATCCTCTCCAACATTTGTTATTTCCTGCTTTGTCAATTTTTGCCATTCCCACTGGTGTAAGGTGGTATCTCAATGTGGTTTTGATTTGAATTTCCCTGGTGGTTAATGATGTTGAACATTTTTTCATGTGCCTGTTAGCCATTCATATGTCTTCTTTGGAGAAGTGTCTGCTCATGTCTTCTGCCCATTTTTTGACTGGATTATTTGTTTTCTGGGTGTTGAGTTTGAGAAGTTCATTATAGATCTTGGATATGAGCCCTTTACCTGTACTGTCATTTGCAAATATCTTCTCCCATCCCATGGGTTGCCTCTTAATTTTGTTGACTGTTTCTTTTGCTGTGCAGAAGCTTTTTATCTTGATGAAGTCCCAAAAGTTCATTTTTACTTTTGTTTCCTTTGCTTTTGGAAACGTGTCTTAAGAAGTTGCTATGGCCGATGTCAAAGAGGTTACTGCCTACATTCTCCTCTAGGATTTTGATGATTCCTGTCTCACATTGAGGTCTTTCATCCATTTAGAGTTTATCTTTGTGTATGGTGTAAGAGAATGGTCAAGTTTCATTCTTCTGTATATAGCTGTCCAATTTTCCAGCACCATTTATTGAAGAGACTGTCTTTTTTCCATTGGATGTTTTTTCCTGCTTTGTTGAAGATTAGTTGATCATAGAGTTGAGGATCCATATCAGGGCTCTCTATTCTGTTGCACTGATCTATTTGTCTGTATTTGTGCCAGTACCATGTTGTCTTGGTGATCACAGCTTTGTAATATAGCTTGAAATAAGGCAACGTGATGCCCCAGCTTTGTTTTTATTTTTCAACATTTCCTTGGCAATTTGGGGTCTTTTCTGGTTCCACACAAATTTTAGGATTGTTTGTTCCAGCACTTTGAAAAATTCCATTGGTATTTTGATGGGGATGGTGTTGCAAGTATAGATTGCTCTGGGTAGCATGGGCATTTTAACAATGTTAATTCTTCCAATCCATGAGCATGGGATGCTTTTCCATCTTTTAGCGTCTTCTTCAATTTCTTACATCAGTGTTCTGTAATTTCTAGAGTATAGAGCCTTTACCTCTTTGGTTAGGTTTATTCCAAGCTATCTTATGGTTTTTGGTGCTATTGTAAATGGAATCGATTCCCTAATTTCTCTTTCTACAGTTACATTGTTAGTGTATAGGAAAGCAACTGATTTCTGTGCATTGATTTTGTATCTTGCCACATTACTGAATTGCTGTATGAGTTCTAGTGATTTGGGGGTGGAGTCTTTTGGGTTTTCCACATGAAGTATCACATCATCTGTGAAGAGAGAGAGTTCAACTTCTACTTTACCAATTTGAATAACTTTTATTTCTTTTCTGTTGTCTGATTGCTGTTGCTAGAACTTCTAGTACTATGTTGAGCAATGGTGGCAAGAGTGGGCATCTTTGTCGTGTCCTTGATCTTAAGGGAAAGGCTCTCAGCTTTTCCTCATTGAGAATGATATTCACTGTGGGCTTTTCATAGCTGATTTTTATGAAATTGAGGAATATACCCTCCATCCCTACACACTGAAGAGTTTTTAATCAGGAAAGGATGCTATATTTTGTCAATGCTTTTTCTCCATCAATCGAGAGGACCAAATGGTTCTTGCCTCTTCTCTTATTAATGCGTCCTATCACACTGATTGATTTGTGAATGTTGAACCACCCTTGCATCCCAGGGATGATTCCCACTTGGTCGTGATGGATAATCCTTTTAATGTACTGTTGGATCCTATTGGCTAGGATCTTGTTGAGAATTTTAGCATCCATATTCATCAGGGATATTGGTCTGTAATTCTCCTTTTTGATGGGGTCTTTGGCTGGTTTGGGGATCAAGGTAATGCTGGTCTCATACAATGATTTTGGAAGTTTTCTTTCTGTTTCTATTTTTTGAAACAAGTTTGATTTCTTCTTTGAATGTTTGGTAGAATTCCCCAGGGAATCCATCAGGCCCTGGACTCTTGCTTTTTGGGAGGTTTTTGATGACTGCTTCCATCTCATTACTGGTTATTGGCCTATTCAGATTGTCAATTTCTTCCTGTTTAAGGCTTGGTAGTTAATAGGTTTTCAGGAAGGCATCTATTTCTTCCAGGTTGTTTAATTTATTGGCATATCATTGGTGATAATAATTTCTAATGATTGTTTCTACATCCTTGGTGTTAGTTGTGATCGTTCCCCTTTCATTCATAATTTTATTAATTTGGGTCCTTTCTCTTTTCTTTTGGATCAGTCTGGCCATTGGCTTATCGATCTTATTAATGCTTTCAAAGAACCAGCTTCTAGTTTCATTGATCTGCTCTACTGTATTTCTGGTTTCTAATTCATTGATCTCTAATCTTTATTATTTCTCTTCTCCTGCCACTTTAGGTTTTATTTCCTGTTCCTTCTCCAGTTCCTTTAGGTGTCAGGTTATCTTGTCTATTTGGGATTTTTTCTACTTTTTTGAATGAGGCTTGGATGGCTATTTATTTTCCTCTTAGGACCACCTTTGCAGTATCCCACCAGTTTTAGACCGATGTGTTTTTGTTCTCATTGGTTTCCATGAATTGTTTAAATTCTTCTTTGATTTCCTGGTGGACCCAAACATTCTTTAGCAGGATGGTCTTTTGGTATCAGTTGAGTCCTGATTTGTGACCCAGTATGTGGTCTGTTCTTTCCAGTTTCAAAGCATTGTGGTCTGAGAATATGCAGGGAATAATCCCAATCTTTTGGTATCAGTTGAGTCCTGATTTGTGACCCAGTATGTGGTCTGTTCTGGAGAATGTTCCATGTGTGTTCAAGAAGAATGAGTATTCTGTTGTTTTAGGGTGGAATGTTCTGTATATATCTATGAAGTCCATTTGGTCCAGTGTGTCATTCAAAGCTCTTGTGTCTTTGTTGATCTTCTGCTTAGATGATCTATTGCTGAGAGTGGAATGTTGAGTTATCCTACTATTCAAGTATTATTATCTATATGTCTCTTTAATTTGGGTAACAGTTGGCTTATGTAGTTGGCTGCTCCCACATTGAGGGCATAGATATTTATAATTGCTAGATCGTCTTGTTGGATACACCCTTTCAGAATGATATAGTGTCCTCTGTATCTCTAACTATAGTCTTTAGCTTAAAATCTAATTTGTCTGATATAAGAATTGCTATCCCAGCTTTCTTTTGAAGTCCATTGGCATGAAAAATGGTTCTCCATCCCCTCACTTTCAGTCTGGATGTATCTTTCGGTTCAAAGTGAGTCTCTTGTAGACAGCATATGGATGGGTCCTGTCTTTGTATCCAGTCTGCAACCCTATGGCATTTTATGGGAGCATTTAGGCATTCACGTTGAGAGTGATTATTGAAAGATAAGATTTTATTGCTATCATGTTGCCTGTGAAGTCCTTGTTTCTATAGATTGTCTCTGTAAATTTCTGGTCTATATTACTCTTGGAGTGTTTCTTCTTTTATATAATCTCCTTTAATATTTCTTGCAGGGCTGGCTTGGTGGTCACATATTCTTTCAGTTTCTGCCAGTCTTAGAAGCTCAGGGCTTGTCTCTCCATCCTTGCTGGATAAAGTATCCTTGGCTGCATGTTCTTCTCATTTAGTACCCTGAAGATGTCTTGCCAGCTCTTTCTGGCTTCCCAGTTCTCTGTGGACAGCTCTGACATTATTCTGATGTTCTCCCTCTGTATGTAAGAAATCTCTTCCCTGAGCCACTTTCAAGATTGTTTCCTTGGATCTAAGATTTGCAAATTGTACTATTATATGTCGGGGTGTCAGTCAGTTCTCATTGATCTTGGGAAGGGTCCTCTCTGCCTCTTGGACATGAATGCTTTTCTCCTTCCCCAGATTAGGAAAGTTCTCAGCTATGATTTGCTCAAATATATCTTCTAGACCTCTCTGTCTCTCTCCACCCCCTCAGGGATCCCAATAATTCGGACATTGGGACATTTCATGGTGTCATTAATCTCTCTCAGTCTGATCCCTTGGGCTTTAATCTTTTTTTTTTCCCATGCCACCTCTTTTTCCTTCTTTTCTATCATCTTATTTTCTAGCTCTCTAATTCATTTTTCTGCCTCGTTTACCCTGGCAGTCAGAGTATCCAGTTTAGAATGCATTTCATTCATAGTATTTTAAATCTCATTTCTGCCCTTAGAGATTCTATATTGTTGCTAATATTTTTCTCAAGCCTAGACATCAACTTCATAATTGTTACCCTGAAGTCTATTTCTTACAACTTGGTTATTTCCATATCCATTAGTTCTGTGGCAGAGGCCACAATCTCTGATTCTTTTCTTTGTTGGGGGTTCCTCCTCTTAGTCATTCTGTTGGGGTGGTTGAGGGAAGGTACAGAGTCCAAAGTATGAACCATGACCCAAGCAAATGCACCTGTTCTATAGAGACCCTAGGTTTGTCATCCTCTTGTTTTTCCAGGCTGTCTTCTGGGGATGGGGCCTGCCTGTTATGCAGGCAACCCTGCTTGGGCAGCGTTGCACTGCCCCCTGTCAGGGGAGGGGCTGGTGGGCTCAGTGGAAACCGGTTTTTTGGGGCTTTTGTTCTCTGGCGGCTTTCCCTGGTGGCATTCCAAATCTCTCCCAAGAGTCAGAGCAGAAGTGACTGCATCCAAACCTCTGTCTCAGAATAGAGAAATCACAATCTGCTCTTCACTGAGCTCTCCAGGACATACAATCTCTGTTTCTGTCTGTGCTGCTAAAAATCGTAGCCTCCCCAGTTGTGTGCCCCACAACAACACTCTGAGAGGTGGACCCCAGGGCCAGGCACATCTCTGCCCTTTATGCTTCTAAAACTGCAAGCCACCCCCGTTTCATGGGAGCACACCGGCAGCTCCTAGATCCTGTCTGGGGGCTGATCTTAAGTCCTTTCCCTGCCACTACCGGTCTCCAAGTTTGTGCCTGGTCCCTATTGTGGGATGCTTTTGTGCTCTGGTGTTATATCACCTTCCCAGTGCCAGCTTATGGCAGCTCCCTCCCTCTTCTGTTTATCTTCCGTTATCTGCCTGCAGAATCACCTCCGCCATTCATACCTCATGACCGCTGGAGATATTCTGTTTGTAGAGACCCAGATAAATATTCTTACATCTCAGGCTGATTTTATGGTTGTTCAGAATGGTTTGGTAGATATCCAGCTAAATTCAGGGGACTGGTTGATATAAGATCCTCTACTCTTCCAGCATCTTCAGAAAAACAGTCCAGTATATTGAACTTCTTATAAGATATGGGTAAGATGGTTGTAACCAATAATGCCTAGACCCCAAACTAAAGTAATTGAGCTATAAATGGTTATAATAAGTAAATTACTTAGTGCAGTGGCTGATATAAACACTCTCTCTATATCTATATACATATAGAGATATATATGTATACAGTTGAGCCTAATTATTCATGGATTCCATATTTGCAAATTCACCTACTCAGCAAAATTTATTGTAGGCTCAAGTCAATATTCATGTCATTTTTGCAACCATTTGTTGACATGGACAGAATAGCAAAAAATTTGAGTTGCCTGATGCACACATTCCCAACTGAAGTTGAACAAGGCAGTGCTCTGCCTTCATTTCAGTTCTCATATTATAAATGTCTATTTTGTATTTTATTTTATGCTATGTTTTTGTATTTTTGTGCCTTTTTTGGTTATATTATTGTTTAAATGTCACTTGAGCAGGGCTGAACTGTTATCTAGTATACCTAAGAGAAGAAGACTGTGATGTGTCTGACAAAGAAAATATATCTATTAGATAAGCTTGTTCGAGGTTGAGTTATAGTGTTGTTGGCCATGATTTCAATGTTAATGAATCGAATATATATATATATTACACACACACACACACACACAAATGTGTCTTCAAACAGAAACACACACTTAGATACTGCAATACAGTCCTGACACTAACCACTCAGAGTTTAGCATCACACTCTGCAGGTTAAAGGACAGTCTCCAATAAGAATTCAGCCACAAGTTTGAGTGCATATACATGGAAATCACCTTTAAAAACTCCACGGAGAGAGTATGACTGTGAGCCAGGTCACAGTGATGCATTTGACATCGCTGGAGGGCTGTGACTAGGTGGCACAGTAAGGAGAGAGAGGGGGTACTTCACAGGAGTTTGCTTTTACTTTGTTACGTTTAAGGAAGGAAGCAGGAAAAACAATGATTCTGAAGTGGCTAGGGAACACCTATCACCCTCTGGCCTAAAGTTGTTTATGTAGAGAGAAAAACAGTCACCACTTACCTTTAATATCTTCTTCTGAAAATATAAGAAATTGTGCAATGTCTTTTGGATGGATTACTATAAACAGTTTAATAACATTGTGACAACTGAAGTTATTTGTAGCTTTGTTATGTGGAAGCTTCTAATATGTTCTTTGCTATTTATGGCTTACCTCAAAAGTATATGAATATTGTATATATATATTTTAAGATTTTATCTATTTAAGAGAGAGTGAGAGAGAGAGAGCACAAGCTTGGGGAGGGGCAGAGGGAGAAGCTGACTTCGGGCTGAGCAGGAAGTCTGATGTGGGGCTTGATCCCAGGACTCCGAGATCATGACCTGAGCAGGCAGACACTTAACTGACTTAGCCACCTAGGCGATCCTGAATATCATATTTCTAAGAATAAAATACTTGAGCCCTTTTGTAAAAGCAAGATCTCTACAAAAGCTATAAAGAAAAAAATAAAGATCAAACAGCCAGGAAAAGCTACATAGCATGTATTTGTGTAGTTACACAAATCAGCAAAATGTCTGATTCAATCACCCTACATGAGGTTAGACAGAATTACCATAAACCTAGAAACTGGAAATTAGGGATAAAATTCCTGACTGCTTTGGATAAGTAGAGAGATGTTGTTATTCTTAAAAGAAGACTTGTTAATTTTATTTCCCCCACGAAATATATTCAGAACTTATTAAAAGGGCAAAAACCATAATAGTATCTCCTCATGGAAAAATGAATGGGAAATGCATAGAAAAGAGAAATTAAGAAGTAAACAGACATTTTTCCTAAGAATTTTCACCTTTACTGGTATATTATATACTAATAATAGAAAATAGTGGGGAGAAAATGAAAACTAAAATCTAGTTAAATTGACAAAACAGCACATTCAAGTTCAAATAGTATTTTAGAATTAAGTAGCTCTTGCACCTAAAAACTGAACCAAAAGGACTAGTTCAATTAAAAAAATAGTTTCGGGGCGCCTGGGTGGCACAGCGGTTAAGCGTCTGCCTTCGGCTCAGGGCGTGATCCTGGCATTGTGGGATCGAGCCCCACATCAGGCTCTTCTGCTGTGAGCCTGCTTCTTCCTCTCCCACTCCCCCTGCTTGTGTTCCCTCTCTCGCTGGCTGTCTCTATCTCTGTCAAATAAATAAATAAAATCTTTAAAAAAAAAAAGTTTCATCAACTGGAGAACAGTATCTACAATATGTAATGGAAAGTACATGTCTTTTGCATATTTTTTGTCATAGAAACATAGCAGTTTATATACACTGGAAAGAAAATCAATTGACATTCAAGTCACTGCCAAGGAAGCTCATTAGGACAAGATTGCTTAGGATACCATATGATACAATTGAATATTACTCAGCCATCAAAAAGAATGAAATCTTGCCATCTGCAATGACATGGACAGGCTAGAGAGTATTATGCTAAGTGAAATAAGCCAGAGAAAAGCAAATACCATATGATTCCATTCATAAGTAGGATTTATTTCTTTTTAAGATTTTATTTATTTGAGAGCAGAAAGAGAGCACAAGCAGGGGGAGGGGCAGAGGGAGAGGGAGAAGCAGATGCCCTGCTGAGCAGGGAGCCTGATTCAGGTCTCAATCCCAGACTCCAGGATCACGACCTGAGCTGTAGGCAGACACTTAAGGGACTGAGCCACCCAGGCGCCTCCATATACAGAATTTAAGAAACAAATGAACATAGGAGGAAAAAAAAGAGGCAAACTAAGAAACACTCTCCTAACTATAGAGAACAAACCAATAGTTACTGGAGGTGAGATGGATGGGAGGATGGGTTAAATAGGTAATGGGGATTGAGAACACTTGTGATGAGCACCGGGTGCTGTATGTAAGTGATGAATCACTAAATTCTCCACCTGAAACTAATTACACTGTATGTTAATTAACTGGAATTTAAGTAAAAACTTGGGAAAAAAAGAAAAAAATCACTTAAAATACCAAACCATTCCCCAAGTAACATATTACTAAAAATTGAGGATGGCAACAGAGTGAGACTACCCAGAGGGTTCTACCTAGGGGAGGTAATGGGTGGAAACCTGGGCGAAATTTTTTAAAAAAGGAAAACGAGATTTTAAAATTTACCCATGCTGCTTATCCTGCTGCCGCTGTTCTGATCAACAGAATTAATGCCCACATTGTCCACTTGATCTGACAGTGCTGCCTGATGAAAACACAGACCATGACAAGCCAAGACTCAATATTTTGGTGCCCTGTATGAGCTGGTCTGAGATTGGAGCATGTGGTTGATTGCATCATGCCCTTCTTCCGTATCTGTCCACACTAACTGGATTTGGCAATAATAGCAAACTTGACTCAAACAAGCCTGAATCCTGTTTGCATGTTTCGGCATCTTCTTTTAGACCCCCACCACCACCAAAAGAAAATGCTGGGGATGGTCTGCTGAAAGGATGTAAGACATGTCTTCCCAGCTATCCTAGACTAGCTCACAACCCACCAACCTCCCACCCCCAACTCAACTGACCTGCCAGCTGACTGTAGAAACTTGGCTAACTGTAGCCAAGATCAGCAGAATCACCCAACTGACTTGCAAATCCATACAAATAATGAAGGACAATTGTTAAGCCACTTACATTTCAGGGTGTTATGCAGCAATAATTGCTGACAGAGTGGTTGGGCTAGCGCATTACTAAGATGGGTCTCTCTGCCTCTGGCATAACCTGGATGGGTCAGAGTAGACCATAATAGGGAGCGGCAAATGGAAGTTAAGACTGATGAGAACTGAAAGTTATGGTTTCTTTACAAATTCACAAAGATATTCTTTGAACTTGATCAAAGCCCTGTAAGCTATAAATTAAGCCTATTTACCTTAAACTTACCATCTTTAAAATGTTTGAGGTGATACTTCTTCCATAGATAACCAGTGTCCACATGATGCTTCCACATTCATCATCTTTTCTGTGCACATCCCAAAGCACTTAAATTATATTAGTTTAATAAATAACAATTTTAAAGACCTTCCTGGACGCCTGGGTGGTGCAGTTGGTTGAGTGTCCGACTCTTGATCCGGGAGGTCACGGTCTCAGGATTGTGAGACGGGCCCCACATTGGGCTCCACAGTGTCTGCTCAAGATTCTCTCTCCCTTTGCCTCTGCCCCTGCACCCCACATTCTATAAAAATAAATAAATCTTTAAAAAAAGACCTTCCTAACTTCTCTTAGAAACATATAGACTCAAAATATTTCAGAGTATCCAGACCAAGTGTATCACATCATTTCTGCCTAGAGCAAGTACAATGTAATTAACAAGCATATGCAGACTGTTTTCTTCAGTTGGCAAAGTAGGCATCATTCATACACGTGAAAAGCTAACAGCGCAAATAGAAAAAAATTAGTCTATTATTACAGGACTTTTAAGACCCGAAGGAGGAAAGTTTAATGGCCTGACACAGCTCATGAACTTTTCTTCAAGAATGGACAGAATTAACTTGAGCCATTGCTGGCTGTATTTTCTCACATTCTTTCTCATCACTAACTGGCTTTCAAATAGCTCTGGTTGCTTGTATCAGAGTGATCCAAGTCTTACTGCATACTTTACACCCAAAGAACTTTTTGAAAATCTTGCTACTAAAGAGTGGTCCCTGGGCCAGGAGCATCACAGACCCCATCCAGGCCTGCTGAATCAGAATCTGCATTTTTAATGAAATCCTCAAGTGATTATTTTCACTTACTTCATTTCAGCTTTTTTTTAGTTCTTACAGTTAGCTATAACTAGGGGACTATGGCAATGGGATTCCCTGTTATTCTCAGCAGTTAGGCAGCCAATCTTAAGAAACTACACATAGTATTGCTCTTTCCCACAGTTCACAGTACCAGGCATAAAAGAGGAATGTTGTATAGCTTTCTGGAGCCTTGACTCACAATTGCAATGACGCTATGAATCCCTCTTCTTCCTCTTGCATTTTATCAGAACAAATTCCGCTCTTTCACAGCCCTGCTGGATATTGGTTAAGTATCATTCATGGCCCAACAATATTTTATCCCATATTTACACAGTTTTTTCTGCCAGACAGTACATATCTTGAGAACATGTACTGAACCTCTTATGCATCTTTTCAAAATCTCCAAAGCCAAATACGGTGCCTAATATAGGGTAGGTGTTTGATAGTACCCTCTCTTTTTAATTAATGAATGAAAATAATTAGGTCACTAAGTAGCTAACTCGCAAAACTTCAAATACAGGCAAAACTATTTTACCCACTTCTGAAGTTTTACAATTATATATTTTCAGAACCAAGTCAATTTGTTTCTCCTACAGTTCACTTCCCCTATAAGGTTGATTCCAAAGATTTTAGTATATCTCACAGAAAAATATTCAGGCAAAACATTTACATACTTTTTCATTTGCAATGCATATTTTTTTTTCTGTTAACAGCTTGCCTTAATCATCCTTGAATCCCTAATGATTCCTGTAGTTTTCTGGTACATAACATGCACTCAAATATTCATTGAATAAGTTATTTTTAAATTACCATGAGTTTGTTAGCAGATTACAATTAATGAAGAAAAGCTCCAATGCAAAACATTTTAATAGGTTGTCAAATATACAGTTATTAGAATTATCTAAATATCACTTATAAAAATCGGTATATCACATTAGATGATTCTATAAAATAAAAACACAAATCACACGTTGACAATAACCCCTGCAGTCCAAGAATACCCCCCATCAATACTACAAATTACACACACATTAAAAAAAAGACATTGTGTAGACATTTAAACCAAAGTAACTTTGACTACACTAAATACATTCATTCATCAAGTACAATAAATTTAGCATAGTCACTAATACAATTTTAGGTGCAATTTCACATGCTTTCATAAATCTTCCAGTACAACTCCCTATAGTAAAGTGTCTTTGTGCACACCAATTTCATTTAAATGCAGGAGCATTATACATATCATACTTGAAACTATTTCACTTTATAATTAAACTTGTTAACATATACTGTAAGTGAACACCAGGCCAAAATTTAACATGATGGCAAAGTTTAACAATTAAAATAAAATTTTTCAAAGTATATTCTAATTTATTTAATCACACTGATGCTATTTCCTCTTATTAGACACTATCAACATAAGTAACAAGAATTTAAACATCAAAAAAACAGAGACTCCAACCTTCCTAAAATATGAACAAGCATTTTAAGTAACCATACAATCACTCTGTAAGTCAAAAATTCCATATTCATTGCCAAATTTAAAATACCAGTGATTTGAAGATGAGACGGAGGCCTAAGGTATTTGTACTAAATTGTAAAACACAATTTTAAAAATGTGCAGTAATTTGCTTGTGAATATGTAATGGAATGTTTTTCACAGTAATGTTCTGTTAAAACACTACTCTAAATGGACAGCCTAAAAATAAATGTACCTTTACTGGCAAGAAAAGTGAAAAATTAAGGCCTTTTTATTCTAACTATAATTACTACCTGAACTCAAGAGTCAAATAGAGGTTATAATGCTGCAAAGTATTATTTTTAACCTAACACATTGTCAGTTGCTTCATCTCAGCTCAATAATCATTACCTTATCTTTACACAAACTCAAATGCTAGTTAACTTTATTATTGTTAAATGCATATTTTTCTGTATCTCTATTTTAATTAGGTCCCCAAACCCACCCCATCTAGACAAAATGCAGAAAATGGTTAGGGCTTTGTCTGATTGGTTCACAACTGTATATTCAGGGGCCAAAAAATGCTGGGCACATGGTAGACATCCATTAAATATTTTTGAATGAATAAAGAAGTCTGGCCTATAGGCAACTCTACGTGTCTTCCCAAAGCATTGATAGACAATTGCTACCTCTTTACATGATCAAATCGACTTTTTTTTTTTTAAGAAACTGCTGTCTAGGCTACAAAAATATTACAGGATGTAGTGGAAGGATAACTGAGGCTACAAACATATCAAATCAAGGTTAAAGGCACTGGATAAGGAAGATTATTACAAAGCATTGTAAACAATCTTAAGAGCAAATCAAGTTTTAAAAGTATCAAATGTCTAACTGCTAAGAGAGTACTAAAATGATGACAATGTTTTAAAAACAGTGGACAAAATTTCTGTAATTTCACAAATAAAATTGTTTCATACCATTTTCTTTCATCCTGTATTTTCTACAATATTCCAAATCCTAGAAACGTTTTCAGTTGCATGAAATATGAAAATTACAACTGAAATATCTCAGAAAATTAATCCCTTTTTAAGTTACATTATCAATTTAATATATAGACATTATAGAGATAATATAAAGAACATCACCTTAGAAATCATAAATTACACTCAAAGTCAGAAAAAAAGTTCTTATTCAGTTGAACACAATCTAAAGCCCCACAATAGCAAATTGTAGTGTAAAGAGGCATATTAAGTATGATCTTTCTAGACATATAAAATAAAGAATAATGAATACTGAGTTGAAAATACCACAAGCTCCATGTTAGAGCCACTTAATATACACATTTTCACAACTGTTTCCTGAAAAACTATATAGATAAAATATTTAGCACTTACCAATTTTTAATTTATTTAAATCTATGCAACTTCCACCCATATTAAAATATCAATTAGTGTAAATACTTCATTATAAAACTATTATACAATTTAAATTTTTATTAGAGAAATGTTTTATTCACTATCCACAATTTCTTAAAGTCCTTTTCATGAGCGCATTCCATAAGAAATACACTAAAATCATTATTTATGTTTCCTAGGGGAAAAAAACCCTATCATAATCCTATTAACCAAACTATATCCTTATTATGCTTATTTCATAAACATGTACATGTTTAAATATGCTTGGTGAATAGTGATCATTCTTCCCCCGCAGTGGTAAATTTCAGCATAATGTTAAATTACTGGGCTAGGCAGTAAAATATTCACATGTAGATTACATAAACAGATACTTATTCTGTGACATGTAAGCTTATTTATAAAGTAACATAAATGGGCACTGGATAACGGTAATAAAAATGTAAACAAACAGAATTAAATGTTAATCCCTTCCCTGAAAAACAAAAGATAAAAGCGCTTCTTGTTTTATTAAAACAAAACCAAAAATGATGTACTGTATCAAAAAGGTAAGACACTGGTTTTTACAAAACTGTATTTCCAAACATGGTAAAGACAATCTGGAAAGCTGATTCACACTTTTGAGCTAAAATGTGCAAAATGTCTGGTAATACTTAAATTTGTTAAATTCATTGTACATAGGCTGATACCATCCCATACAAAAAAAGCCTCTGGTTAAAAGACTCAAAATTGTTAATTATCTGAGCTTAAGACTTATTGAACTACTGTTCAAATAACAACAATAAAAGTCTATATTGTAGAAGAAAAAAAGTAAAATTAAAAAATTTTTGACTATTTGGACTTGAAATTCATCCCCACAAATAAAGCTACAGCCAAAACCCATTTAGGCAGTAGAGAAAAATATGAAGTCTCTATGAAAAATACTTCTACTGACTCTAAATAAAAAATTAAAAACAAATTTTGCATAACAAAATGTATAAGAATTTTAAGTAATTCAGCTTTAACAGATTTTTAAGCATAGAATTCATAGAGCATTTGGTACTTCTGTTTGTGCTCAGATATTTGCAAAGTACACTTACAGAGGTTGGGAATGTGAGATAAACATAAAATTGTGATACTTTCCTCACACCAAAAAAGCTGCTTAGATTTAAAACATTAATCTATAATTCTAGGGGAAAAAGAGAGGGGAAAAGTCCAACAGCCCACAAATCTAAAACATTTTCCAGGAATATGGCAAAACTGTTAACTACTCAGATGTGTTATTAGTAAATGAAAGTGCAAGTAATGCTTTCATACATATCTAACATATTTCTAAATTTAATTTCAAAGTTTTAAATGTTTTCAATAACAGCTAGTTATTTTTTTAAAGGTGGTAAATGTGAAATGTGAAACACAGATAATACATAAAAATCTAATTTTTCCAGGAAAAATAGCTATTATTCCCTGCCACCTGTCACAAAATTAAATGATAATTTCTCTGTGGAATAGGATATAAAACTGTTTTGAGTAAGAGTGAAATAGAAGCATGGATTTAGATATGCACCAAACTCATAGAGATGCACCAATTTACACATAGTACTTCTGATAACACAATACTGGATGGTGTCCTTCACTACTTAATCAGAATTCTGAGAAACACTTTTTAGCAACATATATTTATACTACTGCTGAACTAAATGGGGACGTATGAACATGAATTTTAAAAGAGAAAATTCTCAAAAGCTATTTAAAGGAGAAATAAGACAAAGCTTCAATCATCTACCTTTTGAAGCTGCAGTTAGAGGAAAAGGTATTATATGGTTTATAGCACTTTTCACAATGTAGTCAATATATACCGCACTTTTCACATCAATGAAAGATTTTAAAAGAAAACCATTTTGTTCCTTGCAAATAACTTCTCTCTTCTAACCCTGGCAAGAATAATTACTAGTGAACTTAATTTCAAGATTTTTTTTGTTGTTGTTGTTCAATTATTTCTCATGAAGTATATTGAAATATGCATATTAATGGAAATTAAAGAAAAAAATCTGCTTTTTGAATGCAATAATTCTAAATTGCTTTACTAAGAAGCACCTTTTGATATGCTGGTCTGAACTTTTAATATAAAACCTAAACAGTACTTAACTGTCCTAAAGTAGAATTTTCTCCAGTTTTAATAACTTCATACATAGTAATACTAAGGACATCAACCTGTGCTTTCTAGATTTTTTAAAACTGTTCTAATTTAATGAGTTTAGATATGGCTCATTGTCAAGGCTGGGTGGACAGAGATTTCATGACAAATTGGCTACAGAAAGCTAAATAAACTCTTAATGAGTGAATAATGGTTTGCATTTTGCTTCAGCCAAACAGATGTTTAAGCCATGTACCACCACATTCCCTGCTTAAGATTCCTAAGTTTCTTTATTCTTCATAGTTTTCTAATGAACAAATAATTAGTTTTCCTGAGTAAGATTATAAAAAAGATAACCCTTCTACCAAAAGTATAAAGACAAAATGTAGACTCACAATATAAATTTTTTACATAGCTTTACAAGTACAGAGATATTGACCGCTGCTCTTATTATGATTGCCCCATTCCTTAAAAAGGCTGCAGAAGATTCAATTGTCTAAAATACTTTGCAGTACAGTAATTAAATGCTTCAGCCCATAAACATATCCCTCATCTATTGTGTTGCTAGGGAACACATGAGCAAAATCTATCATTCGCACTTCTGCTTCTGAAATCTCTTGGCAACC
The DNA here is from genome assembly GCF_002007445.2 of Ailuropoda melanoleuca. Taxonomy (NCBI): domain Eukaryota; kingdom Metazoa; phylum Chordata; class Mammalia; order Carnivora; family Ursidae; genus Ailuropoda; species Ailuropoda melanoleuca. Next base: position 63,384,486 of record NC_048223.1, read on the forward strand.
AGTGGGAATATGATAGAAAACTTTTTCCAGTTGGGAAAGTACATTTCCATTTAAATGTTCCTGTGACATGCTTTTCCACCCATTGTCTTGCTCTATATTTTCAACTTTCAATGAAGTCTGACTGTGATGCTTTTTTGAACACATTTTTCTGTGACGAGCATACATCTTGGACAAGCTTTTGCCTACTGAAGCATCTATTTTTCCATTCTCTGTGGAATTTAACACATGAAAGTTATTATTGTACTCCAGTACATCTGTGTCTGACAGTTGCCCTTTGGACAAAAACTTTTCTACCAAAGTTCTGTCATTCGATTTTGTAGTTGTTGGCCGAGATGAACCTTCATAAACAAACAGTAATGAACTTGCATAAAAGTTAAGCTGCTTCTGATTTTCAAACCACTGCAGAATATTCTCAATCTTCTGAATACTGGCAGCAACAGCATCTTTTCTTAAGCAGAATCCATTATGAAAAAACCTGGAGACTCCTATAAACAAGAAAATATTAGGATTATAATGAAATTATGAACTAGCCATCATGTGGGAAATAAACTCATCTTAGATACAATTCTTCAATTTCTTCCCATCACTCCTTGCAATTAGCTGAACAGGCAAAATTCTAGTGGGACATAGAAACTTGGACCTCAACTTAATTTCTAGTGAAGATTCTCTTACTAGAAGATGACACTTATGTAAAGTGAAATATAGTATTTAGATTAAAAAAAAATCATTACACAAAGACTGGTAGTTAGTTCTCTCTATATATATTCTCTAAAGGAATGTGACTCCAAGATTTGCTTCATTTGCTAGTGTAAGGGATTTGGTTTTGGTTTTTTTTTTTTTTTAAAGATTTTATTTATTTATTCAACAGAGATAGAGACAGCCAGCGAGAGAGGGAACACAAGCAGGGGGAGTGGGAGAGGAAGAAGCAGGCTCATAGCGGAGGAGCCTGATGTGGGGCTCGATCCCATAACGCCGGGATCACGCCCTGAGCCGAAGGCAGACGCTTAACCGCTGTGCCACCCAGGCGCCCCAGGGATTTGGTTTTAAGATTAACTATTAGAATCACATTCAAGAGCTAATCTAAAATCTAGAGTCAAATCACAACTACTTATGGCATCAACAGTCCATTACCAAAATACCAAATCATTACAATAAATTCTTTCCGTTCTTAATATTGATTAAATCAGTCTTCGCAAAAGTTAAGCTCACTTTGGGGATCAACACGACTCCAGGTTGAATATGTTATTCAAAACTGAGACTTTACATGTTTTAACCTATCAGATTATTAAGCCTCTTTTAAAGTTATTTATGCCTATTTTATCATATTTGAGAATTTATGGGTAAATATAATTGGATTTCTGCTCTTAAATAGTTTGTTCCCCCACTCTGGGACAGAAATTGCTAAAAACACATATTCACATTAGCCTGCAAAATACTTTAATAAAGAGCCAATCTGAATATTATCCTGCTATTGGTTAATAAACCAAGGCAAATACTGTTAAGATCACATTGTGTATGTTTGTTTTCTACACCTAAAATTAAAATTTTTCTTCAAACTATTTACACGTAAGCTCTTTTCCATCTTAGGCAAAGCTAAGAATAAACTTCTTAATAGAATGTTATTTCCAGAGGTCCCTTAAAAAGTTAAAAATTGAACTACCCTATGACCCAGCCATTGCACTACTGGGTGTTTACCCCAAAGATACAGACGTAGTGAAGAGAAGGGCCATATGCACCCCAATGTTCATAGCTGCATTGTCCACAATAGCCAAATCATGGAAGGAGCCGAGATGCCCTTCAACAGATGACTGGATTAAGAAGCTGTGGTCCATATATACAATGGAATATTACTCAGCTATCAGAAAGAACGAATTCTCAACATTTGCTGCAACATGGACGGCACTGGAGGAGATAATGCTAAGTGAAATAAGTCAAGCAGAGAAAGACAATTATCATATGATTTCTCTCATCTATGGAACATAAGAACTAGGATGATCGGTAGGGGAAGAAAGGGATAAAGAAAAGGGGGGTAATCAGAAGGGGGAATGAAACATGAGAGACTATGGACTATGAGAAACAAACTGAAGACTTCAGAGGGGAGGGGGTGGGGGAATGGGATAGACTGGTGATGGGTAGTAAGGAGGGCACGTATTGCATGGTGCACTGGGTGTTATACGCAACTAATGAAAGCATCGAACTTTACATCGGAATCCGGGGATGTACTGTATGGTGATTAACATAATATAATAAAAAAAATCATTAAAAAATAAAAAAAATAAATAAATGCAGATTGCTGAGAAAAAAAAAAAAGAATGTTATTTCCAGAAATCTATTAAGATATCATTGTTTTTGTAATAGCTTGTCTATAACCATCTTGGAGGAATTATGTTAACACACTTTAAACTACTTCTAATGCCATTTATTTATTATGTAGTTCTAGAAGCTTATAATATACAGCTAAACTAGACATGGGAGATTTCGATAAAAATACATTACATACAACAATACACATTTTAAAGTCTCTTATGTAAAAAGCAGTTTTAATACACTATGATTTACATACTAGGATTTGAAAGACAACCTCTAGTTTCAGGACTTGAACTATAATGGCTGGTTCACAGATGTTCACTATTTTTTTATGCGTAATAAGTAAGAAATAAACTAAAATGTAAAAGAAGGCATTCAAAGACCCATGATTTTGGTGTATTACAAACCAGGGATTATGATTAATCCAATTGTGTAAATTTAAGGGTTTATGTTTATTTATTATGGATTCGATCACTATACCAAAGAATAAAGATTGAAATTACTTTAGGATTAGCTTGATAACTGTGCAGTAATAAAAGTATTGAAACAGGTTTTTCAATTCTTACCATCCTTTAGAGTTTCTTTTGTTAAGCTTCTTCCATAGTGCTGGTTTTGTGTCTCATAGCTGTCAGAATGAACATGGTAAACCTGTGAGAAAAAGCACTGAGTGTTAAAAACTGATCGTCCTTAGCCATGTGGGGTTTACCCGCAATGCAAGGATAGTTAAAGATGGGAACATCTACTCATATTTCATTCTAATGGATTTAAGAAGAAAAAAGTTGCATCATATCAATGAATGCTGAAAAGGCATTTAAAAAATTTATATCCTCTATTGATGAAAACTGATGAATATTTCCAATATGAAAGAATTATCGACATCAATCCACCAAAAGTTAGCCTCAAGTTTAAGAAGGAAATAAGGAAACATCTGTCCTAAAATACAAGAAGCTTTCAGAAAAAGTATTCTACCACAATGTTTTTTTTTTTTATCATCTATCTAATATTGTCCTGGAATTTCTAGCAAATATAAATAGACAACAGAAAGGGTATAATAATTTGGAAAGAAGGAGATAAAAATATTACTCTTTGTAGATAATGGTTGTGTATCAGAAAATCAACTGAAAAACTAATACAAACAATAAGAACTTGAAATGGTGACTGAGTACAAATTGGTACACAGAAATAAGCTTTCATATTTACAAATAACCAGTCAGAAAATGTAATGGAAGACTCCATTACATGTGCAACAACAAATTAATAAAACACAGAAATTAAATAAGTTTAAGTCCATATAAAGATATCTTTAAAACATTCCTAAGACATATGAACACACACCCGCTGTTCTCAGAGAGAAAAGTCAACATCATAAAAGGTATTAATTCTACTTAATCAACAACTAAAATGAGATTATAATAAAACAACTTTTCTTAATCATATAAGTTAATTCTGAAGTTCATATTAAAAAAAAAAAATAGGCAGGAAAAATCCAAATAAGAATAATGAGGGAACAGCCTTGCCATCCTACTAGATATTAAAACATATTTTTATTTTCTGACTTTATTAACATGAGAAATATAATTATATATAGTGTACAACATGATTATTGGCTATACATACACACTGTATAATGATTACTAAGATTGAGATAATTAACACATGTATCACCTCACAGTTAACTCATTTTTTGTGCATGTGTGGTGAGAAGGCTTAAGAGCTACTTTCAGCCAATTTCAAGTATATAGTACTATATTATTAATTATAGTCACCATGCTGTACATCAGGTCCTCAGAACTTATTCATCCTGTAACCAAAAGTTTGTACCCTTTGACCTACATCTCCCCATTTCCCCTTTCCCAAGCCCCTAGGAGCCACCATTCTATTTTGTTTCCATGAAATTAGATTTTTTTCTTTTTTCTTTGGTTCACATATAAGTGGTACTACACATCGTTTGTCTTTCTTTGTCTGGTTTATTGCACTTAGTAAATGGCCTCCAGGTTCACCCATACTGTTGCACAGCAGGATTTCCTTCTTTCTTGTGGCCAAATAATATTGCATTGTGTGTGTGTGTGTGTGTGTGTGTGTGTGTGTACACGCACAAACTACATCTTCCTTATCCATTCATCTGTAGGTAACACTTAGATTGTTTCCATATCTTGGCTATCGTTAATGCTACAATAAACATGGGAGTGCAGGTATCTCCAAGATACTGATTCCATTACAATATATCTTTAGAATCAAATACATGAGAAGTTTATATGTGATAACAGTATTTTAAATCAGTAGAAAAAGATGGATAATTTATTAAATAGTGATGGTGTCTTTAGGTAGTGATCTGGAAAAATATAAGTTGTATTTATACCTTATACAAGGATAAATTCCAAATACATCAAATACCAAAATGCACCAAATGAAATGATAAAAGTGTCCCCATAAAGACTGAAGGATCCTTGAATAACTGATACTAGGGAAGGCATTTCCAACCATGACTCAAGTCTTGATACTTTAATACACACCCTCCTACCTATATACAATATGTTCCAGTCACCTTACATAAACTCCTGTTTCACAATATGCTCTACTTCTCAATTTTCTACCAGTTACTTTCCTTTGTTGCCAGTTCAAAAGACAGGTATCCCCTGCTTTTCAAAAGTTTGTGTAACGCCACTTTACTTTTTACAAAAGAACTACATTAGTATCCGTATTTGCTAACCAAAAGAGGTCTGAAGAGGATTTTCACTTCTATAAAGAAAGGCAAAAAGTGAAAATAATGTTCAGCCTTTGTTTTGTAGTAACCTTTACAGAGGCAACACGAACCCCAGCAGCAAGAGCAGCACAACTAAACTTCTTCCCAGGGAACTGCACTCAGCATTCCAGCATCAAGCTGCCATACCTTTGAACTCTGAGTGTGCTTTATCTTGACGAATTTTGTGCATCCATTAGCAAGAGGTAGCCTAAGGTATCAGAAAAGCCTGAGGGGTTATTTTTTGGGTGTGGGAATACTCAAAACTTTTCCATATAAATTAATGGTAACTAAGTTTTCCCTTGATGCCATTTCAGATTACAAAATGTTTCATAGGAACACTCTACTCAGAGAGCAGGGAAAAACTACTATCTTTTCTAAAGTCACTCTGTAACCTTTCTCTCTTGACTCCCTTGCTCTTATAGGCTGTTTCTACTTCTTTTGTAATACATAACTCAATAAATCTTGTTATTAAATCAATGATGAGTCTTTTTAAAGATTTTTTTCATTTTTTAAGTCATCTCTACATCCAGCCTGAGGATCGAACTCACGATCCTGAAACCAAGAGTTGTATATTCACTAACTGAGTCAGCCAGGTGCCTGAAAATTAATCTTTTTTTTTTTTTTTAGACTTTCTCTCCTTTTTTAATTTAAATTTTAGTTAGTTAACTTACAATGCAATATTGGTTTCTGGAGTAGAATTCAGTGATTCATCACCTATATACAATACCCTGTGCTCATCACATCAAGTGCCCTCTTTAATACCCATCACCCACCTAGGCCATACCCCACCCACCTCCCTCCATCAACCCTGTTTGTTCTCTACCATTAAGAGTCTCTTAGGCTTGTTTCCCTCTCTCCTTTACTTCTTTTCCCTCTTCCCATATGTTCATCTGTTTTCTTTCTTAAATTTCACATGAATGAGATCAAATGGTATTTATCTCTGACTTATTTCACTTAGCATGCTACATTCTAGCTCCATCCACGTTGTTGCAAATGGCAAGATTTCATTTTTCTTGAGTCTTATCATCTACACCATCTTGGGATCAATGAAATATAGTATAATTAATGAAAATCATTAAAAATAAAAGAATTCCTAGGGGAGCCTGGGCAGCTCAGTCAGTTAAGCGTCCAACTCTTGATTTCGGTTCAGGTCATGATCTCAGGGTCGTGAGACTGAGCCCTGTGTCAAGCTCTGCGCTGGTTGTGGAGCCTGCTTAAGATTCTCTCTTTCTCTCTCTCCCTGTGCCCCTCCCCCTGCTCTCACACACTCTCTCTCTAAATAAAGAAATAAATAGAAAGATCCTAAATCAGCACGAAAAATTGGCAAGTTATTCTACCCACAAAACACCTTCTACTGGCTGAACATAGCAAAAAATATTTAAATATATTTTAAATATTTGATATATTTGGTAAACTTCAGTCTAGTAAGTGATATCAAGGGATTTTTTTGTTGTTGTTTAGAGGCATGACTTTCCTGGAGGGAAATTTTAAAACTTTATGAGTATTAATTCTAAAATTATCCAACTCTATTATTAGTCTATAAACCCACTGTGACTAAAAAGTTCAATGAATTTACCACCTTCCAGAGAAATAAACTATTTGAAAAATTTAACCCTAACATGATATTCCTATTAAAATTCAAGGTTTATCTTCCAATTTTAATATCCTAGAATTGTGTAAGTAAATCTATATTCACATCATTTTAATTATCTCACACTTCAATCATATCCTTTCTCAGATAATTAAACAATATGTTAACTACTGTATAAAGGAAGTTATGAGAACAAAAATAACAGGAATACAAATTGATCCAGTATGATCCCCACCAAAATCCAAACTCGCATTTTTTTTGCAGGAACTGACAATTACAACTTAATCCTAAAATTCAAGTGTAAATTTAAGGAGGACCCAGAATTAGTCAAAACAATCTTGAAAAAAGGAAGAATAAAATTAGAGCTATCACAATTTCTGATTTCAAAGCTTACTCCAAGGCTACATTAACAGACGGTGTGGTTCCAAAAAAATATTTGCAAATCATATATTTGATAAGGGGTTAATATCCAAAATACATAAAGTACTCATACAATTTAACAGAAAAAAATCTAATTAAAAAATGGGCAGAGGAACCAAATAGACATTTTTCCAAGGAAAACATCCAAATAGCCAACAGGAACATCAAAAGATTCTCAACATCACTAATCTCAGGGAAACACAAATCAAGACCACAATGACAAATTACCTCACACTTGTTAGAATGGCTACCATCAAAAAGACAAGACAGAACAAGGATTGGCAAGAATACGGAAAAGGAAAAAAGGGAATTACACTCCTTCCCTGGGAATTATACTCAGTATCTCAGCATCAAGCCACCAGAGCTTTGAACTATATAGTTCAAATGCTAGGAATGTAAATTGGATACAGCTACTACCGAAAACAGTATGGAGGTTCCTCAAAAAATTAAAAAACAGAACTACCATATGATTCAGCAATTCTACTTCTGGGTATATATTCAAGGAAATGAAAACAGAATTATCATAGAAATATGTGCATTTCCACGTTCACTGAAGCATTATTCACAATAACCAAAATATGGAAACAACCTAAACGTCCATCAATGGATGGATAAAGATATGCTGTACATATATAAAATGAAATTATTAATTCATGAAAAAGAAGCAAATCCTGCCATTTGAAGCAACTAGGATGCACCTTAAGGGCATTAAGCTATATAAAATAAGACAGAGAAAGACAAGAACTTTGTGGCATCACTCATATGTGGAGTCTCAAAAAAAAAAAAAATCAAACTCATAGAAACAGAGCAGAAAAGCAGTTGCCAAGGGCTGGGAGGTGGGGGAAATAGGGTAAAGTGGGTAAAAAGGTACAAATTTTCAGCTACAAGATGAATAAAATCTGAGGATCTAATGTAAAATATGGTGACTACAGTTGATAACACTGTACTGTATAATTAAAATTTGCTGAGAGTAGAATTGAAATGTTCTCTCACAAGTGAAAGATGGATGTGTTAATTAGCTAAGGGGAAATCCTTTCACATGTATACGTACATCAAATCACCATGATGTATACTTTAAATATCTTACAATTTTATAGGTCAACTATACCTCAATAAAGACTAAATTTAAAAAAAGTGTGATACTGGCATAAAGATAGATAATATGGATCAAGGAAACAGAACTGAGAGTCCAGAAATAAATTCTCACATTTATAGTCAACTTATTTTCAAAAAGGGTGTCAAGACCATTTGATGAGGGAAAGAATGGTCTTTTCAACAAATGGTGCCGGAACAACTAGATATCCACATGCAAAAGAATTAAGTTTGTCTCCTTCCTCAAACCACACCCCCAAAATTAACTTAAAATGCATCACATATCCCAACGTAAGAACTAAAACTATACAATTTTTAGAAGAAAAATAGGAGTAAATCTTCATGACTTTGGGTCAGGCAATGATTTCTTGGTTGTAACACCAAAGGCGTAGTAATGAAAGAAAAAAAAATAGATTTCAAAATGAAAACTTTCGGGCTTCAAAGGAACTATCAAGAAAGTGAAACAATGTGAGAAAATATTTGGAAATCATATCTGATCAGGGATTTGTATAAAACTCATTAATAAAAAGACAAATAAGCCAATGTAAAAATAGCCAAAGGATCGGAATAGACATTTCTCCAAAGAAGATAAACAAATGGTCAATAAGCATGTGAAAAGATGCTTAACATAATTAGCCATTAGAGAAATGTAAATCAAAACCATAATGAGATCCACTTCACACCCATTAGGATGGCTATGGTTTAAAAAAAAAAAAAGGAAAGTAACAGGGTTGGGCAAGGATGTGAAGAAACTGAACACTCACAACATCACTGGTAGGAAAGTATAATGGTGCAGGAACTTTGGAAAAACACTTTGGCAGCTTCTTAAAAAGTTAAACTTAACCACAGGACCCACCAATTTCAAACTTAGAAATCTATCCAAAAGAAATAAAAACATGCACACGTAAAAAACTTGTACAGGGATGTTCATAGCCATAAAGTAGAAATAATCTAATGTCTACCAATAAATGAATGGATATGGGAAGCCTGGGTGGCTTAGTCGGTTAAGCGTCTGCCTTTGGCTCAGGTCATGATCCCAAGGGTCCCAGGATCAAGTCCCACATTGGGTTCCTTGCTCAGTAGGGAGCCTGCCTCTCCCTCTGCCTGCTGCTCCCTGCTTGTGCATTCTCCTTCCCTCTGACAAATAAATAAAATCTTTTAAAAAATTAAATAAATGAATGGATAAAGAAAATGTGGCATATATGGACAATGAAATACTATTAACAATAAAAAGGAATACAATACTGATATATGCCACAACATGGTTGAACTTTTAAAAACATTAAATGAAAGAATCCAGTCACAAAAGACTACCTATTATATTGTATGATTCCATTTATATGAAATGTCCAAAAGAGGCAAATTTATAGGGACAGAAAGTAGATCATAGTTGCCTAAGGTTAGGGGGAGTTGAAAGACTGGAAGAAAAAGAGAGGTGACTTCTAATAGGTATGGCATTTCTTTTGAGGGTGATGAAAATATTCTGAACTTGAATGTGGTGATGGTTGCCCAACTCCACAAATATACTAAAACCAATGAACCATATATTTAATGAGTGAATTGAAGGATATGTAAATTATATCTCAATAAAGTTGTTATTAAAAAAAATGCAAACAGAAGAACTTCTACTTGTCTGGGGAAACTGCATATCCCAAGAACGCCAAATCACACAATGTCTTATTTATCCTGTATTTGTACACTAAAGGTAATAGAAACCCACTGAAGAATTTTTAAATAGGGTAATGTCCTAATTAGATATACCTTTTGCAATGTCTGATGAACAGATTGGAAGAAGGCAAAACTGAACTTGAGGGATCAGTTAAGACTAGAGTCTGGAAAGGGATAATGGGACTCAAGAGACGTTTGGGAATTACGATCGATAGGACTGATGGATGGTTCTGAGATGTGATAGTACTATAAGTTTTCTTCTTTGTAAAATTGTATGATGGTGATGTCATTTACTGGGATAGGGAATAACAGAGATGTTCCTATTGTTGTGGTTGTTAGTTTGCAAGAAGGATGTGTGTCAGTTTTTAATGTACTCATTCTAGATGTCTTTACATTATCCAAGCAAAGGTCTAGCTATACAGACGGACAGCAAAGAAAAACCAGAGGCAGAAGATATGCATTTGGGTGTTACTACTGTAAGTGAAAATAAACCAATTAAGAACAAAAGACACTGCTTAGAAGAAACAGAAAGAAAAAAGAGGGTAGTAAAATGAAATTGAGAATACCTCAACATTTAAAGAATAAACAGAAAGAAATGAGCTAGTAAAGACGACTGCAAAGTGGTCTTAGGAAGCAGCCAGGAGAGGGTGTCATGAACACTAAGGGGAAAAGTTTCAAGGAGGACTTAGTTAGCACTGAAAGCTGCTTTTCAAAGTAAAGTAAAGTGAGTAATGAAAAATATCATTTGGACCTATTAACAATGAAGATTGTTAAGGTCTTTAGAGACCTTAGTGAGGAACAAAACTGGAGGGATGATCAAACAGAAACCAATCTGGAATAAGTTTAAGAATACTGAATGGAGGGGCGCCTGGGTGGCTCAGTCCCTTAAACATCCGACTCTTGATTTTGGCTCTGATCATAATCTCAGGGTCGTGAGATCGAGCCCTACGTCAGGCTCCATGCTCAGTGCAGAGTCAGCTTGAGAGTCTCTCTCCCCCTTGCCCTCTGCCCCTCCCCCCACTTGCATGCTGCACATGTGTGCTTTCTCTCAAATAAATGAATAAAACCTTAAAAAAAAATAAAAGAATACTGAGTGGAAAGGCAATAGAAATAACTAGTTCGGTTGTGAAGGGGAGGCAAGTCAAATTACCGCTAGAGAGCAGAGCACGGTAAAGGCAGAGTTTTGATGTTTCGTTATGGAAAAAATTGAGTAATCTGAACATATTCAAAGCAAAGTTAAAGAGTCAGTATATCGACAGAAGTTGAAGATATAAGAAAAACAAGAGAGAATCAATAGTATTAGGTTCCTGAAGAGGTGGGAGGACTGAGGTCCAGAGGACCTAGGGAAGGGGTATGCTTAGACAAGACAATGAAAAATTCTTCAGTGCGACAGAAAGAAATAAGAGGGACTGAAAGTACTTGCAGGGTAGGTATGTACACCTGTTAGCAGAAAATTAAAGGAAATCCTGTCTGATATCTTTTATTTTTTCTGAAGCAGAAGGCAAATTAATCTGCTAAAAGTGAGAAGGAAAGTGGGAGGGTGAGAGATTTGACAACAGTGAAGGTTTAAATAGTTGCCCTGTTAGATTCCTGTGGGATGTTTATTCCTTGTTTGTTTTAACATTATTCCATTACCCTTTTTTTTCTTTACCATATACCCACATTTAGTTATAGTTTTCTAAAATGAAGTAACTGTACAACATTACTTTGGTTTTATTTATAATCAGAATACCAAATTCAATTGTGCTGTTATTACCATCACATTAACATTTCATCTATAAAACTTCCTATAACTCTCCTGTTTAAAGGTCAAAGGAACACCTTACATTACATCTTACATTATGAATTTCAAAACTACCCATTATGCTTATACAGGTGAACAATCGTTTATCATATATACAAATTTTACCTCCACACATCTAGAAGGCATACCATTTATTTAAAGGATTTTATTCCACATTACTTCTTAACTGTGGCATACTGTTTGCAAAGATGGCCTCAACAATCCTTCCCATCCTTGTGTGCATTGCCATTTATATGGTGACTTCTCTATTCCCACCATCAGAAGCGGAGTCTATTTCTTTTCCCTATCAATATGGGCTGGCCCTATGATATACTTTGTCCCATATGCATCCATAGATGTGACATCAAATGACTTCCTAATGTAGATTTCAAGAGACCTTATAGCTCTCACTCTTGACTTCTTGGAATATGAAGAAGCTCCAGCTAGCTTTCTGGAACATGAGAGATCACAGCAAAAAAGGCTCAGCCAACAACAGTACAATCTCCCAGACATGAGAGTGAGGTCATTTTAGACCATCTAGCCCTAGCTGAGCCATCAAACGAGCATAGTCATGAGGGACCCTAAGTAAGATCAGCAAATTTTCTACCTGAGCCCAACTTAAACTGTCAAACTAAAGAGTCACGAGCAAATAAAACAACTGTTTTAGAGACAGTCTGAAGAAATAACCTAATTTTTAATTTCATTTTTCTATTTTAAAAATATAGAAAAAACTGAATATATAAATTTATCACTTTTCTCATGGAAAAATCATAAATAATATCCCATTTACTTATCACATTATTTTGCACCTAAACTTAAGCTTCTTTAAAACAAAATTACCAGAGTCAGAGTCTTGTGGTTCAGCGATTCATTCATTTATTAATTACATACCATGTGTCAGAATAACTCCAGACACTGACCATATATTACTGAACAAAGGAGATTAAAATCTCTGCCCACATTGGGGAGATATGGACAAACCAAAACCAAATTTTTTTATTTTCTAATATGTAAGTATTATAGTAACATCTATATTTTTCAAGGAAAGAACATGTAAAGAGAAATGTTACCAATAATCACTCTTACCCTCATGCCAAGCACCAAGAACCCAATCTCTTCCATTAATGGGTACTTGCTGACCTGTTGTTTAATCTTCTCAGATGAGGCAAAAGGATCATAACTCTTTCGCCCTATCTTTACATCCATTATACAGGGCTTATTAAATTTATGGGTCACATCTTCCAGTTTTAAGTATAAATCTGTTATTAAAGAAAAACCTTAATTAGTAATAGGCAAACATATTACTACCCAAATGACTGCCAGGGGAAAACAAAATGAGGAAATCTTAAAACTGAGAAAAAAGTTAAAATAAATCCAGATCAATAATTATTATTACTCCATCTAAAAAAAAAACAAACAAAAAACTGACCAACAAATTTATAACAAGTATAAATATCACAGAGAAACTTACAGGAAGTGATTAAATAATATTCAATCATAAGCAAAAGGATGAAATAGATATAAGGTTTCTAAGGACATTAAAATGAGATTATTTCAAAAGCTGTTTCAGAATGCATTCCCCTTTTGAATACATTTTATGTCATCTGTGCCTCTGCAGATCTCTTAGTATTTTAATAATTCTTAACAATCTTCATTTAAAATTAGTAATAGAAATAAATCCTTCCCGCAGAGTACACAACAGTAGTATAGCTTAAGAAAGGTAAATCAATCTAAATTAGGGTCACTGCCAAATATACAAACTAGTCTTCCTAGTCTCAAAAGAAAAATAAATATCTTGCTTTTTAGAATATAAGCATTCATCAAAAGTTCATCTGCAAACTACTTTGGCATCCTGCATACATCTTCCCACAGAAAACTATTATAAATGGTCAAGTAAAAGATTACAAAAGTTCCAGTTATTACATACTGTAGCTGACTAATTAAAGCTTAGCTTGAAAGTAAAGTCTAGGTACACTGAGGGAAGGAAGGAAAGAAATTCTCTCTTTATTGGATGAAAGAATCCTCCCAAAGTTCTGATTGATATCATTCATAACTTTCAGTTATGAATTTGTGAAGCATTTCTCCCAAAAACTTTTCTCAAAAACAGAAAAGATTTTATGTTTTTTAACAAAGTAGCATTTAGAGAACGTATGTGTTTTCTATGAATTAAATAAAAGGTCACCAGAGAAAAAAGAAGACTTACCCTCTTCTCCTTTACCTTGACCCACCCAAGACTAGCATAGTTATTAAATTATAACAAAGAAGTCTGTGTTGAACCAAAAGTGAGAACAACCCTGGGAGACCTTGTGAAAGTTTAAAGCCCCTCAGATTTAAGGGGCATAAATCTCTTCCTTGAAAGGATAAGAAAGAGGTAAGTTTTATCCCTTAGTCAAAGGAAGATAGGGGCAAGGTCCTGATTTTGTAGAACTAGGTGAAGTCAAGCCCAAATATGACAAAAAACTATAGCCTAAGAAACCAGCACTGGCACATAGGAAGAAGTATGACACATTTTAAAGAAGGATGCTCACAAACAGACATGTTCAACAAGAGAAAACGAAAGGTCTGGACACAGACACAGGACTGTTGACAGTGAAAGGTAATGGCACAGTGGGAATATCCTGATCAAGAAATTGGATTCCACCCAAGCTTCTGTGCTTTTAAAAGATAACTACAGGATGGGGTGAGAAGATGGGGAAGAAAGCAGCACAAAGCAGTCCCCTTCAGATTCTCTCATCTCCAGCTATCTTGAGTGAAAATAAACAGATCTATTCTTTTCCTACAGCTGTCTAAAAATTTCAGTAACAAGGTTTAGATTTCAAATATCAGAAAAGACTAATTAGAACCTAATACAGTAAACCACTGACATTCACAAGTGTATCATTAATTTCCATAAATCAAGAGACCCCAAAAGTCTTCTTGAGGTGAGGCGATGGGTATAAAGATAGTGAGCGAACTTAGCTAACTATCATAGCATCTTTATCTGAGTGTAGAGTTATTATTTTCTACTTACCAATTTGGTAGTCATTAAAAACAAACAACAAACCGTTTTTTGTAATAAGATAGAGACGACAGAAGCAAGAGTAGATTACAAATCTTAATATCAAATCTCTATTTCCTCCTCCCCTCTTGGGAAGAAGGAAAATACAAATGCAAATCCCATATATAGTAGGAATACAATAAATGTTTGCTGAATGAGTGAATGTTTGCCTTTCTCATTCCTATTGCTGACTGAGACTTTAGGTTTGGACTTACTAACACTATAATAACTGAGTCATTCCTTCAGTAAACAGGCCTGAGCATCTTGGGTTTTATTTGACATTTATTTCAACAACTCAAATGTGTTTTTCTTTTCTTTCAGGTTCTTGATATGTGATATATGACTCGAATTACCAAATAACTGCTAGATTATTATTAGTCTTAAATTAATAACCCTTAAATTAAGGCTTAGTGTTTTCTTTTAGTTCCCTGGCTTTGAATTTTTTTTTTTTAAGTGAAACTAAGAATTTGAGACTGTAATTTCTATCCTTCCCTCTAAGTTGTAAAAATAAACATCAAAACCTGCTTTAGAGATGCAGTGTTTTAAGGATATAATGTCATGTATCTAGCAGCTTGCCACAAGTGCTTTTGAATGAAATAGTAAATAGGAAAATGGTGCATGATCTTAGCACTGAGACCTTTACTGATTTTTTTTTACAGGTTGTTATCACTAGAGATAAGTCTGAATACTAATTCTCTATGAAAAATGCTATTAGCAAATTATTTTGCGAGCATACAGCTTAATTCAAAGTAGGTCAATCTTGAGACTCAGTAACTTAAATGCTCAAAGGCATTTTACTACAGGGGAGTTTCATCTGTAAGGCAATGCCGCAGACTGGATAACGAAGGACACTTTTTCAGCCAGGAACCCTCTGGGTATAGAATGGACCAGTTTTTTTTTTAACTTTTATAGGTTAACAGAAAGTATGTTCTAAAACTCATCCAAAAACTGGATGGACAAGGGGCACCTGGGTGGCACAGCAGTTAAGCATCTGCCTTTGGCTCAGCGCGTGATCCCGGCGTTATGGGATCGAGCCCCACCTCAGGCTCCTCCGCTATGAGCCTGCTTCTTCCTCTCCCACTCCCCCTGCTTGTGTTCCCTCTCTCGCTGGCTGTCTCTATTTCTGTCAAATAAATAAATAAAATCTTAAAAAAAAAAATTGGATGGACTAAAAATAAGATAAATGTTCTATCTGGAATAGTTTAAGTTCATTCTGACCAAAGTCAAGGAAATAAATTAAACTACTTTAATATGATGTTTGGAAAATAAGTATGATATGATTATTTAATATAACTTGCAAGATATGATTTTGAATGAACAGAGGTGATTTTTACATATATATGAATATACATGTGTGTATTTGTATGTGTATCCATCCTAAAGATTTATAGAATAATAATTAGATTTACTTTTTTAAATTCTGAAAAGCTCTATTTAGGACAACAGATTCTGATAAGCCAGTCCGCCAGAGGTCAAAGGACTGGCATTTGTGAGACATATCTAAGGAGACATTCTGTAAAGCCTACTCTTGGTTTTTGTATTGTAAATAAAAGGACATCTACTTACAAGAGGTCACACTGACTAGAAATATAGTTAAGTTTAAGAGGCTATGGCTATAAGAGATAAATCTATTACTTATCTATTAATTTATGAGAAGTATACACAGAATTTCTATAATTCATTAATTTTTTGAGATAAAGATCATGAAAATAACTACCAGGTATTCAGAATCACACCACTTCATGCTATTATGAGCAGATTACTAAGTAAGATTTCTCAGTGTCTTTACCAATGACATGATCAGAATGCTCAAAATATTTAAATACTTCATGCTGTTCATGACAGTATAAGATTACCCAAGGTTACTATGGCTGAAGGAAACTTTCCTATTTTAAATATATTTTCTAATTAAATATGTATAATTAAATATAATTACCTTAAATATAAATTAAATATAATACTTACATTGTTTTGTAATACATTAAGCATAAAAAATTCCTATAGCAAATTTTCTACTGCTGGAACATATTCCTGACACTCTAATAAACAGACAGAAAATTCCCAGTATCAAAAGAGAAAAAAATAGAAACATTTGAAATACTGTTGAAAAACTAAAGACCTACATATAACTGAACAGTAAGGATAATATAATTAGTTCCTTTAAAGGAAGGACAAGGGAGAGGGCATTTAGGGAGTTGAAGGAAGACTTATTTAGATGCTCTTACTGAATATTACTGATTGTATAAATTGTGAGAATATGTGTTCCAAGTTTCATCAAATTCTTCCCTACCATCATTAGAAAGTCTACTAGATACTGATTACCATCTTCATTTCTGAACCTCTCATAAAGGAGAAAAGGCCAGATGAGGAACCCCTGCCCAACTATGAAGCCATATGGAAAACAGAGAAGGCCCTGCTTCTGCTTTCCACTGCAATTGTTGGTCATTTCTAAGAGCAAGATAAACTGAAAGTAGAAAGAATTACAGGCAGAGACACTGAACCTCCAAATTTGACCTAAGTATGAAGGAGAGAACAGACATGTATGACAGCTTATTTCAGTGCATGCTTCCTAAAATTTGACTAGTAGCTAGATCCAGAAACCTAACAATCAGGCTGGAGATTAAATTTAAAAGCTCTCAATTTGCTCAAACCCACTTGAAGATATACTTTTCTATCTCCCTAAATAACTATCAGTAAAAGGCTTTTGATGATAGTACATGTACTAGGCATCATATGTTTACACAGATACAGATCAGATTTAATATCTATAGCTCAAAATTTTCAAAGATAATTTACAAATGTTTCAACTTTAAAAAAAAACCCATTGGCCACGTTCTAAAATTAGCTGATGTTGATGATTGTACAACTCTGTGACTATACTAAGAACTACTGAATTGTATACTTTAAATGAGTGGCTCTTATGATACATAAATTATATCTTAATTAAGCTATCATAAAAAAATCAAAAGAAAAAAAACCTTATTGGTCAGCACATTCTTATGCTTCACTCAAGTTACAATAATTTGCTAAGCAAATTGGCAGTACTTTCTACATCTACTGTGAGCACCTAAAAAAAGATGCCCAAAGGGGGGGCGGGGAAGGCCAGTTATTCCCATGTAAAATACAGTAATGCAAACCACAGTGTTCTAAAATTTAAGAAAATATTTGGTTTCATGATATAAATATTTGTATTTATTTCGTTATCAAAAGGATAAAAACAGAAAAATGATCCCATGAACTCTCTAGTAAAATCAAGGTTAAACACCTGCAGAGTGTGACAATTTTTGTCTAATTTCCTCCAGAGCTAAAGAATTGAAATGGAATAGGAAATCCCCCTGAGGCAATTGTTGGTATTACTGAACCACTCTCTACACATATACTTTTTTTTATTCCTGTCCTTTTCCCCTTTTATTTACATTTTCTCCTCTCTTCTCTCATTTTCCTCTCTTCATCTTCTCATCCCTGTAGCACCAATTTCTCCATTTATAGTCAAATAAGAATATTAGAATTTTCAAAGCATTCTTACATAACATGCATCTTCTCAAATCTATGTGGTATTACTTTCAATTTATAGAAGAAAAAGTTGAGCTCAAAAAGGCTAATGAGTTAACCAACTTCACAAAATTAGGAAAAAAAATCAAGGTAAAAAACAAGTCTTTTGACTTTAAACTTACTGCTTTTTCTATTTTAGCATAGATGTCCCTCTATTTAGTACTGAAGACCAAAAAGGTTGTTGATTGCTAGCAAGTCCTTAATTTTTAAATCATACGCTAGTAATTCCAAACTATAAAATGTTATTTTTAATTAAAATATTTCTGCTCTCACCCAGATTCTTTCTATATACTCTACTTTTCAAAATGATGCTGTTTGCTCAGTAATTCTACCCCTTCCTAATGATGCTTTTAACCTGAGTATTTACTTGTCTAGATGTGGAATCTAGAACCATCCTCAGCAACTTCTGTTAATCTTTCACCATCACTTTACTGACAAGTAATGATTTGCTCAAAGTTAAACAACAACCAGTAGCAAAGTTTAATGGAACCCAGATCTCTTACATTACAATGGAAACCTCTACAAAGTAAAGGTGATCATAAAGACGTATGAAATCATTTAAGTAATGTGCTGATCTGAATCAGGGATATACTGTATATTTGGGACGAAAAGACAAAGAAAAGAAAGAAGGAAGGGAAAGAGAAAGGAAAGAAACAAAAGGAATAAAAAGAAAGGAGGAGGGAGGAAGAAAAGACAAAAGCTAAGCTCATTCTTTTCTTTTTTTTTCTTCATATTACTGAAATACAGAAGAATCCTAAATACCTGGGGAATCATAGATTTACTATTACCTAACTGAGGATACTCAGGGAGATACCACAATTCCCTACAAATGACACTTAGCCCACCTAGTAAATGAGTAGAAGAGAAACAACAGATGAACAAGCCCAAGCTGGAGCCCCTTCTCTCCCTGTTCTCAAAATGCAGTTCAAGTACTATCTACATTAAAAAAAAAAAAAAAAAAGCTACACTTTTTTTTTTTTAACAAGCATGTCACTAAACTCCAACGTTGATCTGCATAATCAAAACACTGGGAGTTGAGCCTATTAATTTGCATTTTAACGAGCCTCTGTGTTATTCTCAAACTCAGTCAAGTTTGAAACTCTTCACCCATTCATGAACCTTCTTCAATCATTAAGCGGTCATGCTACTTGTTTAATTAATTCTGTCTGCTCTATCAAAGGCTTTGAAAAGGCAAATACTCCTTCAAGTATTCATTAAGAAAGAGATGCTGTGCCCTTACATAGATCATTTTGTCCTCTAACCATGAAACTTAGTATTTTTTTAAAAAATTGCAATTTTTTTTAAGAGAGGGAGGGGGGAGAGCTGAGGGAGAAGAGATTTTTTTTTTTTTGAAGAGAGAGAATTTTAAGCAGCCTCCAAGTCCAGCATGGAATTCAATCTCACAACCCTGAGATCATGACCCAAAATGAAGAGTCAGATGCTTAACCAACTGAGCCACCCAGAGGAAAAGATTGCAATTTGAAGCCTAGAATGAGATACAAAGGAAGTTACATAAAGAAAATATTTTTCTTGATTCTCTTACTCAAAATGGAAAAAGAAATTGCCCAATAAATGAGGAAAAAAGAACATCTATAAATTAACACAGTATTAAATACAGAGAGTTTTTTATTCAAATATAACAAATTGGTCATTAATTATTTTTTTTAAAGACTTACTTATTTTAGAGAGAGAAAAAGAGTGTGCACACATGAGTGGAGGGTGGGGGGAAAGGGCAAAGGGAGAGGAAGGGAGAGAGGGAGAGAAGCATACCCCCTGCTGACCACAGAGCCAACAGGGGGCCGAATCTCATGACCCTGAGATCATGACCTAAGCCCATATCAACAGTTGGGACACTCAACCAACCTGGGCCCCGTTGATCTTAATGTTTTACACCATTTAAGAAACTGGGTATGAAAAGCAAAAGTAGGGGTGCCTGAGTGGCTCAGTCGTTAAATGTCTGCCTTCAGCTCAGGTCATGATGCCAGGTTCCTGGGATAAAGTACTGCATCAGGCTCCCTGCTCAACAGGGAGTCTGCTTCTCCCTCTCCCACTGCCCCCACCCAACCGTTCATGCTTGTTCTCTCACTCTCTCTCAAATAAATAAATAAAATCTTAAAAAAAAAAAGTATTAGTAAGATTTCCTTAATGAAGTACAGAAAAGATTAGAAAGAAAAACACATATTCTGTCTGTATGAAACTAGGCTTAATTTTATATAAAGCCTTTTAAAAGCCACTCTCAGGTCATGATCTCAGGGTCCTGGAATCAAGTCCAGCGTCGGGCTCCCCTGCTCAGTGGGGAGTCTGCTTCTCCCTGTGCCTGCTGCACCCCTTGCTTGTGTACTCTCTCTCTCAAAAAAAAAATAAATAAAATCTTAAAAAAAATAAAAATAAAAAGCCACTCTCATGAATTAACATCGAAGGACGGATTTTCAAGAAAAGATTACCATTCGGTGCAGTGGGAGGTGACCAGATGCCGTAATATTTTGGCAAATATTTTCGTAGCTCTAAAAGAATACCATCAGTACAGTCAGCAGCATAAACCTGAAAGAAAGAGAAATACAACATTTGCATGGTAGTTTCTTATAATGCTTTACAATTGCCCTACACATTTCTCAAATAAAACGATACTGTTGAATCATAATTTATCTGGTATGAGTTTCAATTCAAAAATACATTTGGAAGCAAAAAAAGATTACTGTGTGTCTCCAACAAAAAAGTAAGTATTGTTTAGAGCATATTTTTCTTGGTTATCTAATTCTAGCCTTTCACCGTCCTTGAACTATTTTACAACTAAGTAAGTTGTAGATAAAACTTTCAGCAAATGCTAAATAATTCTTGTCCATAGAAATGTAAATAAATTCTGGCCAGAAGAGGTTCAACTCACTTCCTTCCACTCTCTACCCCTCATGGGAGGGCAGAACATATATAATTATTTCAACTTCCCTTTATTCTTTATAAACTTGTGCTTCTTTGGCTTTTTTTTTGAACCAGTTTCAGTATTTGCTTGGTTCCCTCATTATATAATGAGTTTAACAAAATCTTTAACACATATTTATTTTATATCTGTAAGGGACTTACGATTTTTTTTTAAAGACTGTATTTATTTATTTGACAGAGAGAGAGAGAGAAAGAGCACAAGCAGGGGGAGCAGCAGAGGGAGAGGGAGAAGCAGGCTCCCCGCTGAGCAGGGAGCCTGATGCAATGTGGGCTCGATCCCAGGATCCTAGGATCAGGATCTGAGCTGAAGACAGAACCGGCTGAGCCACCTGGGCGCTAGGGAGATATGATTTTATCTTTAAAAAATTATCCCTTAACTCAATGTAAGTCTAATTATTGCTCATTTAATTCCTCGATTTATAACAGTAACAATTCTACAAAATACTAGAAATGTTCACACATCCTAGAACTAGAGTCTTAGTTTTTTCCTAGAAGAAGAGGGAAAGAAAATATTTTTGGTTTAAAAACAGATTGTAAGGCATGTTATCCAATGAATTCTCACAATATGGGCTACCTAATTATCCAAAACCATTAAGTTCATTGGTGTAAAATGCTTATGAAATCTTAGTATTACAACTCTAATTATATTTGTCAAGCCATATTCACGTCAAGTAGTTACACATAAAACAGAATTCTACAGAATAAACTCAAGTGTGACAGAGACCAAATACCCATGTGATATACTGTATTTCCCAGCTTTCCCTATTGGAACGTGAGTAGAAGTGGTATTAGTCACTTCTAGGCCAAGGTAATTAAGAGAAGGGCATACCTTATCAACCCTTTGTTCCTGGCATAACATCAGTGAGGGCAGAGTGTTCACGATGACATAATAACAGGATGGAGGAACCAAGTATATCTCTATGTACTTGAAGTCCATGATATATTTGTAAGTAAAAAAGATAAAAGAACTGGAAGAGTATACATAAAGGTAAACTTTCTCTTCTTACTTTAAATATTTTGGGGGGGGTGATAAAATAAAACTTTCTACCTAGAGAAATGTAGGATAAAATATAATAAACATTTTCTTAAATGCATAGCTGAGCTCCCAAGGAAGAGAAAAGGAAACTCATAGGGGTCTAAAATAAAGAGGGAACCAAAAGCATTAAACTGAGCAGTGATGTTTTGTATTCGTAAAGGTCCAATCTGAACACCTGAACCAAAGGATCTCTGAATTTAGGGACTCGGCATAGATGAAGACAGAGTTACTGTACTGAAATAGGGAGAATAAATGAAAATCTAACTACTGAACAGTAAAAACTCTGACATCCTCTCCCTTCCCCTACCATTACACTCTAAAAATGCTGGGGGCCAAACTGATCAAGAAAAAGATAGAAGCAGCAAATAAACAAATAATATTAGGAATATAAAAGGAGTCATATATAATCCAACTATATATTTTTTATTTTTTAAAAAAGATTTTATTTATTTATTTGACAGAGATAGAGACAGACAGCGAAAGAGGGAACACAAGCAGGGGGAGTAGGAGAGGAAGAAGCAGGCTCATAGCGGAGGAGACTGATGTGGGGCTCGCTCCCACAACGCCGGGATCACGCCCTGAGCTGAAGGCAGATGCTTAACCCCTGTGCCACCCAGGCACCCAATCCAACTATATTTTACTATCACATTGACAAAAAGTCAAGATATTAAAAAAACTGAATCAGTAGTTAAACATATATCCCTTCCGAGGAGTGCATGGGTAGCTGAATAGGTTACGCATCCGACTCTTGGATTCAGCTCAGGTCCTGATCTCATGGCTCATGAGATCAAGCCCTGTGTCCGGCTCCATGGCTCAGCGGGAGTCTGCTTCGATACTCTCTCCCTCTGCCCCTTCTCCTGCTCACACTTTCTCTCTCTCTAATAAATAAATCTTAAAAAGAAAATCATTTTCCAGGAAAGAAGGAATGACATGAAAAAAAGGATAGAAAAAAAGAAAGGAAAAAAGAAAGACAAACAACTAGCTACACTGATGTTTTACAGTTAAGTTCTATCAAGCCCTTAAGGAACAAAATCCTTATCTGATACAAATTCTTCCATGAAATAAAAAAAGAAATGCCCCTCGACTCATTTTATGAAGATATAAGAAACCTGATGTCAAAACCAGACAACGAAAATATGTGAAGAAAATAATAATTCAATCTCATTTTTGAGAATACATGGAAAGAAATATTAAATAAAATACTAGCAAACAAAATCCAGTAATGCATATTATTAAAAAAAAATTAAAAGGACATGTACAAGCAGGTTTTACTCCAAAAAATGAAAGGTGATAAGAGATTAGAAATCTATTATGGCATTTACATTAACAGATTAAAAGAAGAAACTCATAAAATCATTTCAATTGATACAGAAAAGGTAGCTGAAAAATATCCAATACCCATTCATATCTTAAAAAGTTTCTTGAAATAAAAATAGAGAGGATGCTGTGTATCTTCCCCTTTTTCCAAGAAGCTAACTTCAATCAACTGCGTCAGTGAGCATCCCTTGTCCTCCTGCCATTGTGTCTTAATGGCACAAGATAGTGGAGGGTAGGAAAAGTGTTGAGGTCAGATTATTTACTTCTCTAATTCCCTCCTTCTCAGTTCATGTCTTCTTGTATAGTTACCTTCCGTGAGTTTTAGTAACCACTCCCTTTCTTTGCCCTTTCAGGCCCAAGGGTGGTATAGCATTATCTCTTGTAGGTGGCCTTCAACTGTGACCACACCTTTGTAAACAGTCCTTTTATTAAACTGACAGAGTACACCATTCGTTACTTGACAGAGTTTTGACTCACAGAGAAAGCAATTTCCTTAACCTGGGAAGAAGTATCTATCAGAAACTTAAGAGAGAAAGCTATATTTAAAAGGAGAAATATTAGAAGCACTTCTGTTAAATGAGAGGAAGATGTCCTCCCTGCCCCCCATCATTGCTTCTATTCATCACTGAACTGGAAGTACTTGAAAGAAATATATGGATTCAAAAGGAACAACAACAAAAAACCCTTCCAATCACAGTAGCTTTAACTTTCTACATAGGAAACAGAACTGTTAGAGTTCAATAAGATTACTAGATAAAAGAAATACAAATATCTATTTCATTCCTGTATATTAGCAATCATTGGGAAACTTAACTGAAAAAAATATTATTTACAATAGAAACAAAAAATGAGGTACCAAGAATAAATTGAACAAATTATGTACAAGACTTTTACAGGGTGAATATAAAATACATTCTTCAAAAAAGAGGCCGTGTGTAGCAGTTAAAGGCACATATTCTACAGCTAGACTGCATCCATTCAAATTCTGAGGCCATCATTAACTTATTTGAGTGATCTTGGTCAAATTATTTCAACTAATCATACCTTCATATGCACATACATAAAATGAGGATAATACAGTACCTAACTCACAGGTTTTTGTTGGGATTAAACAAGTTAATACTGGAAAAGCATTTACAGTAATACTTGTTTTTTGTTTTGGCTTGTATTGTTTTTTTTTCTACTTGCATCTAAATGAGTTAAAACTACAAAATTCTTAGAAGAAAACACAAGCATAAATCTTCATGACCTTAGATATGACACCAGAAGCACAAGCAACAAAAGGAAAAACAGATAAATTGGGCTCCAAATTTTAAAACGTGTGCTTCAAAGCACTACCAAGAAAGTGAAAAGACAACCCAAAGAATGGAAGAAAATATTTGCAAATCATTTATCTGATAAGGGACTTTTATCTAGAATACATAAAGAACTCCTACAACTAAATAAAAAAAAAACCCAATGAAAAAATAAGCAAAGGATTTGGGCAGACATTACTCTAGAGAAGAAATACACATAGTAAGTACATGAAAAGATGCTAAACATCATTAGCCATTAGGGAAACACAGACCAAACAAACTGCCGTGAAATTAACACTGCACACTCAAAAAAACAAAAACAAAACCAAATACAAAAAATAAAAACCACTTCAACACTCACTTGGATGGCCATTAAAAACAAACAAAGAAACAAACAAACAAAAACCCTAAAAAGTATTGGGGAGGATGAGGGAAAATCGGAAACCTCATATATTGCTGGTGAAAATATAAAATGATAAAGCCCTTTGGGATACACTGACAGTTCCTCAAAAAGTTTAATGTAGAATTATCATATGACCTACCAATTCCAAAATTGGAAACAGGTACTCAAATACTTATACATGCATGTACATAGCAACACTATTTACAAAAGCCAAAAGGTGAAAACAACCCGAACGTCCATCAGTGGGTGAATGGATAAACAAAATGGGGTATGGAAGTAAAATGGAATGTTACTCAGCCATAAAAATGAACAAAGTACTGATGCATACTATAATGCAGATGAGCTTTAAAACCATTATGCTAGGGGTACCTGAGTGATGCAACTGGTTAAGCAATCAACTCTTGGTTTCGGCTCAGGTCATGAGACGGAGCCACAAGTCAGGCTCTGCACTCAGCATGGAGTCTGCTTGAGATTCTCTCTCCCTCACCCTCACCCCTTTCTGCTCATGCTCTCTCTCTAAGTAAATAAATCTT
>NC_048223.1:63410659-63557421 GCF_002007445.2 Ailuropoda melanoleuca
TTTTTTTTTATTATTTATTTATTCGACAGAGATAGAGACAGCCAGTGAGAGAGGGAACACAAGCAGGGGGAGTGGGAGAGGAAGAAGCAGGCTCATAGTGGAGGAGCCTGATGTGGGGCTCGATCCCATAACGCCGGGATCACGCCCTGAGCCGAAGGCAGACGCTTTAACCGCTGTGCCACCCAGGCGCCCCTAAGTAAATAAATCTTAAAAAAAAAAAAGAACACTATGCTAAACAAAATAAGCTACATACATATTGTATAACTCCATTCATATGAAATATCCTAGTCACAGAGTTAATTAAATGTTAAGTAAGCCCTTTCCCCCTCTCCACACTTGGAGATTCACAGTACACACTGGCACATTTAAGGTTCTAAAAAAATCCTTAGTAAAAATAAAAAACACTTATTTAAACTCAGCACTTCCAAGAAATACAAATGTGCTCTCAGTTAAGGGGTTTTTAAAATGTAGGTCAAAAATCCATTAACTGAAATCAATTTAGCAGATCAGAATAAGGATCTTTAAGAAAATGAAGTAGAGCAGGGGCACCTCGATGGCTCAGTCAGTTGGGCAGCTGACTCTTGATTTCAGCTCAGGTCATGATCTCAGGGTCATAAAATCAAGCCCCGAGTTGGGCTCCTCACTCAGCACAGAGTCTGTTAGAGAGCCTCTCCCTCTGCCCTTCTGCCTCCCCAGCTCATAAATAAAATCTTAAAATGAAGTGCAGTGGAAAATACTAGACTATATCAGTAAAGGTAAGCATTGTATTTCATAAAGCTTTTGTTTCAGTCACATACACAATATACCAGGACATACTGTCAAATGTATTTCTTACCTAGCATCAGAAAACTATGAAAAGCTGAATACAATGAAACAAATCTTACCTCACTTACCATATTATAGAATTCCAGCTCTCTTGGACCCCTTGGAGGTGGTTGTAACTGTTTCAAAACTGTGCCATCTGGATGCTGCAGGATACCTACAGAACAAAAATCAGCTATTTTTTAATGCTTTGATAATAGTACACCTTTCATCACAGGATAGATGTGTTCCTAAAGTTACCGATAAACCACTTTCATAAAAACTAAGGGGTTTGTTTTCCTTATTTCAGAAATTTTAACATTCCCAATACATTTCAGTGCTTGTTATATGCAAAGCACCAGAACACAAATTCTGAAGTGTGGTTTTATTGTCTTGAACTACTACTCCCCCTAGAGCCCTCTCAGACTTTCTAATAAATTTAGACTGTATTTCTAAATTTTATAGAAATTCTTAAGTAATCATCTTTCTGGAAGAAAGTAATTTATAGCTAAACAAGAAGTTAAAAGAAGTAGTGTAAACTGATTCCACTCTTGTAAACTGATTCCACTCTTGTAAACAGAAAAAAACATACATGTTAAGGTGGGACTATATGAATTTCCTATTTTGTAACTTTTTTATAAGTTTCTCTCATTTATTATAAGAAAGCAAGTAAAAATTTTTCCTGATTCAGATGCACTATGTACAGATAGTATGAGGGCAAATAGCCACTGGGAAAAGTGGGGACTGAAATCAGACACCAAGCCTGGAACTGGAAGGGGCAACTTCTCATAATCAGCCCGCTCAATGGAGGAGCTTTTTCCTAAAGCCATCACATATGTACCAGCACTGGTCCTGTCCCTATACCAGGAAGACTCATTGCCAAATTTATATGCTAAAATCTTAAAATTTTCAAATATTGAGATTTCACAAAATCATGTGTTAGGACACAATAGGGCTCAAGTAAGTATCAGAAGGAGAAAAGAATTGGTCAGAAAAAAAATTCTGGGCTTCTACTTTCACCTAAGATACAGAAACCTAAAAACCCCATCCCAAGACTCAGGGTCATAGGGCCTACCTAATATTCACAAGCTGGACCAAGACAGCAAGAAACACCCCCTCAGAGCCTTGCATCAGGCTAGTAATCACCAAGTAATAAGCAACAGTAATCTACACTTGGGGAAAAGGCATGAGCATGGAGAAAAACTATCTCTGAAGTATGAGTGCACAAGGAAGACATAAAAGGGCTAAACAGGAATGTTGAGAAAAATCCTCTGGCAAAGCAACCCCACTCTAAACAAAAGATTACAACAGAAAAATTGCAAGCTTCTGGTGCACTGAAGGTATTATTAGTCTGCTCCATCTTCCATAATAAAATACCGTAGACCACGAGGCTTAAACAACAAAAATTTATTTTCTCACAATTCTAGAGGCTAGAAGTCACAGATCAAGATGACAGCCTATCAGCTCCTGATGCGAGTTTTCTTCTTGGCTTGAAGACAGCTGCCTTCTCATTTTGTCCTCACAAGGTGGAGGCAGTGAGAGAGAAAACGTATTCTCTCATGTCTCTTTTTATAAGGACACTTATCCTTTTGGATCAGGCTCACCCTTATGCCCTCATTAATCTTAATTACCTCCATAAAGACCCTCTCCAAATACAAACACATTGAAGGTTGTTCTTTTAGTGTATGAATCTGGGGCAACACAACATTCAGTTCATAACAGAAAGTAAGTATAACAACAAAACTCAAACTTGGCTCTATTCCTGACTAGACTGGCTCAATCACCAACACTAACTGCCTAGCAGAAGAGGCATATTCATTTCAGTCATAAATACTGTTTGCCTTCGGTCTCACATGTGATGTCTAGAATTTAATAAAAAATTACAAAACATATGAAAAAGCAAGGGAAAAAACACTGATGTCAGAATTATCAAAGAACTTAAAATAACCACGATTAACATGTTAAAGATTGTAATAGAAAAGGTAAATAACATGCATGCAAAGATGGGGAATTTCAGCCCAGAAATTGTAAGAGTCAAATGGAATGTTAGAAGTGAAAAACGGAGTGGCACCTGGGTAGCTTAGTCGGTTAAGCGTCTGCCTTCAGCTTAGCTCATGATCCCAGGGTCCTGGGATCCAGTTCCACATCAGGCTCCCTGCTCAGCAGGGAGTCTGTACTCCCCCTACCCTCTTTGTGCTCTCCTCTCTTGCTCACTCTCTCTAATAAATAAAAAAATAAATTTAATTTAAAAAAAAGAAATGAAAAAGAGTAAAGAGACAAAAATATGCTTTCTGTGGCCTCATCAGTAGACATAATATAGAAGAGAAAGAAAGCAGGGAATTTGATGACAGGTCAACAGAAATTACCCACACTGAAACACAAACAGAAAAAAAAAAGAGTGGAAAAAATTAGAAGAAAGCATCTAAGATCTGTGGAATAACATCAAACAGTCTAAGATAACTATTAGAATCCTAGAAAAAATAAAAGGCACACTCATGTTCATTGTAGCCGTTATCCACAATAGCCAAGAAGTCGAAGTAATCTAAATGTCCATCAACAGATGAAAGATTTTAAAAAAATGTAGTATATACATATAATGGAATATTTTTCAGTCTTATAGAAGGCAATTCTTTACTCCATGCTACAACATGGATGAACCTTGAAGGCGTATGTTAAGTGAAATGACACAGTCACAAAAGTACAAATACTGCATGATTCCACTTATATAAGGTATCTAAAGTAGTCAAACTCTTAGAAACAGTAATTACAATGCTGGTTTCCAGGTACTGGAAGGAGGGAGAGGGGGATTTGTTTTTCAAGGAATACAGAGTTTCACTTCTGCAAGATGAAAAAGTTCTAAGAGATATGTTGCACAAAAATGTTTGTATAGTTAGTACTACTGCACTGTATCCTTAAAACGGTTAATATGGTAAATTTACTGTGTTTTTTACCACAACAAAAAAATTATGTAGTTAGTGGGATTACAACTATGTAAAATAAATGCATGTTAAAATTTCTATCTGTGGCTAGAACATTCTAGGTAATTTTTACTTCTTTTTTGGTAACTTTTTCCAGAAGTTTCTATAATAAACTCACTGCTTTTATTAGAAAAAATGTATGACATGAGAAATTCAAACATGCTAAAATGATTACATATTGTATATAATCTCAATTATGTAAACAAGTTATTGAAAAAGATGAAGGGAAAAAAGTCTTAAATGACAGGGTATGAGGAAATACGTGACAAGACAATGTCTAAAGTGTTCTAAAACTAATGAAAAACCTAAAAATACAGAGCCAGGGAATTCTAAATAGGATAGAAAATACAAACTCCTAGACATTTTAAATATAAAGACACAGATGAGTTAAAAGTAAAAGGATGAGAAAAAAGAATATACTAGCAAGTACCATTCATAAGAAAGTTAACATATTAATATTACTATATATCAGACTATGTTAATATTAGACATAGAATTCAAGAAAAAGGAATGTTATATGTAAAAAGGACATTTCATAATGATAAGTCAATTCATTTAGACACAGCAATCCTAAATGTGTATACCTAATAAGAGCTTCAAAATACATGAAATAAAAACTGACAGAAGCAAGAAGATAGACAAACCTGCAATTACTCTCTCAATAATTGATAAAACAAGCATACAGAACATCAGTAGTGACACATAAAGCCAAACAGTATCAAACAACTTACCCACACTGACACGTACAGTATGCTATATCCAACAGAATACACATTTTTTTTATGTACAGATGAAACATTTATCAAGACTGACCATGTGCTGAATGATAAAAAAAAACAAGTTGAAATTTAAAAGGATTGAATATTCTCTGCCCATAATGGAAATAACAAGATATTTGGGAAAATACCAAAGAAATGAGAAGTAAACACACTTGTAATTAATCCACGGATAAAAAATATTTTTAACTAGGAGAGCCTGGGTGGCTCAGTCGTTAAGCGTCTGCCTTCGGCTCAGGGCCTGATCCCAGGGTGCTGGGATCGAGCCCCACATCGGGCTCCCTGCTCCGCTGGGAGCCTGCTTCTTCCTCTCCCACTCCCTCTGCTTGTGTTCCCTCTCTCACTGGCTGTCTCTCTGTCAAATAAATAAATAAAATCTTTAAAAAAATATATTTTTTAACTAAATGATAATGAAAACTAACGTAACAAAATTTGTGAAATGCACCTGAAATACTGCTTAGTACTTAGAGGAAAATGAGTAGTTTTAAATGCTCGTATTAGAAAAAAGAAAAGAAAAAAAGGTTCCAACTTAAGATGCTAGAAAAAAGTAATATATTAGCCCAAAATAAGTGGAAAGACAGGAGCAAATAAAAACAAAAACAATGAAATAAGAATGACAACAGAAAAAAAAAATGAAAAAGATTCTCTGAGATCAATAAAACTGATAAAATTCTAGCTCAATGGATCAAGAAAAAAACATAAATTACCATTATTAGGAATAAATGAAAGATGGGATTATCACTATAAATGCTATAAGCATTAAAGGCATAAGACAATTATGAACTTCATACCAATAAATCCAACTTAAATAAAATGAATAAATTCCTTTACACATGAATTATTAAAACACATGAAGTAAAAACTCTGAGTTGCCCTATGTCTATGAAGAACACTGAATTCATAATTTTAAACTTCTTGAGATAATTATAGGGCAAAATGGGTTCAAAAGTAAATTCTATCAAACATTTACAGAAAACGATAATAGCATTCCTACCAAATTTTTTCAGAAAACAGAAAAGTGATGAACATTTCCCCACTAATTTTATGAAACCAGCACATTGTATGGTGATTAACACAATATAATAAAATAAAATTAAAAAAAAAAAACCCAACAAAGACTTATAAGAAAATTATAGACAGTTATCTCAAATGAACACAGTCATAAAAATATTTAATGACACATCAGTAAACCTAATCCAGCAATATATACAGGATAACTTATCATGACCATGTGGACTTATTCCAGGAAAGCAAAGTTAGTCTAAATATTTCAATATGAGTAAATATATTGATGTTTTGGGTAAGACAGAATTCTCAATGAGAAAGAAGGGATATGTAAATATAGAACAGGGAAAGGTAAAGAACAACCCTGTGGTATTAGGTTTAAATTATAGGTATAGGGGCGCCTGGGTGGCACAGCGGTTAGGTGTCTGCCTTCGGCTCAGGGCATGATCCCGGCGTTGTGGGATCGAGCCCCACATCAGGCTCCTCTGCTATGAGCCTGCTTCTTCCTCTCCCACTCCCCCTGCTTGTGTTCCCTCTCTCGCTGGCTGTCTCTACCTCTGTCAAATAAATAAATAAAATCTTTTTAAAAAAATTATAAGTATGAACACAAATTTTTAAAAATATGAAATTATGTATTTCTTAGTCCAATCTGCTGAAAGGACAAACAGCAACCACACCCAAGGAGCAATGCGTATACCTGGTGCCCATACTTTGGTTTTTAAATACCATTTATCCCTAAAGGAACCAGGTTCTTGAAGAAAAGTAAGCCTGTTCCAGGGCTGGAACACAGAAAGTACAAGATAAACACAGAACATTTTTTATGTATGCTAGAAAGTGAGAAAATGCTTTAAAAGAAAAATGGGAAACATTGAAAAGACCAAGGAGCTAGCCTGAAGTAGCTTCCACAGCCCAAATTTGGGACAATCTGAGCATCAAGATAAGCAGTAACAATAATGGATAAGACCCATTGACTGAAGTCTGCAAAATCCTTATAATGAAAGAAAGCAAGAGAGAGAGAGAGAGAGAGAGAGAAGGGAAATCTACAATTCCCTAAAGCAGAACGCCAACTAACAAATTCAACAGGAATGGCAGAGTTAGAATATTACCATTTTGCAACTACCGCAGTAGTAAGTTGGTCAAATACTGTCAATGGATGCTTGTAATGCTGGGTGAAAACTGTGATGAGGAACAGGATTTTAACAGTCTCAAACAGTCTCTTCATTCCTCTCAAATTACTTAATTACAACAGGAAAAATGAAAACTTGACAGTGGAAAACTTGGCAGGTATCACCTAACCAGGTGATCAAAGTCATGTCGGCACCAGTAATGCAACTGACATCCTGTGCTTTATGATATGATGTTTCAAGAACACAACATAATTCATATAGTATTCTGACCAAAAATGCATTAATCTGAATCTAATGATAGGAAAGCAACAAATATAAAGGATGTTCCAAAAAAGCCATGCTTATACTCTTCAAATATTTCATAGTTATGAAATATAAAGAAAAAAATGAAAAACTGCTCCAAATGACAGGTAACTAAAGAGTCCTAACAACTAAATGCAACGTGCAGTCTTAGATGGGGGGAAATTGCTACTAAGGATATTATAGAAAAAATGACAAAAGCCTAATGTTAAATATTCTCAATTTGATCATTTTACCATGGTTAGGTAAGAAAATGTTGTCATTTTTAGGAGTTATTTAATTATTTAGAGGAAAAGGGGTCATGATGCCTGCAAATTTAATCTTAAAGGGTTCTGCAAAATCATTATCAAGTAGAGAGAGTGATAAAGAAAATGTGGCAAATTTTAATAAAAGGTAAAGCTAGATGAATGGTATACATTAATTGATTATACTATTCTTACAACTTTTAAGTTTGAAATTTTTCCAAAATAAAATAAAAATTATTTAAAAAGGCAGTACAATTTACAGTAGCATCAAATACTTGGGGAAAATCTAGTGAATGTTGCGTAAGACCTCTACACTGAGAACTATGACTAAGAGAAATTTAAGAAGGCCTAAATAAATGGAAAGATCTACTATGTTCATATATTAGAAGATGCAAGTATTGTAAGGAAATCGATTTTCACCAAAGCACCCTATAGACTCAAAGCAGACAAAAATCTTACCTTTTCTTGGTAATTAATTACGAGTTGATTTAAAATCTATATGGAAATGCAAAGGACCAGAAATCATCAAGACAATCTTGAAAAAGAAAACAGGATGCTTACTCTACCATACATCAAGACTCAATTCCTCACTGAATTAAGACAATGAGATATTACTGCTATAACAAACAAATAAATCAATGGAAATAAATACAAGTCCAAAAGCAAATCCAGGAAAATGACTGAAAAAACTGGGGTATACATGCACAATGGAGTACAACTGAGTTGTTAAAAAGGATGAGGAAGCACTCTATGAATTGATACTACTGATTTCTAAAATATTAAGTTTAAAATGTGAAGTGCAAAGCAGTATATATAGCATAGTACTTTTTGTGTCAGAAAGAAAAATATGAAAATTTATATAGATCTGCTTAATTTTGCAACAATAACTTAGCAAGGATAAATCAGAAAACAATGAAACTGGTTACCTACAAGGTGTGTTGAGAAATGGGTGGAGTGACAGAAATGGAGTGACACTTTTTTGATACATCTCTCTGTAAAGTTCTGACTTTTGGAAGCCTGTTAATTTTATAAGCATTCAAAAATACATAATTAAATAAAAATGAAGGGAGGGAACTGAATTTAAACACAAACAAATGAATCCAGCTGCTTTTCAAATAAATAATATTACCTTAGAGAAGAGGGGGTAAAAATAACCAAAAAAAAAAAAAAAAAAAGCCAGAAAACCCTAATCCAATAGCTTTTGAAGAATTTCCAACCACACACCCCTAGTATAAGGGAATCTCATTTTGAATCTTTATTCTAGGTTTGTTTTCTGCAATAGTACGGGTATAGAAATTCTGAAAATTACAAGAACAAGCAAAACAAACAAACCAAAAAATCCACACACACAAAAAAACAATAATGTTGGGAGCCAGGGTTCTCACTGAGGTAGATGAGAAATACAAATTTAGAATCAGGAAAGGAAAGGAAAGGAGAAAGGAAAGGAAGAGGACAGGACAGGACTCTGGTGCTGGAATGAAATCGGGAACATCAGTATGAAATTATGATTTCTAAATATTTATACATTCTTCTCAATTATCTTCTTTGAAAAGGCCAGGAAGCAATAACACTCCAATGGCAATGAGCACATCTAGCACCCAGATCTTGGTTTCAAAATACCATTTACCACTGAAAACGAACCAGGGCTCCTGGGAGAAATTGCTGGTTCTAGAATTGAGAAAGGAAAGTATAAGTCTAAAATAACTTGTGACAGGAAGGAAGCGCTCCCACTCACCAAATCTGGTACAATTTGAACACGAAAATAAGTATGTTCTATAATGGGTCATGACACTTCATAAAATAAGAATCTATGGGTCCATACTATTAATAAAATAGGACATACATATTGGAGTAAAGGGAGGGCTAGTTCTTAGAATGCTGACTGTTAAATAGAGGTAGTGATAGAACTGGGGAGAAAAATCACAATTTTTCAACTTTCAGAGTAAACACTGCTTCAGGCAAAAATCATCAATAGATGCCAAATCTAGGGGTGAAGGGTGAAGAGGAGCAGGATATGTCCATGATCTCAAAGTGTCTCTCCGCCAACAGCTTATTAGTTGCAAAGTGAAAAATATTAACTACATACCGGAGAAGCCAGACCACAACTGGACCAGATAACCAAAATTAGTATCACTAATAAAGGGCAGATGGACATTCCAGACCTCCAGATGTGATACCCTGAGGAGAACACACTTGTATAATATTCAAGTCAGAAATGCATCACCTGAATCTTACCATAACAACCCATCAGAAATCCAAATTAAAGAAGATTTCATAAAATAGCCTGTAGTCTTAAAAAAATGACAATGTCATAAAAGATAAAGGCTGAGGAGCTGTTATAAATTCAAGGATTCTCAGAGACATGACAACTAAATGCAATAAATGATCCTGAACTAAACCCTGGACTGAGAAAAACAAATATGATAAAAGACATTATCAGAACAGCTGAGAAAACTGTAATATGGATTATAGATTAAAGCATTATATCACTGTTAAATTTCCTATATTTGCCATGGTTACAGAATTACACACTGAAGTATTAATGTGTAAAGGGACAAGATATATGCAACCTATCTTCAAATAGTTCCCCCAAAATAAATAATATGCATAAAGAAACTCCACAAAATGTTAAATCCTCTGTATTGTCCTTGCAACTTCTCTGTAATATTTTAAGTCAATTAGTTTCAGAACTATCTAATAAAATGGACCATAAGCCAAAATAGACAACACCAGTTGAAATCCTTCTTTTACCCAGACAACCTCATTTCTATATCCTCAGTTAGATCAGGAAGCAAACACAAGATTTCAACTATTTGTTTGAAACTTTAAGGAATTTTGAAAGAAATTAATGGTACATGTTAAATAATGAAACAGAAAAAGGATTTCATGCTAACAGGTGAACTTTGGGAACTTAAATTGACAGCAATTATACTTTTGTGAAACCTCCCTATAGAAAATGTTGCACAATGTGTAAGGTATACTATAATGTTCAAAATGTTTAATACATTATTTATAATAGCAAAAAAATTGTGAATATATAAAAATCTACCACTAGAGGAATAAATTATGATACATTCACACTATGGAATACGACAGTTTTTTTAAAAAGAATAAAGTGTATTATGAATACAAAAATATGGATACACCACATAATACAGAATGAAAACAAAAAGTTGCTGATATATTTGTACAAAAAATTAGAGTTCTGTTCATGTGTTTACATATGTGCCCAGAAACAAAAACCTGAGAGGATGCACCGGGAATAGTTAGCAGTGACTACCTCTGGAGAGGAAGAGTAGGTGGAAGGGTACTATTACACTGTTTGAATTTTTTTCCTAAAAGATTACATACTGCTTTTACAATAAAAAAAACGAACACTTCGTATTCTTAGAAAAAAGATTGAAATCATATTTCAGTGAGGACCACAAAATATAACTCTGATAGCAGAACTGTAACATATTCTTTTTTTTTAATTTTTTTTATTATATTATGTTAGTCACCATACAGTACATCCCCGGTTTCCAATGTAAAGTTCGATGATTCATTAGTTGTGTGTAACACCCGTGCACCATGTAATACGTGCCCTCCTTACTACCCATCACCGGTCTATCCCATTCCCCCACCCTTCCCTCTGAAGCCCTCAGTTTGTTTCTCAGAGTCCATAGTCTCTCATGCTTCATTCCCCCTTCTGATTACCCCCCCCTTTCTTTATCCCTTTCTTCCCCTACCGATCTTCCTAAGAACTGTAACATATTCTTATTACTCAGCTACAAGATCTATTTTTATGTTCAAGTACCTTTGTGCAATTGGTTCCATGTTTTTAATCTTTAACAAAGCCAATCACTCCTTTTTGGAAATAGGTAAGATAGATATCAATCCGAAATTGAAAAACCCTTACTTAATGATAGTAACAAAAAATTTAAAAAGCAAAACAAATATCCACACAATGTCTTTAAGAAAATTTATTCTGAGAATTTCAGTTGACAGCCAAACCAAAGTATAATCTATACAATGTACTTTACAACTGTAAGTTATTTATGATAGTAGAGAGACATAATAAATTCTTGAACTTTGAATTACTGGCCATCTTGTTATCCATTTTATGAATAGGTAAGATTATCATCATTCAGGTGTCCTTTCATTAACAACAGATGCTAGGTTGCATCAATAATTATGAATTAAATTCAACAAAATATTAGGTTGCTAGCACAGGTTTGAGGCATTGTGTACTAGTGATACAAAGACAATCCCTAGTCAAGACTATCTTACAAGATTTTTTAAAAAGCTTATTTTAAATTGAATGCAATAATAAATAAAATTAAGGACTTTGTTTAGAATCTCAACTACTCCTTCAATTAGGTAATATGGGTGACAACTCTTTCAGCCACTGTTTGCAAAGTGGTATAAAGTCACATTTAGAGTACATTTGTGAATATGCTTGATAAGCAGTAGTTACACTCTCAAATGACAATCACCACTGAGACTGTGTTTATGCCGGGATTTTTTGTTTATCTATTTTCCTTTGCAGATGAGTCGATTTCTAGGGAACCTTGGGGAAACAATTATTTTTTTAGGCTTCTAAAATATTATTAGGAATATTATCACTACAATTCATGAAAATAAATCAATAGGTATGCAATATAAATCTACTAACAATAATTCCATAATTACTCTCAAACTTTCACTACCAGAAGAGACACACACAAGAACGTGTCTGTGCTAAGCATCTTAAGAACATTGTTTCCTTACATCTAGGCTAAGCACCTGGAGAAATATGTTTCCTTGCCTGTGTGTACTAAAAGAACTGTCAGTTTTCATTCTTTCAACATTTCCCAATTTAACTAAGCCCCAATCCCTGTACAAGGCTATAAGGATAAACAGATTTGGTCTCTAACTTAAAGGAACTCACAATTCAGTGGGGACAAAGGCACATAGTCTACATGACATCATCATTAACACCTAACTTTCACCAAAAGAAGAAAAGGTAAAGATAAAAGCAGTAAGAAATGTTGCTCTTTGAGAAATAACATACATACAGTCAAACACTTACCCATTTTGAAAAATCTTTGTTCGATGAGTTATCCACAAGAACAATACACGGTGGAAAAATACAGTGCTCTGAGGCAGGACCCTTGGCTTCTCTATTCTAACACATAGTAGCGGTGTGACTTCAGGCTTGTCACTTAATCAGGCTTGGCCTCAGTTACTCTTCTAAAAATGTCAGTATTATCTTACTACCCTAAGCCTGAATCATTTTACTAGCATAAACCAAACTGTATCTAGTGGTTTCCAAGTCTGAGATCTTTACTACTCACATACGCATACATCAGATGCCCCAAGTAATCATGGCCCGGAGAACCAGTGTGAGTAAACTAGGTGAATTACGGTTACTAAACTCGAACTTTCACATCACCAAGAGAATCAACTGCGATAGACTGTATTGTGCTTTGAATGTGGTAGGCTCACAAAATGTGTTACACAGGCCACAACACAGTCTTAAAAAGATAATCAAGAATAACTGAACGTCTTAACTGTGTACCCTTCTAGTGTAACAGCAGGGTATATTTCCTACCATGAATTCGAGTTTCTGCACTACCGGAACCACGCCTCCTGAGAAACCCAGGAGATACCAGAAAAACCTCTCAAGGGAATAGGGAGAAAGATCCTGGATAAGCCAGGACAAGCGTTGCCAATCAATCAATCAAATAAGCCCAACGTTTTTTCTTCCCCTCCAGCTATGAAGCCGCACACAGAAGAGAAGCACTAGATTAGCATCATCTGCATTTCATTCCTTTTCTTGTGCAATAGCTACCCGCCTATAATAAATAGACCTTGTGCTCAGGGGAGAATTTACTTCCCCGTCCAGTAAGTTCCTATTTTTCACTAAAAACGCCGTCTCCAATCAACAACCACCCTCCTGGGGAGACCAGGCACTCCTCTCCTCGCCACCTCCTGCTGCTGGCCTGACTCCCCCCACCCTAGAAATCTCCCCCCTTTCGAGCCTCTGCTGCATGGGTCGCGAGGCTCGGGGGGCCAGCGGAAGAGGCCTGGGGTGCTGTGCGCACACCGGAGGAGAATCCAGCCCGGCCCGTGAGAGCCAAGCTGCCTCCGCCGGCCGGGGGCTCCCAGAGGCGGAAGGGGAGCGGCGAGCCCCACGCCACCCCCACTTACCTACTTTGTCCTTCCCGTACATGTGCCCGGCCACCTGATGCGAGAGGGGCACGCAGCCGTTGAGGAAGCAGAGCCTGCCGCCTGCCGGCTTCGGGGTGCCCTCGGGGGGGGCTTCGCTCACCGGTGGGCTCCGCATTTCTGGGGGGCCGGGCGCCTCGAGTCGGAGGGGGGATGGCGGTTCCGTTGCCATAACGGAGAGCTGAAGCTGAAGCCGTAGCCGCAGCGGGAGCAGGGAAAAAATAAGACGGAGGGAGGGGGAACCGGAGAACCCGAGGGTCGCTCAGGCTCGGCCTCGAGGAGGCCCGGGGGTTCCCGCGGCTGGTGCCCGTTGAGGCCCGGGAAGGGGGCCCATGACGCCGCGGAGGCGCGGGCGCTCCCCTGCCCAACTCTCGGCGGAGCGGGGCTCCCGACTCCCGCTGCTCTGCCGGTACGGCTACGGTTGCCGGCGCAGCTCTGGAGACGGAACCGAGCGGAGGAGCGGCGGCGACGGCGCCCCGCGCTCCCTGGGGCCCTGACGGCGACGGCGGCCCCACCTCCTGCGCCCCCGCCCCCTCCCGCCGTCCTCCAGTCCCCTCAGCTGCCGCGCGCGTCAGCGCCGCCTGCACCGCCGCCGCAGCCGCTAGCTTCCGACTGCGCGACCCGCGGCCGCCACCACTACTGAGCATGCCCAGAGGCTGCACGACGGGACCCCCTGCAGCGGGGCGGGAGCTTGGCGCAGCCAGCGCAAGCTGAAGGCTACCGGATGGGGCAAGCGCACTAGCTGTTTTTCTCACCCCCACCCCTGAGCTGGCTTAACAATGCTAGCAGGACTGTTCTAGCTTCATTCATTCGGTGGGCATCTCAGCGCTTCCTGGGGTCCGGCTCAAAGATTCCAGGGGCTTCCAGTTGTGAGGAGCAATCACGTGTTGAGAGTTGGGAGGCCATAGTGCCAAGCCTGGTTTGGGGGCTACCCTGCAATCAACTCCCTCCAACTCCCACCCCACATAGAAACAAGAGTAAAAACAAGCAGCTTCTTAGAAAATGCACCTTTAAAACACCCTGTAATTCTACCCCCCCTCCCCAAATTCGGGCCCCTAAAGCGCCTTTATAAAATATTTTGTAACCTACACTAATTTCAGACTGCAGAAGATAGAGAATAATCTTAGTATCTTTTATGAGTACAATTTTTGAAGAAATGAGCCGTTTTGTTTCTCTCTCCTACTCAGCCCTCAGCGCAGGTTCCAGGGTCCTCAGTAGATAACTGGCTCAAAAGCAGAAGAAAGTGACGTATACCAAGAGAGGTGAGGTTCTGAAATAGGACTCCACAATTAATACCTGTGTGTCTGCCACTGACATTTTATACGAAAACTGGACGTGGCTTTGCGGGTGCCGAACTGAGCAAGAAAACTGTAGATAAAATCTTAGATACCTGATTATGTCAAGTGTTATTCCAGCACCTGTTCTTTGCCATGAGAAACCCGCACACCTGGAAAGGACTTAAATCTGGCCTAGAATCTCTTTTCTCAAAGCCCTGCCCCAGGCTCCAGGACTCCGCCCCTTACGATTGCGCACACTCAGTTGCTACCTCTCTAGGTCTCTTCCTCCTCCCCACTTTTCCGGCTGTCAAAATCCCGACTCACTTTAGACTGGGACGCAGCTCCGCGCATGCTCAGCATCAACTAGGGTGGCAATACACACGTGCTTACGGCCAGCCGCAGCGCCTGCGCCGTAGCGGCCTGGAGTCGGTACGCGTAGGACGTTTCTCGCACCTTGACTCCGGCCCTCCGCAAGAGCCTCTTGGTGCTTGGTGTCCTGTGCACGCGCCTTGCAAGCAACAGCGCCATGAGTCTGACTTCCAGCGTACGAGGTGAAGTGGGACCGGGGAGCGGGTGAGGCTGGAGGCCTGCGCACCGGTTGCAGCTTCCTCAGCAACTCTGGGCTGTTAGTTACCGCTGCCATGCGAGCCCGCCAGTTCTGTAACCTTGAGATGTGAAAGGGCAAGCGCAGGGCGGGCCTGCAGGCTCCCTGGGCCAAACCCGCAGAGGGGGTGATGTCGGCATGGATTGGTGATCTCTCCAGGCATAAGTGGCATGGGGGCCATGGAGGCATCTACCCAAGTCTGGACCACGTTTTTCTTAAGTAGCCGTGCCCTAAAACCTAATGGTCTCGCCGCTGGCCTTTTTTCTTTTTCTCCCGTGTTCTTAAGTCACAGAGCTTGGAAAAGAGAAAAGGTTTAAAAAAAAAAAAAAAAAAAAAGAACTACTCCCCCTTCCCAAGTCTAAATCACTGTGGGGTCAGACCATCAATTTCCTGCAACCTTGAAGCAATGCGTGACTAATCACATCTCAGTTTTGCACGTTTTTTATAAAGGAAAGAAACCCAGTCCGAGGTCTTCAGTTTTCCCAGGTTTTTGTTTTGTTTTGTTTTAATCCTTCTGGCATCTGGCACTCGTGGCAGTAGTACAGGAGAGAGGATTGAAAACGGAGCTCTTTGAGCTCTCAGCTTTCTCAATCTTGCTTCCTTTGCGCTAGTCTGGCATTTGGAAACAGGTCCAATTAAAATTAAGAGATTTTCTAGAATCGATTAATGTAGAGCTTCACATTATAACAATTTTTGGTGGTGGTATAACTTAATACTGTGCACCAGCTACGTGATACATGTGATCTCTATGCCTGGTTATAAAACGCCACACTTCATTGTTTGGTTACCTGTAGCAGTGTTTAAGTAAAAGTGAGAGATTGTCCAGAAGTTAATTAAAAGGAGCCCTGTTGATTCATTTAGTAAATATCGAGCAACTAGAGTGCCAGGTTCTGTAAAGGCTCCCTCTTAACCTGAGACCTAATTTTGTAATCCATTCTTTAAATTGGAGAATTCCACGTCTGTTGCCAAAAGTTACCTGGCAGGGTTAGGGTGATAACCCATGATATTTTTAAGTTACTAATGAAGTATAGAGGAGGTGATTATTTATAAAACTTATTTCAAAGGATGCTCATCTGGAGATTCCTTTAAATCGAGGTACCTTGGTGCGCTTAAAATAGAGAGCGGTTTTTGTTTTTGCTTTTTAAAAAACCCAAACCTGTATTTTCTCAGGAAAATGTTGTGTAATATACTCATACAACTTGAGCCACTGATAATTTTTATAGGAAGACAGCTTGCACTTTTGTGATATAGGCTAAAAGATTCCAACACGTGTTTTTAAAATGCGGAGTCATTTGTGTGTTTTAAACCTAGGAAGTAGGTGACCCCTGGGACTTCTTAACACTACCTGCTGGCTAATCTTTCTTACAATCAAAACAAGTTTGTGTTTTGTTTTGTTTTTAAAATCTAACCATAGGGGAATCCAAAGGTGACTTTCCTATTAGCTTGCTGTTTTCT
The DNA here is from genome assembly GCF_002007445.2 of Ailuropoda melanoleuca. Classification (NCBI taxonomy): domain Eukaryota; kingdom Metazoa; phylum Chordata; class Mammalia; order Carnivora; family Ursidae; genus Ailuropoda; species Ailuropoda melanoleuca. The sequence goes on from NC_048223.1 coordinate 63,427,417, forward strand.
AAGGGATAGGGAATTGCTTGGTGAAGAGGGTTTTCAGCTTAAACTTGAAGTACCCAACTTTGTTATGAGAAGTAACTACTTTTTATTTCACCTAAAAGTGTAAAGGTTGTTAGGAGGACTATGGGAAAAGGTCCAAAACCTTTGTAAATCTCTTCATTCAACACCTTCTTACCTTCTTCAAACATAGTGTGGCAAGGAAGGGACAGATAATGTATTGGGGACCCACCTTGTAATGTTTAGCCCTCAAATTGTTCTCAATTTTTAAACCACCCAGAAAAATCTAAATTTTTGATTTTTGAATTTGGGGAAGGTGAATCGAGATGATGATTCATCTTCATGAGAAGATGTCTCTTCTCAACTGAGTAGATTAATAAAGGGCTTAAAATAGTATGCACTTTGTAAGTATATGTTAAATAAAAAATAAAAGGGTGTGTCTATGCATGGAGAATTCTTGTTTATATTCAGAAGAAAAATAATGGGTTGTGGGTTATAAATAAAATTAATAGGGATCAGTCCAGGACATGAATCTGGGGGAGGCAATGAGGATAAGTGATTGGAATTGAAATCCAGAGATCCTTTTCAGTGAGATGGTTCTTGATACCCTTTGGGTGGTTATACCAACCTTTGTTTTTCCCTTATTGAGGTATAATCAGCATACTTATGCCGAATTTTTTATTTGATACCAGATACTAGTTTATAGTTTCTAACATTAAGTATCATTCACTACTATGGAGTTCCCCATCTCTAGTGACTCCTCCTCATACCCAGTGTATGACTTTTAGAAAGTTTACTATATGTCTTGCTCCTTGATACCTCCAAAACTCATTGAATCTGCTCCTTTACATTATAAACAATAAATAAATATTGGTGGGCATTAGGGACTATAGATGAAACAGGATTGGTAGTGAGTTGATCCTTGTGGGAGCTGAGTGAGGGTAAATGGGAGTTCATTTTAGTAATCCCTGTATATATCTGAAGTGTCCCATAATAAAGTTTTATTTATTTATTTTTTAAGATTTTATTTATTTGTCAGAGAGAGCACAAGCGCACAAGCAGGAGGAGAAACAGGCTCCTCGCTGAGCAAGGAACCCAATGCGGGACTCAATCCCAGGACCCTGGGATTAAGTCCCACACTTGATACAGTAGGTTAAGATGAGGCCAAAGATACATCATTTGGTATAAAAGTAATGTGATGGTAAAATGGAAAGATGGAGTTGCAAATTCAAATTAGTAATCTGTTAGTTCTTTTTACTCAGCTAACATTGAACACCACCTGTATGCCAGGCCTTAATAAAAAAACATTACCAGGCACAGCCTGCCAATCTGGGGTAGAGACCTAAGGGAGGGAAAGATTTAAACATATCTCCCCTCCCCCTCTCCTGAGAAGAAAAGAACATTCTGATTCTGTGGCAGTTGACCCTGGGCAGGAGAGGACCATTTTGGACAGAAAAGGGACTAAAGGAACAGAAACAGGGTGAGATTTCTGTCTAAGGTAAAACAAAATTATTTCCACAGTACAGAAAAGCTGAGGAATGGGTTATAAACAAGAGATTGTTTTCAATCTCTGAATAATTCTGAGAGAAAACCAGTATTATGTTATACAAACCAATCTTATACAATGGTAGACCAAGGGAAGAGTAAGAATGGGAAGGATTGTTTAGAAATGTATTTTCTGTATTTTGTTCTTTGTATTGGCTTATTGTGTTTGTATAGATAGCACAGTGAAGCAAGATTGGGCAGGGTGGGGTTTGATCTAACTGTGGGAATACTGTATGTTGAGGATGTCTATAGAGAAGGGAAGTGAGGATAAAACCAGAAGAGGCAGAAGTAGTGCTCAGGGTTTTTCTGGACCCCAAGTAGGAAAGAGTGTCTGAAAAGTGCCAGCTGAAATGTCTTTAAAAATTGGGTTTTGGTAAAGTTTCTTTTTGCCCCTGAGATTGTGTTTATTCTTAATAGAATATATCCACTATCAAGAACTAAATATGACTTAGGTTTTATTATTTTATTTGTTTATTGTCTTGGGTTTTCAATTCTTTCTCTATTCTAATTGTTGGCTTTTTAATCCATCATCGTTTTTGCCTGTCTCTACAGTTTCCTTTTCCTTCTTTTCCTTAGAGTTGCCGTGGCATCCACAGCTTTTTGCCAGAAAAAAACTGATTCAGGCTGCAATAATGAAGTGATAAAACAGCAACATATTTCTTATTCTGGGAACTTTTACATTTGTCTCTAATGAGATTAGAGAATTAGGTTTTGGGAAGGGGGGATAATGGAAATTCTTAATTTGTCTAGCTCTGTGATTAAAAAAAACCCGTTGGAGCAAATGCAAAGCCATTTTCCTAGCACACATATGGTACTATGACATTTATATAGGGTCATTAAGTAACCCCTGTTAGGGGGTAGGGTAACAGTGCGTGTTTTGATTCCCCATGGAGCAGCTACTTTTCAGTAATATCTAGAGTCAGTTCCCATTTCTTTCATTTGCTAGTGCCTCTTTTGTCTGTCAGTTATTCTGTCACTTATCCCACTGTCAAAAATTCCAGGGAAGTAAAGGTTTAAAAAAAAAAAAAAGTCATGTGGATTCAGTGGCTAATATGAGAAAAGAGAGTAGAAGACTGTTTTGATGGCTAAGAAAGATTCTTTGGGCCTACCATGAGTTTCAGGTAGAAATTCCTATAGGATTCCCTTTTTATGTCGTGAGACAAATTAATCTTAACCAATTTTAGTTGTTCTTTGGGTTTCAGGACTTTTTGATATATGTAGGCTATTAAAGCAAATCTGCTAGAGATTACTTCATAATTCACCTAAAAAGTAGGATATAACTAAGTTTAACAGTTTTTATTGCGTTAATTTATTCTTTTGGGATATTTCCTCCTTTGAAGTTTATACCAAAGATAATGTTTAGCAAACATAATTGAACATATACTATGCAAAGCAATATTTTAGCCCATTTTGTGATAGGTACATTAGCTATTCAGAGTGGTTTTCGATTAGCTCAGGAGCAGATTGCTATAGCTCCTGACAGAGAGAGTCCTTTCTCAAGGGAGTTCCATGGTAAATAATACATCAAAAAGGAATATCATGAGCCAAGCTAGAAATAGAGCAGCTTCAGCCCTGCTTGGAATTGCTACAGGATAATATCATGAAGCTGCACTAAAATTCAAGACAAATCTACACAAAATGTGTAGTTAAAAACATTCTTCAATGAGTCCAAAGGTTTGAAGCTGTCAAATCACTTATTAACTTGTCTCAGTCATGCAGCACCTGGGAAGGACATAATGTTAATGTTTATTTTAGAGGATTTTAGCAAGGAGGAATGGAAACATTGTGGGAAGGAAAATATTTTGTAGAGAAAAATACTGTGGTTGAAAATAGAATCCAAGGAATGAGTTAAAAAAGAAGACCCAAGATAAAAGGAACTAAGTGTGAGAATGGCTGTCCTTCCCATACAGTTTTGTAAGAATGAGCTCCAGTTTAATGTAGGGCACTATTAGGAAGGGTGATTAATCACATTAGTGCAATAAGAAATTTGATTCAATAGTGCAAATAAGCCATACAGTTAATTATTCATTATATGTTTTTATTTGTCCTTGGAATGTGTTTTTTGTACTTATCTCTCTAGGGCTTTATTTGATAGTCTGGGAACTTATTTCAAACACTGTGAAGATCTGATTCAGGAAGTGCTGGGAAGCAGTCCAGTGTGTTTATCCTGACCCCTGTTCAACTTCTTCCTGCAGTTCACTCCATGCTGGGAATAGACAACTCTCCTCTGAGGCTGAGGCTAACCAGACTATGCAGAACTTTCTTCTCTCCAACATTCTGTGGAACTGGGGTAGTTAAGTGCTTGGGTTTCCAAAGGCTCCTTGAAAAACTACATGAAAAGAATAAATAGATGGTCTGTTAGTCAAGCAAATAATTGAGTAGAAAAATCATTAAATTTAAAATGAAGTTTGGAGGGAATTCAAATCATCATCCACTGGTGGATAATGGAAATTTAGAATTTATTAAGCGAGAATATAACATTATATTCTTGTTTTCTAGGAAATAAGAAATTAATACATTCTGATTTAATACATTCTGATTTTTATTCTAATGAGAAAGCACTTTGAAATTTAAAAAACAAAAACAAAAACTTTTGAATGACTTTGAAGCCCAGAATCCTGCTGGATATATTTCTTTGAATGTTTAGTTTTAAGGGTGGCTTTGTTTTATTTGTCATTTTTTTGTTTTTTTCCTTCGGATACCAATTCTGTTTGTGGTTTTATGCACTTTAAAATCACTAAAGGACCTACTATTTAAATGAACTCTGATGAGTCAGTTTGTTAACATAATCGCCTCCTGATTTTTTGGGTGGGGGTAGTCTTGATAATCTGAATTTTTTTATGTATCAGGGTTTTTTTTTTTTAAGCAATAGGTAGCTGCAGGCTTATGTGTTATTTTAAATCTATTTATGAACACTTTATTTTTTTTTTTTAAGATTTTATTTATTTGACAGAGATAGAGACAGCCAGTGAGAGAGGGAACACAAGTAGGGGAAGTGGGAGAGGAAGAAGCAGGCTCACAACGGAAGAGCCTGATGTGGGGCTCGATCCCATAACGCCAGGATCACGCCCTGAGCGTGAAGGCAGACTCTTAACCGCTCTGCCACTCAGGCGCCCCATGAACACTTTAAAAATTATTAAACATTGTTTTTCCTTCTCCATCTATAAAATAATTTTTAAGTTTTCCTCTATCTCAATTTAGCTATCATCATTCAATAGAAAATAACGTAATTGCCTCAGTAAAGGCTGGGAAAGTCTTAACAAGATTTGTTACATCATTGTGTTGTGATTATTTCGTTAACAGTAAAAACTTTTGACTCTTGGAATGCTTAATTCAAAAACTGGAATTCTTGAACATTAATATTAGTAAAAATACACACTATTAGTGTATATTTTGGTTGTGATGATTATTCCTGTTTTCCTTCCCTTCTGTAGTTGAATGGATCGCAGCAGTTACTATTGCTGCTGGGACAGCTGCAATTGGTTATCTAGCTTACAAAAGATTTTATGTTAAAGATCATCGCAACAAATCTATGGTAAACCTTCACATCCAGAAAGACAACCCCAAGATAGTACATGCTTATGACATGGAGGATTTGGGAGATAAAGCTGTGTACTGCCGTTGTTGGAGGTCCAAAAAGGTGAGGAAAACAGTCTTTTATGTTAGTGCCGTCTTTAATGTAACATTTCTTTTTAAACTATCAAACATGCATCACCAGATATTATTAGGATATCTCTTCTTCTTTTTTTTTTTTTTTTAAGTAATTTCTGTGCCCAAGGTGGGGCTTGAACTCACAACCCTGAGATCAAGAGTCACATGCTCCACTAACTGAGCCAGCCAGGCTCCCCTTTTCTTTCTTTCTTTTTTAATGCATCCTGTTCTTCTCTGTTTTCCATGTACTCTTCAGGATTACATTTCCTAAAATGTATAACTACTATGCAGTAAAATTCCATTATTCCCTTATTGAGTTCAGGTGAATGTAACTGTATTCTTGGCCAAGAAGAGAAAAAAAATCCCTTTATTTATTCTTAGGATTTCCTCCCCAAGTGGATCTTTGCCTCCACTATCCTAGGAAAGAGAGTATGCAGCCTAAAACACAAAGAGAAACAGAAGGGGTAGGTTCTTTTCTAGAGCTTTCAAGCTCCTGGATTCTAGAACAAGTTTTAGAAAATTCAGGAGAAACTTGGAAAACTATCCTTGACGATTTCTTACCTGGTAAATATATTGACCCTGTATCTAAGCTTTCTTTAAGCTATAGCTCCTATAGTTAAATATCCTACAGGATTTTTTTTAATCTTCTTTTGTGATAATTATATTTCATCAAGTTCCATTTGGAACTCTCATCTGTGATACCTGCGGCTTTTAGGCAGTTTTTAGACAGTGATGATAGCTAGTGAGCTAAAGATGGTAAATCCTTTCCTAAGGTCATCTTAGGAGAAGCTTCATACATTGAATGTGATGTATTGTGAGAAATAATGGTGAATGTACTGCCACTGTGAGTGTTTAAAAAGATGGATTTCACTAAAAATGACATTATAACACATAAGAAAATAGACATTAAAAATGACTTATCTGTTTCTGAAAGCACATGTCAGGGACCACCTCTTCCCACAGTGGAAAGCCATTATCACAAATCATATATCATGAATAAGAAAGAAATCACATGCTAGGTACTGGAAAGTGTGTTCTAACTCTCTTCTCCAATACAATGATGTTGTATAATCCAGTGATACATTGCTTAGATAATGTCATTGTATCTGAAACTGCTTGATGAACATATGGAATGTGAACCAGAAATTAATAGTCCCATTACAAGTTGTATCTTAAAAAGAACACAGTTCATTTGGTATGTGGGATTATTTGTAAGCACTAGTGGGGTTGCTAGAAGATAATCCCCAATAGTATTCTGTAGAGCAGACCTGGTTTTTTTTTTTAAAAATTATGCCCATGATAGGTTTTATTCTGCTGTTGCTCACCAAAATATACAAAACAATATCTTTAGAAATTCAGGAATTTCTAAGTCAGTATAGTAGTTCTTTAATCAGTGATCATTTAATGTCTGCTCTGTATGCATGAGAAAAGTTAAATAGTAAAAAAGCAGGTATCATAGATGTATGTGTACAGTAGACTCAGTACAGGTGCTTTAAATAAAAGAAAGAGCTTATACTGTGGACTAGAATTTTCTGGGAAGGCATAGTGATATATATAGGAGTTAAATTGCCCCTGGAAAGTTTGGTGGTACTTGAATAAACTGGAAGTTTTGGGGGACTTTTTCTCAAAATCTGGAGGAAAGGGCTCCTGTGAGCAAAGGTGGTGGGATCAATGAAGAGTCTAGTCTGGTCATAGGTCTTCCATCCCCCCAGGAATAAGTCCAAATTGAGGACAGTCTTGAGTACCTGTGTGAGGAGTTTTTGCCTCCAGACATGGGGAGATTCTTGTCAGGAATTTCCAGACAAAGTTGTGATACTTATACCAGAGTGACAGCTCTAGGAATGGAGAAAAATGGACAGGTACGGGAAACATTTTGAGGGAAGGATAAGCCAAATGTGCTGACTGATTTATAAGGGAGATTGGTGGAAAAACACTGAAACTCTAATTAAAGTATCTAAACCTGTAGTATTAGAGGAGATGGTGCTGCTAACAGAAATAGGACTTCCAAGAAGAAAAGCCGATTTTCTGGAATGGTAACAAGGCTTTCAATTCCAAAGTGAATTTTGAGATGACATTTGAATGGAAATGTTCAGCAGATAATCTGAAATGTGGGTCTAAGGCTGAGACATCAGGGCTGGAGATAGAAATCAGCAAAACTGATGAGTCAAACATAAGAATGCAACAGATCCTTGATGCAGATAAAAATCAGGAGCTAAGTATGAAAACTTAGGGAATTTTTTGCACTTCGGAAAGAGGAATGAGAGCCAAAAAAGGAGGTGAAATGGGCCAAAGTTAGAAGAAAACTAAGAATATCATGGCTTCACAGTGGAAAGGAGAAAGTTTCAAAGACTTGGCTATGAACATCGGCTTGGGCAAAGACAACTAGGTGAATGTTATAGTATGAGTTGCATTAAGCAATTAGGCAATTGACCTTTTGGTGTCATTTCAACAGAATAATTAGAATAGAAGCTGTGTCTAAGTGGGTTAAAGTGTGAATTACTAATAAAGAAATGCTAGAAGTCTGAGTATATGTCAGAATTTCAGTAAATGTGACAATGAATGGCAAGGAAAAGAAAGATGACTGCTTGAGTGAACTCTAAAGCATAGATTTGGGGTCAAGTAAAGGGTGTTTGCTTTGGTTGGGTTTTCCCAGAGGGTAAAGAAAGGGTCATTAAAGCAAATAGGAACTTATAAGGACTAAGAACTTAAGTATTTCAGGAAGAATCACAAATGGACACAAGGTACAGTTTAAATGTTTATTAGACTTTATAATTCAACAAAACATTCCAGGATTATTTTTTCATCACACAGTTTTGAGTTTCTAGATGATTAAACTAGAGATAGTCATTTCCCATAGGTAGACTTCAAGGAAAAGAATGCCAGACCAGTCATTTTATTTACCATTTCTCTTTTTTAAGCTTTTCTTTTATGCTCTTAGTGATCCTCTTTGCATCTAGGATTTGTGAACTTTTTATTCCCACATGAATCAGTTAAGAGTTCACTTTGAATATTATTCTTGTTAATGGATGTTCTTATTCTTCAGATATTTTTGGAAACCTCTACATTCCTGAGGTACCTAAGGTTATTACAGAGGGGCCAACTCACACTTTTACCTGCCAGTGTACAAAAGACTTGAAATTAATACCTTTGAGTATCTGTTGAGTTCATAATCAGTAATTGTTTTCCTCGGATAAACCAGTTGTGTTTATAATACAACAAAATGAGAACACCTTTCTACTATCTAAAAAAAAGTTACATGTGATAGAAACTTTAATTCTGTTCTAATTCATTCTTAAGGTACAGTCACTAGTAGCCCATTGTGTGGGTCTAACATTTTTGAGTGGTTTTCCCAGACTTAATGAATCATCTCTTAGCAGTGTGCAGAAATTACATTTTTAAATATGCCTCATTTGTCCTCTCTCCCTGCCCCCAGGATTGGTATGCCCTCTGCTGTTTCAGAAACAGGCCTGTTTCATAGTATTTCACAAAAAGGCTATCCATATGTGACAGGAGAAAGTAAGGAGGCAATAGAGAAGTGACTGCAGGGAAAGATACTATTTGTTTTTGTTTTTGTTTTTTTTTTTAAAGATTTATTTATTTATTTATTCGACAGAGATAGAGACAGCCAGCGAGAGAGGGAACACAAGCAGAGGGAGTGGGAAAGGAAGAAGCAGGCTCATAGCAGAGGAGCCTGATGTGGGGCTCGATCCCACAACGCCGGGATCACGCCCTGAGCCGAAGGCAGACACTTAACCGCTGTGCCACCCAGGAGCCCCGGGAAAGATACTATTTGAGACAGTGCTGACTTGAAAGAGGTGGAAGGAAATGAGAATGGGAGCAAAATGTGAAACTCAGGAAGGAAGAGAGAGCCTTGTTTTTGAAATAAGAAAGTGAGAGAACTTAGATGTCAGAGGGAAGAGTATGCAACATAGTCTTGCTAGATTGCCACCCTACCCCCACTCCCCTGAGTTGTATTTTGGCCATCTAGGAGGCAGGAGAGAGTTTGAACAAGGACAGTAGAAGAATGCACACACACTAAGAAATAAGAAAAGAGGAAAGGCATGCCAATTACTGTCAGGAGCTCAACTGAAGTTGAAATGCAACTGAACATTTTATGTAGAATCACTTCTTTTCCTTTACAACTTCAGGATTTGAATTGGGTTTTTGTTAGTGGCGTGCTTGTTTTGCTTGTTTTTGTTTTAGGGTGTGTGTTACACACCATCATATTAATGGTTTGGATGTGGGCGCATGGAGTCCATTTCTTCATAGAAACAAAATTCTGAATGTTGGTTACATAGCTTGTCTAATCCACATAAGGACAGTCCTGTAAAATCTTTTTTTTTTTTCAGTCTTGTAAAATCTTAATTTCTCTTAATATATGTTACTACTATCTTACATTTTACTAAAGTAAGCACCTAAAAATGGAATAAAATGTCATACCCTCGCAGGTAATGTCAGATCTTACTGCCTTTCTTTCCCAGCCAAAGCAAAACTATTTCTCAGAGCAGTTTATGATAGTGAGTCAAAATGGCCCCAGGCAACTTCCTTGGGAAATAGAATCCAAACTCCTTAAAAATACAAAGTTTGGAGAAGGAAGATAGTTTTTTTTTATTGTTGCAGATACAAGAGGTAAGGAGGAGCATTTATTTATATTTATCTTGAAATACCCAAAAAACAGAAACATCATAACTTGAGCCATTAAAAAGAAACAAATCTTGTGTATTTTTTGAAGACGAATGATGTTGCTAGCTTTCCAAATGAAAAGCAAGGATCTCTAGGGTTTTTTTTTTTTTAATCCTGTTTGTTTATTAAGCCTCTCTCTAATTTTAAAAATATGTGAGATTTGTAGTTTACTAATTGCGTTAACAAACGTATGTTATTTTCTGGACATATAAGAAATTCAGCCAATTCAGTTTGCAAGCTTTCCTCCAGAATTTGTTAATAACAAACACTGGCACGTTAGAACAGATTTTAGAATCACTTATGAGCTAAACTTTTTTCCATCTGTTATTTGATTCTTTAGGTTTTACTTTTAAGTATTGATAACTACGTGAATTAAATTAAATATACCCTTTGTGGGTTTTTCGTAATTTCAGCTCTTTGCTTGACAATTTAACAAATTTCATAATCTTAAATGAAAGAGGGTAATTTTTGTTTTCGACATATAATTGCATTATTAATACAAAAACTACTATACTTCCTAGATTATTTTTGAAAGTATACACATATTTTCTTTCTCTTGCATAGAAAAGTTAAAAAAACAGAACAAGACACTGCCTAAAAAATGTAAATATTGTTATGTAATTTACCGTTTGAATTTTAATGCCAGGTAATTAACATTTATTCATTTATATTGAGAATCATGAATTAATTTCAAAAAATATATCCCATTAATATGGACAGTATAGTCTTAAGAAATTGCTAATCCAATCTTGAAATAGCTCATCTTGGTCCTGGTTGAAAAAAAAAAGTTTTGTTTTTTCATTAACTTAAAGTGAGAACTCTAATGAATAAATATGAGAATACCTAATCTTCACATGAAGTTTGGGAGAGGATTCTGCCTTAAGTCAGTAATTCCTGAGATTAATAAAGTAGCATTAAAAAATATCTGTGTCTCTGAGCAAAATGATTTTTAATGCTTAGTTTATATTTTAAAGTCATAAAGCCTTTATATATTATGAAAGCATGAAAGTTTATTAAACAAATAGCCAGGATCTACTATTTGCTGCTTTTTAAAGAAATATTTTTTCTTTTAAAATAAGAAATAGGCAAATTCTGTTTTTAGGCAGACCTAGATTATCATATAAAAGTATATTCTCATTTTAGATGTATGACTTTCTTAATCATTTATGAGATGTTCATTGTATATTTCTCTATAGATTTCTCTCCTGTTCTTGATTTCTATATATAGAGGGAAAATTTTTTTTAATGTATTATTTTTCTAGTATTTTTAAAATGAGATTTAAAAAGAAATAAAAGTTAAACATTCTATTATAGTAAGTTATTTGAGGCTTTTTAATTTATAAATGCTTCATATTTTAGAAATACATTTTATAACCTGTGTATATAAAACTGTACAGTAATATGTTTTATGTGTGCTATTTATAAAAAATGGAGTCTTTTACAGTGTCAATTTGTATCCTCACTGTAAACCTGTGTTTGTTTATTAAACATATGTCACCTTGAAATGCTGTTCTTTGCTGTGGGGTACATTTTAGTTTGATTTTTGTGGATTGTTATGGCCTCTTTCTTCACCCATGCCAAGAACAAAACTGAAAGCTTAGGTTGAGGTTCATGTTGTAAGGACTTGTTTTTAACATGAATATACTGTGTACCATATCTTATTGACCAGAAAGAAAGAAAGAGAGAAAGCTTTATATATGTTGCATTGATGTTGCCATCTACCCCAAGATAGAACTTTTACTTGGAAATATTAGATATGCTGGTACCTTGACTCTTTCTGAAATTTTTAACTAATTTACTGTGTCTTAGAATTATATACAAATAGTAAAACTGAAGTTGAATTTCTTTAACATCAACCAAATAGTATTTTAATCTTAGAATAGACACTTCTAATGTCAAAGTTTAAGATTATATACCCTTACTGTCTATTTTCAAGTATCTAAAATTATACTGCCTTCACTGTGAGTAATGAGGCAATTTTAATCTTAAGGCTAAGATTCCTCTCTCACTTTACCCATCTAAATAGGCCTCTTCAATGCAATAGTGTACCTTATACCAAACAGTGACTCTAGATTCTAGAGTGTTAGGTACATTTCAGACATCAAGAATAAAACGAAGATGCTAGCTATCATCGTTTGACATGAAATAGAAATAAAAGGTATAAATAGAGAAGGAAAGAAAAAAATAACATACTAGTAATTGGACCTTCTAAATGTAAAATCCTGAGGAGACACATAAAACATTGTTGAATTCCTGTCTTTATCATTTAACAGTAGGAAGGATATACTTGCAAAAACCAGTGATAATATATAGCATAAGTAGTTAGGTATGAAAATATACCTAATTGTGATAACTATAAAACACATAAGGCAGAAATAATGTTATCAGAGTATGCATGAGACCTGAAGATGAGAATTCCAAGAGAAATTAAATAATACTTGGCAAAAAAAAAATTCTTAAGTTTATCTGGAAGAATAAATAGGTAAAGTTTAATAAAGGTAAGTAGAGAATAAATAGGAAAAGTCTAACAAGAATAATGTGAAGGAAACCTAGGTCTACCAAGTATTGAAGCATATTTTAAATGGGGTTCTTATCCCAGCAGAGTAGGTTGATGAATATGATTATGTAGAACCTATAAATAGGTGTTTTTATAGGTAGAACTTTGTAAAATTAGAAATAAAGGTATAACAATTTGGAAATGTACAGCCTCTAATAGCATTGAAGCAACAGGATCTTAGAACAGCATTTTGTAAAGTGTGTTCTGTAGAGCACTATGATAATAGATATCAAAGTTATAAGTGTCCATGGGTCAGTCAGCCTGGGCAATTTTGAGTTAAAATAGTATTTTTTAATAGCAGGACTTCTTTTAAATAATAATGTATGCTACAAATCAAGAGAATTACAGGATATATTTTTAAAACATAATGAAACCAAATCAGAATATTTTTTTAGGACTTCTTTGGAGCACACTCTGACAAGCAGTGTTAGAAATTTACTTCTGTCACTTTTTCTACCGCTGAACCCCAAAATGTCGGTTATATTTAAAATGTGAAGTCATGGAAAGTAATAAAAATTTACCACATCTCTAGGAGAAAGACATCTCCATGAAGAGTGTTAAAAAGGGGAAATACTGGCATGTTTGTATGAAACTAATATGAAAAAATTAGCCAAATAAAAAGGTTTAGGAAAAATTGCTACAAAGATAATCAACAAAGGGATAATATGCAAATTGATCTTGAACAAATGAACTTAGGCTCTAAATGGACATAGTTCACTAGAAGGGAAATGTAACTAACTAGCATATAAACATGGAAAAGATATTCAGCATCCACAATCAAGTATCACAAGTGGAAATGCAGTTAATCCTCTGTTTATTATCCACAAGTTGATTTCTTCCTTCTGCTTGGTGTTTATACTTCAAATATGTTCTTTAAGAACACCTATTTAAGGTGGTCTGAGAAAATCTTTTTATTAAGAGTTATCACGTGTATTATATATGTAAATTAAGCATCACCCGCACTCTGCCAAGCTAATACTGATTTTGCAATTAGACATTGACATTCTCTCTTTTCCTAGTTCCCATTCTGTGATGGATCTCACACAAAACACAATGAAGAGACTGGAGACAACGTGGGACCTCTGATCATTAAGAGAAAGGAAACTTAAATAGACAGTTTTGACACTGCAAACCAACTTGTCATGATGTTATCTGATTGTTTAATTAGAATGACTATGACTTCTGTCTAATTCACCTCCTCTGGGTTCTAGATGTGGTATATTGGAAACTGCAGCTTTCATATTCATGGCATTTGCCTTCCTTGTTGAACCATCGTGGTGCACATATGTTTAAACAAAAAATGGAAAAAGTAAAAACCAACTTCATGGCCTATGGGTTGTTTTGGTCTTGTAAGGATCCGTTTCTTTACGTTTAAAATAATTATATTAGAATATAGTTGTATTAATGTACAAGTTAACATTAAATTATTCTCAAAATCCTGTATATGCAGGTTGTACTTTTAAGTTTCAAAGAAAATTATCACCTTTTATTTATTTATTTGAGAGAGGGACAGCCAGTGAGAGAGGGAACACAAGCAGGGGGAGTGGGAGAGGAAGAAGCAGGCTCCCAGCAGAGGAGCCTGATGTGGGACTCAATCCCAGAACTCTGGGATCACGCCCTGAGCCAAAGGCAGACGCCCAACGACTGAGCCACCCAGGTGCCCCAAAAGAAAATTATCACCTTTTAATATTACTTAGTTAGCCTAGAAAGTAAATTGGGTGTGATTAAGCTATATTAATCTCTTAATATAGGAAAAACCTGTTATGACCTTGATTCTCTTCTTGACAGAGGTGATGACACTGAGAAAATATACCTTCTGTGTTTTTATAGTTTTCAATCAAAATGAACTTGGAATGTTATTCTGCTTAATTATAAGTGGGCTAGGTCTAAAATAAAAAGGCACAGTAGCTTCTTTATTCATTTTCATGGGTATTTAATTGACCCATTAAAAGAACCAATACTGGAAATTTAGATCAAAGTAATATTAGATTTAAAGTAGCCATGAAGAAAGTCTGAAAATGTTATGTTCCATACAGAATTCTATTCCAAGAAGTGACAAGCACTTGCAGCGGGAACACTGAAGGAATTGGAGCACATGATGTCAAGCCTCTTGAACAGAAAGCCATATATCCATGACAGAAATAGTAGTCACAAAGCTAGATCAAAGGTGCAGGAAGATTTTATTTCCCACTCTTGTTAATCAGGCACATGGTTATTTCTAGTAAAGAAACTACTTGGGGGAGGAAAATAATTACATTCTCTTAAATTGTATGACCTTAAAAGCAAAAATTTGAACACAAGTTTTTGTTTATATAATATTCTTCAAAGACTCAGACCAGAAACATTGCATTCATTCCTGATTCAGAAAAAAAGAAAATATGAAAACTGAAAATAATTAGGAGCAATAAAAATATTTAGACAGGATTAGTTAATATGTGAATTTTTAAAGAGATTACTTCTTTGGGTTTTATGGGTTAGAAGGAAAAGTCAGGACAGAATATATACGTAATACAAACAATTTGACAAAAGTAACAAATACTCTCACCATTTCTTTTAGTATACTTGAATTCTCAGTAACAAGTTTCTATATGTGAAAATCCAGAATTACCATGGAAGTCACAGGAATCAAACCAAATATCAGCATTCCTATATTATGTACGATCACTGATATTTTTTAAATGTACAATTTTGTGTATTACAGTAGGTATAATTTATACCAAAATTGTGTATACTGGTTTTAAGCAGCCTGTGTGACTTACTTGGATGTGTCTTTAAGGCACATGTTCTTTTTTTTTTTTTTTTAAGATTTTATTTATTTATTTGCCAGAGACAGCCAGCGAGAGAGAGAGAGGGAACACAAGCAGGGGGAGTGGGAGAGGAAGAAGCAGGCTCCCAGCGGAGGAGCCCGATGTGGGGCTCAATTCCAGAACACCGGGATCACGCACTGAGCCGAAGGCGGACGCTTAACAACTGCGCCACCCAGGCACGCCTAAGGCACGTGTTCAATACAAAATCTAAAATACTACAAACCTTGATTCTTCCTCTCAGTTTCTTAAGGTGAATTTCTTTCGGTGTCTTTGCCTCCTGTTTTAAGTAAGTATGAGTGGGTCTGCAAAAGAAGCATCATGCTCTTAAAGGTTAATGGATCCATGAACTCCCAGTTTCTGATAAAGGGACATCCTTTTAACAGACCGAACTGTATCCTTAATTTTGAATTTGAAATTACACTATTAGTCATGCATTTTTATAGCTAGTGGAGATGGGGGAAGAAATTAGTGCCAATTCTCTAAACTATTTTTCAAAGGAATAAGATTATGTGTACATTTATGATGGAATTAGAAGTGATCACCTAATTGAAATGCAGATCTACGGTAGCATTTTGTTAGTCCAAAATAATTAGATAAATGTATCCTCAGGGTCATGTTAAAATTTTGTTACATGCTCTTGAACTAGGATTCCTTTAAGATATTAAAACTTTCATGTTACTTAACCTAAAAAAGTTAAGTGGGTGTAGTTAAATTAATGTAATTTTTTTACACAAAAAAATCATTGTGTGCAAATACTGTTCTCATTTAAGCACCCCGAAGCATCTGATTGCTTTTTCATTTGAGAAGTCAGGCAAATCGGGTTCCCCCACACCACCACTATCTTTTTTTCTCTCTACATTAACGTTCCAGTGAGTTCCAAAATAGGATTTTGCGCTAGGTTGAGAGTTTCTGATGTTAGGAAGAAACTTGTTTTACAGTGATTGAAAGTGACACTCCTCTGTTAGTACAACAGACATTTATTAAGCATCTTCCATAGACCATGTAATTGAGAATGAAACATTTTGGAGAATTAAAAGCTTATATATAAGCTTATAGATTATATCATTGTGATGTAGCTTACATGGTTATGGTAATTTATGATTTGGGGTTGTTTTCCTTAAATTATAATAGTTGTGTGTCACAAGTCTTTATACTATAAAGTAGGTGGATTTATTTGGTTTTTCATTAGTTATGAAGGATTTGGGTTTGGTTTGGTTTTAAGGTAAACATTGATTAAGGGTTCCTAATTAGCAACATGTTTAGTGATTGTGTTTCTGTGCACGTGTATTATCTACTAGCTGTCAGAAGCTATGCTTTCTCTCTGAGTTTAACACAAGCTGATTTCAGGCAAAGTCACTCACCTCTCAGCCTCTATTTAAAATGGTTGGAGGAAATGGCATTTTAGGCAATTTATTTGCAAATTCTAGGCCAACGCTAAATTTTCAGCATCCAAAAAAGGGAAAAAAGTAAAAGACTAATAGGTAATCAGCTTGGATTTAATTTTTATTATAAGATTTTCCCAACTTTTGTGGTATTGAAGTATCCTTTTATGAAATGTTGATAGTATTATTAGTTGCTTTAAGTATCCTTACTTGGCATAATAAAAAGTTGACAGCTCTGTATTGGTCCCCACTTTTTTTTTTTTTTTAACTACTCCATGAAATCTAAAAGCCTGGGAACCACTAAGCCAAGGTCCTATCTAAAGTTCTGTGACTTACTATTTTATTAAGGTATTAAAACAATACAGTTTTATTCATTTTGGTATTTAGTTTGTATATTTGGAATTTTTCACATATGATTACAATGTGTTGAGGTTTCATGCAAAGTTATTGATGTATAAGAAATCATTTTTATTTCCATTCAAACGTACCATCATGGAATGGATCCAAACTAAGAGTAATGGCTATCCATCCTAATCCTTTATTTAAAGCATTAAATAAAATACACAACACAGAGATTTAGAAAGGATCATTGTTAATTGGGTATATGCCTTTCCTGAGAAAAGTATATTTTTGTGGACTTAAGTATTTCAAAAACAAAAGAATTGCTTAAGTTAACTAAAGTTGCCAGGAATTATGACAAAGGGGAAAGACTGGGAATAAGATTTTAATCAATATGTTGGTGAATATAGTTAGGATTATAGATTAAGGGTATTGATATGGTATTACCCCTACAATCTGAATAACAAAAAAGGCAGTACAACCTCAAACATGAACAGTAGAATGCCAAGCTGAGAATGTCAGCTAGGCATTGTGTAAACTAGACGTTCTCTTTCAGTCACACCTGTTATCTGTGAGTATAGTCTATTTCTTTCTAGTTCTTTCGGCCTTTCTCTTACAGATCAGCAGAAGTCAATTTCTGTTAAGACCTGGTTCTCCCGAGCGCTAGTTCAAAAGTTGTTTTCACTTGTAAGTACACAGAGTCATATAGATTCCCAGCCTTATGTTTAAAATAATTGTGGATATTGCCCACCTGCCTGCATGCTCATTACTATGGGATAAATTATTTCTTCTGCTGGTAATACTGCCTACTAACATTTTCATTATTGGGTTAGGCAGTGAGTGAGTGATCTAACTCCATATTCAAGATAGACATGAGAGATTATGTCTCTTAACAGCCCTATCATCCATTACACTTAGCTAAATCTGTTTTATTTCAAAATCTCCCAAAAGGTAGAGTTCCATTTATGTACGCTATCTGCGCAGAAATCCTTTTTCTTTATCCTAAACTTTCTTGATACAGGCTTCATTCTAGACAAGAAGCCTGTGTATTCACTTTAATACCATTATTTTATTCTTTAAAAATTCCTCAGCCTTCATCTTTCCAACCTGTAGTCTGCCCTGTAGCCCTCACATGAACCTTTTCCTGATCTCTTCACCTTTGCGTCCCCTCCAATGGAGAGCATTTTGGTCATGACTTAAAGTAACCAATTCTCTTTTAATACGATTTGTCTTGGGATCCACTGGGAAGCTGCTTTTAGCACAGAAGCTAAAATACATTGGCTTTCCATTGCTGGTCACTGCTTCCATTCTGACCCTGGATGCCACCTAGTGTAGACTCTCTGTTAATAAAAATATTAAACCATAAATCACATTTCTTAATTTAACACTGCCATCCAGTGTATGCACTCGAGTTAAGTCCCTGTTCCTCTAGTACCTTTGTACCCCCAAAAGTCTGGTCACTTGTAGTAGTTTGTAGTTGATGGCTTTATTACTCCTTTATGCTTTTGGCACCTTGTTTACCAAGGTCCTTGGTCATGCTTCATGACTCACTTTACTTGAACCCCTGAGAAAGAAAATTTTTCAAATGTTAATAATTAAAATATACCCAGTACCCAAAACAATTACAAGCACATTCAGGTACTCGATAAAGACTTGTTTTAATTTGTAAGAGATTTGAATGTAATTTTAAAAGGATACAGTGGTAATACCCCAAAAGTCAATATTTCTGTCTTTTTCTACTCCCAAGTCCTGATTATCTTTCTTTTTTTCAAATTGCTCCTTTACATCCGGTATTATAAACCTTCGAACATGCTTATTAGGAAAATTTACTAAGTAGCTATCTTACCCTGACAAGATTGACTATAATTTAGTCTAATCAATACTTCTGTGCCTAAATATCTAGTATAAAAACCAACAAACAAATGCTACTACCCGAATCAGCTTGTTTTAGGCCAGGATGCACGTGATGCATTGTAATTGGGGAAAAATTACGGTACTTGGAATATTTAAAATCTGTGGGCATTGCTTTGGGAATATGCTTTTTTGAGAAAGCTGCTATGAAAAAGACCAACAAAAGTTTTGGAGTTTATCAACCTGGAAGGCTTTCTAATTGCATTTATTATCTCTCTGGAGGCAGTGTGTGCACTGGCACAACAATTATAACCTCCTAAATCAGACATATTTAAATCCCTACTCTGCCACTTGAAGAAATAATTTTCTGTGGGCCTCTCTGATGGTTAGTTTTACATGCCGACTTGACCAGACTACAGACTGCCCAGATATTGGGTCAAATGTTATTCTAATTGTTTCCATGAGGGTGTTTTTGGATGAGATTAACATTTAAATCAACAGACTAAAGCAGATTGTTCTCCCTAATGTAAGTGGGTCTCATCCAAGCAGCTGAAGGCTTGACTAGAACAAAAAAGCTGACCCTCCTCCCCAGAGGAAGAATTCTTCCTGCCTGACTGCCTTTGAACTGAAACATCTGCTCTTCCTGAGTCTCCGAAGCCTGCCAGTCTTTGGACTGAAACTAAACCATTGGATCTCTGAGATTTCCAGCTTGCTGACTCACACTGCAGATCTTGGGATTTGTCAGCAGACTCACAATCTTATGAGCCAATTCCTTCTAATCACATAATACAAACTGTCTTGGCTGCCTTACCATAAAATCATGTCCCCTGCTAAAAGTAGTACAAAAAGATTCAGAGCTGTGTTCTACACAAATAATACCAAGAAATGATTGAATATTGGCATACTGCTGTTAACATTCCTAGGACATTTTTCTAAAATGGTCCCCGGTTTTTCTGCATTAGAGGGAAAAAGCAGTTGTTGTTTTTGTTGTTTTTAAGTGTAAGGTCTTTCTATTGCAATTTCTACAAGTAATTAATCAGCACCTACTTTTTTCCAGGCTGGGAGTAACAAGACTCAAACAATCCATGCCCTTACAGAGTTTATCAGCCCCCAACTCTTAGGAGGGGTGAAGGGTGATATTACAACTAACAGGCCATTATTAATACAATTAGATGAGGTGAAGGAGGTAAGTACAAACACTGTAAGTGTACAAAGGGCAAAAATCCAGAACCAGGTTAGGGCAGGAAGAGCTGAAGAATGAGGAAGTGTTTGAAGGGGAAGAGGGCAAGCAAGTTTCAAGTCTGGAAGACCAGAGACCACCTTACCCTCTCATTCAACATGGCCCTGATTGGTTCTACCACCTGTTAGGTCAGCAGTGCAAACTCCTGTGGAATGTTTGTATTAACAATATTTTTTTCCTAATTTTTAACGTGCAAGATAAAATCCAGTTTTCATCCCTGACTAACCAGATGAAAGCAGACAAAGTTAGCATCAAACCCAGGTAGAAGAGGCTGGCCCTTATTGCTTTAGCCAAAAGTTAAAAGTTTTCAACCTTGATCATGTCACCAGAGAGGCCAAGAAGTTAAATCAGTGGTGTTCTATATTGTTCTCATTGCCTAATGAAGAAATACCTGATCTGAATAGAAAGGTTCATAATCTCAGTACCAATAGTGATGTTTTAAATTAAGCTATACCATAATGTAATGTTGAAGAGAAAAATTAGGTGGGTATTTCTACTAAAACCATTCTTTGTATTCACTAACCATCAATGAGTACCCTGGAAGGTTCCTAACAAAGCCAAGAGCTAAAGACTCCACCTTTCCCACTGTGTGACCTTAGTTTGATCAATTAACCTATTTGAGTCTTGAAAACAGGGATAATAGGACTATCTCACAGCACTGTCATGAAGATGAATGCATATGAAATGTAAGTAGATGAATGCATATAAAATGCATATGAAGTCTTTTATATAGTGCCCAACACCTAGTAAATATGCTCAATTGTTCACTACTGTCAATTGTTCAGCTCTTTAACAGCATATCAGAATGCTGTATGAGTCATTACTACTACATTCCCATGACCATTTTAATTCAGAGAAACCTTTATCCTGATCAAAAACTATAGTTTATTTGAATATAAGGTTGGTTTGATTAACATATCCTTTGATGGATATGGTCTAAAAAACAAGAACAAGAAACTAAAGAACAAAAGCAATAAACACACCACACAAAGTTGATGAGATTGGAAATTTAAACTGAGAGAAGTAACCCAAACATTCCTAAATGTTATCCTTCCCCTTTCTTCCTTTGGCTTCTTCCATTAGTGTCCGCTCCATAGAATGAAAGCCTAGAGAAATGCAAAATTCTAGGATTTCCATGTACGTCCCTGGTTACCATGACCACCAGGGGGAGTCCTGGGCACGCCTTTCTATCGGAAGATAATAGGGTGGAGAAAAGTCTCTTTCATAAGTTTCTCATTAACCTTTAATCAAGATTAGGAAAACTGTCGGAGAACATAGGCAACAACTTCTATGACATCGGCCAGAGCAACCTTTTTCACGACACATCGCCAAAGGCAAGAGAAATAAAAGATAAAATGAACTTATGGGACTTTATCAGGATAAAGAGCTTCTGCACAGCCAAGGAAACAGTCAAAAAAACTAAGAGACAGCCCACAGAATGGGAGAATATATTTGCAAAGGACACCACAGATAAAGGACTGGTATCCAAGATCTACAAAGAACTTCTCAAACTCAATACACGAGAAACAAATAAACAAATCATAAAATGGGCAGAAGATATGAACAGACACTTTTCCAATGAAGACATACAAATGGCTAACAGACACATGAAAAAATGTTCAAAATCATTAGCCATCAGGGAAATTCAAATCAAAACCACACTGAGATACCACCTTACGCCAGTTAGAATGGCAAAGATAGACAAGGCAAGAAACAACAATTGTTGGAGAGGATGTGGAGAAAGGGGATCCCTCCTACATTGTTGGTGGGAATGCAAGTTGGTACAGCCACTCTGGAAAACAGTGTGGAGGTCCCTTAAAAAGTTAAAAATTGAACTACCCTATGACCCAGCCATTGCACTACTGGGTGTTTACCCCAAAGATACAGACGTAGTAAAGAGAAGGGCCATATGCACCCCAATGTTCATAGCTGCATTGTCCACAATAGCCAAATCATGGAAGGAGCCGAGATGCCCTTCAACAGATGACTGGATTAAGAAGCTGTGGTCCATATATACAATGGAATATTACTCAGCTATCAGAAAGAACGAATTCTCAACATTTGCTGCAACATGGACGGCACTGGAGGAGATAATGCTAAGTGAAATAAGTCAAGCAGAGAAAGACAATTATCATATGATTTCTCTCATCTATGGAACATAAGAACTAGGAGGATCGGTAGGGGAAGAAAGGGATAAAGAAAAGGGGGGTAATCAGAAGGGGGAATGAAACATGAGAGACTATGGACTATGAGAAACAAACTGAAGACTTCAGAGGGGAGGGGGTGGGGGAATGGGATAGACTGGTGATGGGTAGTAAGGAGGGCACGTATTGCATGGTGCACTGGGTGTTATACGCAACTAATGAAGCATCAAACTTTACATCGGAATCTGGGGATGTACTGTATGGTGATTAACACAATATAATAAAATAAAATTAAAAAAAAAAAAGATTAGGAAAACTGTAGTACTGTTGACTAGAGGGAGTGTACTGCTTGATTTCAAAGAAGCGGTTCCAACCAGCTAAATTTTTATTAGTGTCCTAAGAAAAAAGAGAATGTAAACCCTGAGGGCAGAATCAAACCGGATAGTAAGCAGATCAAAGCAAGCGATCTCAGACTGTTCTTTAACAGTAGGCACAGGAAGAAAGAGCTCAAACTTCATGTATAATATCAAACAAAATTTCTAATCTCCCATTGCCTTCACATATATTTTAAACAATAGGAAATGCTTAAAATAATACATTTCTTGAGTGAACATTTCTCTAACCTTAATCTATTTTTTTCTGAAGAGTTTGAGATTTTTTTCCTTCTTGGTAAGGATTCCATATATTCATAATTCTGTGAGAGGGTAAAATGAAGAGTCAACAACCTGTGTATATCTATCTATATTCATATATGTGGTAAATGTGATGTCTAACAATATCAACCACATGTCAAAAAAGTCATTTCATAGATATAAATCAAAGTATAAAGTATGCAGTTACAAAAGAAGTAAACATGCCTTTGGGGGTTATAATATGTATTGGAAAATGTACCAGCAGAAAGTCCAGAGGGATTTGGAAAAGAGAAAGGGGCCCCGGGGCCCCTAGGGTTTCAATAATTGGAAAAGACTGCATGGAGAAAGTCAAATATGACCTGGGTATTAAAATACACACAGCAAGGAAAGAAAGACCTGTCATAGGGCACTGGAGGAGATAATGCTAAGTGAAATAAGTCAAGCAGAGAAAGACAATTATCATATGATTTCTCTCATCTATGGAACATAAGAACTAGGATGATCGGTAGGGGAAGAAAGGGATAAAGAAAAGGGGGGTAATCAGAAGGGGGAATGAAACATGAGAGACTATGGACTATGAGAAACAAACTGAAGACTTCAGAGGGGAGGGGGTGGGGGANATGTTCAAAAAAAAAAAAAAAAAAAGAAAGACCTGTCATAGTTGTCTGTTCAACTGCACTAACATAAATAAATACCTTCACCTCTTCAGAAATATTTGAACATAGGTCAAAGCAGTAGAAGAATTCAGTGTGAAATGGAATTTCATGACAGCCTTCCTTTTATGCAAATGCCATCAAAATTTCTTTATCCTCACTAATCACTTGGGCAGTCATTTCAACCCAAATAATTTAATAAGAAATATCTTTGTCCCTGGGGCACCTGGGTGGCTCAGTTTGTTGAGCATCTGACTCTTGATTTCGGCTCAGGTCATGATCTCAGGGTCATGGTATCAAGCCCTGGGTTGGGCTCGCCTCTCAGCTCAGAGTCTGCTTATCTCTCTCCCTCTGCTCCTCCCCCAACTCGTGCACTCTCTCTCTCAAAATCTTTAAAAAGAAAAAAGAAATATCTTTGTTCCTATTCCATTTGCATGATATGCCCTCCCTCACTCGTGTGTGTGTGTGTGTTTAATGTTACTTATTCTCAACATCCACCTAAAATGCTATTTCCTCTGAGAAGCTGATGACAATCTATTCATTCAAGGAACAAATATGAAATATCTTACAGACGCTTTGGATACCAAGATGAACTTAAAAACAGTAACTTTAAAAACAAAATGATTCCAGCCTAGCTGAAAAAGTAACAAATGTAAAACAAAATAATTAGAGCTAAAATATAAGTATGTACAAAGTACAGTGGTTCAATCAATTCAAATTCTGTTCATAAGGGTTAGAGGGAGGTCAAGACCATCTTTCCAGAAAAGCTGGCATTTGAACTGGTACATGAAGGATAAGTGAGATTTTCCCAGTTAGAGAATTAGAAGAAAGAAATTACAGACTGGGGGAGAAAAAACAATTGGAAAAAAAGAGGCATTATTATGCATTGTGTGCTGGTCTTATATGAACTTACTCAATGTAGTTCTTCTTGACCAACCCTGACTACCCTCTGGCACCATCATTCATCATTCTCAAACAATGCTCTGGAATCAGCTATTCCAGTCTAATTCAGCTCCTATACCAAACTGCTTTCTCTTCTTGGAATGCCTCCCCACATTTTTTTTCTTTTTTCTGGATAAACCCAGTTTCTTCAAGAATCAAAGAATTATTTCAGATGTTGCCTCTGGGGGCAGGGAGGGGCATCTCAACCCCTTCATTTAGGATTAGGTGCTGCTTCTTTGCAGCCCACAGAACTATGCTTATTTTTTGTCTAAGGTTTATACTTACTATAAACCTTTTCATTTAGGCTATAAAGTCTTTTCTGTTTCTCTGCTATCTAACATTCATTGAGTGAGTACATGAATCAACAAATAAATGCATGACAACATTAAGTACCAGAAATTATGGTAGATGGAGAAGTGGAGGGGGGATATAATAAGAAGGGATGCTCTTAAGGAGTTCACAGTCCAGGTAAGTCATAAGTGGCATTATCAGTGGCTGAGGATAAAGGGAGAAGAGTAGGGGGAACTGAACTGTAGGAACCATTGGCTGATGTTGGAGGAAGGAGACAATAAGGGAAATATTTTTGTTTGTCCCCAGTACCTACTAACACAAAGACTGAATGCTGGTAGACCCATGGCCAAAAGAACAACAGGCAGTTTTAATTTATTTCTTCAAGCTAACATTGAAAAATCAGAAGATTTTATATAATAAGATGGATTTTTGCTTAATTTGAATAATTTGGTAACACGGAACCACATTTTCAAATGTGAGGAACAGCTGCCTTTTTTTTTTTTTTGGTAGGGCATTAACTCATTTAACATTTTTATATTAAATAAACTTATTTCAGTTAGGAAATGTGTGCTTGGCAGGGGGTAGCTAAGATGGTGGCATGGTAGGAGGACCCTAGGCTTGCCTCCTCACTTGAACACAACTAGATTAACTATCAAATAATTCTGAATACCCAAAAAATTGACCTGAGGACTGACAAAACAAACTGCACACGTAGAGGGAGAAAAAAGGCCACATCAAAGAAGGTAGGAAGTGCGGAGACATGGTTTGGGGAAGAAACAGATCTCAGGTGCTGTGGTGGGGATGGAGCCCTGGTCACAGAGAAAGGTGAGAGAGTAGAATGCACAGGGATATGCACAAAGGGAACACTCCCACAAAACCACTAGCTGGGAAATCTAGAGGGGCTGATTTCTGTGAGTTTTTGCAACCCACTAGGCTCAGAGACTGGAGATTTAGAAGTCAGGGGCTTGGCTGGGATAGAACCCTGAGGGTACTGTCTTGTTCCTGGAGCGAAGGCATACAAGCAACACTGGGGCAGATGGCACTATCTGAAAATAGCCTAAGGCAGGAGGGGTGAGATTATTAGCTCTTCTTGGAGCACATATGTGCGATGTGCCAGTCACAGAGTACCCACTCCTGGAACAACAGAGCCAGAGGGCACCATTTCCCTCCCCTGCCCCTCAGCATGGGCACAAAAACCCCTGCTAAGGGAGGCTAACCTGGACACTGGCTGTTTAGCCTCCTTTGCTCCATATCCCACACTCTTACATCCTGGTGCCACTCCCCTTCTTGGTCAAACCTGCATCAGTCCCAGCATGACAAGACCATCCACCAGAAGACCAGCACAGGACACTGACTACACCGTATTCCTAAAGCCTGGAGTTTTGAAAGTCTGCAGGCTTGGTTGGGATAGAGCCCAAAGTGCACTGTGTTGCTCCAACCAGACAAGCAACCCAGAGACAGCATGAAAACAGTGATCAAAAAAAAAAAAAAAATGCTTGGGACACACAAGGGGAAATTATTTGCTCCTCTGGAAGTGGTTCCCTGAAAGAAGCAAGCACAAGGCCGCCTCTCTGGGAACAAAGGAGCTGGCTTGTACCATTTCCCTCCCACACCGCTCAACATAAACCAACTTCAATAAACAGCACAGTGCCAACAGTGGCTGCCTAACCTGCTTACACCAAGTCCCACCCACCCCTGTGCTCTCCTGATACTGCTTTTCTCAGGCAAGTGTGCCTAAGGAAAAGCAAAGCAGGCTCGTTCCCCAGGAGTCCAGCACAAACCCCTATATACATCATGTTCACCAACCATAGAGTTCTGCAAGTCTTCAGTTCTAGTGGAAGTAGCATCAGGTCTCATTTAACAAGCAAAACAGAGCACATCTAGTTAAAACTCACCACACTCTAGCCAAGGTCCAAACACTGCCTTCTGCAGGCAAGGAGAACCTCTGTAGATGGGTGACCTGAGAGATATAGCAGCCAAAACACAGCAGCAGTGTCATGCAGCACACACCAGAGATGCTCTCTGAAGTGCCAGGCCCTAGACATTATATGACCTCTTCATAAAGCCATTCCTTTCGGGAGCAGAAAACATAACAAGCTTCTCCAACACACAGAAGAAACAGAGACCTAGACAAAATGCCAAGACAGAGGAATTCATCCAAAGAGAACAAGAAAACGTCACTGCCAGAGATTAGGCAAAACAGATATAAGTAATATGTCTGATGGAGAATTTAAAGTAACAATCATAAAGATACTCATCAGGCTTGAGAAAAGCATGGAAGACATGAGGGAAACCCTTACTGTGGAGACAAAAGAGTTAAAAAAACAATCAGGCAGAAATGAAAAATGTAATAACTGAGATTCAAAACAGACTGGATGCAATGACCATGAGCATGGATGAAGCAGAGGAATAAATAAGTGATACAAAAGATAGAATTATGGAAAATAATGAAGTTGAACAAAGAGAAAGAATAATTATGGATCATGAGAGTAAACTTAGTTTACTCAGTGACTCCATCAAACATAATACCATAACATTCATATCATAGGAGTCCCAGAAGAAGAAGAGAGAGAAGGGAGCAGAAGACTTATTTGAGAAATAATAGCTGAAAACTTCTATAATCTGGGGAAGGAAACAGGCATATAAATCCAGGAGGCACAGAGAACTCCCATAAAAATCAATAAAGCAGACCAACACCAGGACATATTGTAGTTAAATTTGCAAAATATAGTGATGAAGAAAAAAATCCTAAAAGCATCAAGACAAAAGTCCCTACTTACAAGGGAAGACCATAAGCTAAGCTGTAGATCTCTCCACAGAAACTAGGCAAGCTGGAAAAAAGTAGCATGATATATTCAATGTGCTGAATGGGGGAAATCTGCAGCCAAGAATATTCTATCCAGCGAGGCTATCACTCAGAATACAAGGAGAGATGAAGAATTTCCCAGACAAACAAAATCTAAAAGAGTTCATGACCACTAAACCACCCTGAAAGAAAATAAAAGGGGACTCTGAGTGGGAAAGAAAGACAAAGACTAGAAAAGAACAAGGAGATCTCCAGAAAAAAATGATTGAACAGTAATAAAATGACATTCATTACATATCTATCAATAATTACTCTGAATGTAGATGGCAACAAAGTGACAAAGTGACAAAGATTAGAGAGGAACAGAGAAAATCTCCAGAAACAATGACTTAACAATTAATAAAATGGCACTAACTACGTATCTATTAGTAATTACTGTGAATGCAAATGGACTGAATGCTCAAATCAAAGAACACAGGGGGTCAGATTGGATTAAAAACAAAACCCAACTATATGCTGCCTACAAGAGACTCATTTTAGACCCAAAGACACCTGCAGATTGAAAGTGAGGTATAGGGAATCATTTATCAAGCAAACGGACGTCAAAAGAAAGCCAGAGTAGCAATATGTATATCCAACAAACTAGATTTTAAATCAAAGTCTCTAATAAGAGATGAAGAACGGCACTATATTATAATAAAGGGGAGTATCCAACAAGAAGATCTAACAACTGTAAATATTTATGCCCCCAACATGGGAGCACCCAGATATATAAAACAATAACAAACATAAAGGAACTCATTGCTAATAATACAATAACAGCAGGAGACTTTAACATGCCACATACATCAATGGACAGCTAATCTAAGCAGAATATTAATGAGGAAACAATGGCTTTGAATGACACACTGGACCAGATGGACTTAACAGTTAAATTAAGAATATTTCATCTTAAAGCAACAGAATACACATTCTTTTCATGTGTATGAAAAGGGACATTGCAGTATGGGACATTCTCCAGAGTAAATCACATACCAGGTCACAAATCAGGCCTCAACAAGTACAAAAAAGTTGAGATCATACCATGCATATTTTCAGACCACAACACTATGAAACTTGAAGTCAACCACAAGAAAAAAATTTAGAAAGACCACAAATACATGGAGGTTAAACAACATGCTGCTAAAGAATGAATGGGTCAACCAGGAACTCAAAGAAGAAATTAAAAAAATACATAGACACCAATGCAAATGAAAACATGATGGTTCAAAACCTTTGGGATGCAGCAAAAGCAGTCATAAGAGGGAAGTATATAACAATACAGGCCTACCTCAAGAAGCAAGAAAAATCTCAAATATACAACCTAACGTTACACCTGTAGGAGCTCGAAAAAGAACAACAAATGAAGCCAAAAGCCAAAAGAAGATGTGAAATAATAAAGATGAGAGCAGAAATAAGTGATACAGAAAGTAAGAAAATAGTAGAACAGATCAATGAGACCAGGAGCTGGTTCTTCGAAAAAATTAGTAAAATCGATAACCCCCTAGCCAGACTTATCAAAAAGAAAAGAGAAAGGACCCAAATAAATAAAAACACAAATGAGAGAAGAGAAATAACAACACCACCACAGAAACAGAAAAATAATAAGAGAATACTAGGAAAAATTATATGCCTACAAATTGGACAATCTAGAAGAAATGGATAAATACCTAGAAACATATAAACTACCAAAACTGAAACAGGAAGAAATAGAAAACTTGCACAGACTGACAACCAACAAAGACATTGAATCAGTAATCAAAAATCTCCCAACAAACAAAAGTCAAGGGCCAGATAGCTTCACGGGGGAATTCTACCAAATATTTTTTTTTCTTAAAGATTTATTTATTTGTTTGAGAGAGAGAAAATGAGAGAGCACACTCGCGTGCCTGCAAGTGCAGGGGGGAGGGACAGAGGGAGTAGAGAGAATCTTTCAAGCAGAATCTCCACTGAGCATGGAGCCCGATGAGGGGTTCAATGTTAGAACACTGAGATCACCACCTGAGCCAAAATCAAAAGTCGGTCACTTAGCCCATTGTACCACCCAGGCACCCCCCTACCAAACATTTAAAGAAGAGTTAATACCTATTTTCTCAAACTATTTCAAAAAATAGAAATGGAAAGAAAACTTCCAAACTCATTCTATGAGGCCAGCATTACCCTGATTCTGAAACCAAAGACTCCACTAAAAAAGAGAACTACAGGCCAATAGTCTTGAGGAACACAGATACAAAAGTTCTAAACAAAATACTAGCAAATTGAGTTCAATGGTACATTAAAAGAATCATTCGCCACAACCAAGTGGGATTCATTCCGCTGCTGCAAGTGTGGTTCAATATTCACAAATCGATCAACACAATACACGACATTAATAAAAGAAAGATAAGAACTATATGATCCTTTCAACAGATGCAGAAAAAGCATTTGACAAAATACAACATCCATTCATGATTAAAAAAAAAAAAACCCTAACAAGGAAGATTTAGAGGGAACATACCTCAACATAATAAAGGCTATATACAAGAAACCCACAGCTAATATCAGCCTCAATGGGGAAAAACTGAGAGGTTTTCCACTATGGTCAGGAAAAAGACAGAGATGTCTACTCTTACCACTGTTATTAACATAGTACTGGAAGTCCTAGCCTCAGCAATCAGGCAACAAAAAGAAATAAAAGGTATCCAAATTAGTAAGGAAGAGGTAAAACTTTCACTATTTGCAGATGACATGGTACTCTGTATAGAAAGCCCAAAAGACTCCACCAAAATATTGCTAGAACGGATACAGGAATTCAGCAAAGTGGCAGGATATAAAATGAATGCACAGAAATCTGTTGCATTTCTATACACCAATAATGAAACAGCAGAAAGAGAAATCAAGAACTCAGTTCCATTTACAATTGTGTCAAAAGCCATAAGATACCTAGGCATAAACCTAACCAAAGACGTAGAAGATCTGTACTCTGAAAACTATAAAACACTGATGAAAGAAATTGAAAAGGACACAAAGAAATGGAAAGACATTCCATGCTCATGGATTGGAAGAACAAATATAGTTAAAATGTCTATACTACCCCAAACAATCTTCACATTTAATGCAATCCCTATCAAAATACCAACAGCATTTTTCACAGAGCTAGAACAAACAATCCTAAAATTTGTATGAAACCACAAAAGACCCAGAATAGCCACTGGCACAAAAACAGACACAT
This sequence comes from Ailuropoda melanoleuca, assembly GCF_002007445.2. Classification (NCBI taxonomy): domain Eukaryota; kingdom Metazoa; phylum Chordata; class Mammalia; order Carnivora; family Ursidae; genus Ailuropoda; species Ailuropoda melanoleuca. The sequence continues at coordinate 63,458,184 of NC_048223.1, forward strand.
AGATCAATAGAACAGAATAGAAAACCCAGAAATGAACCCACAACTATAATCTTTGACAAAAAGGGAAAGGCTATCCAATGGAAAAAACTCTCTTCAACAAATGGTGTTGGGAAAACTGGACAGCAATAGGCAAAAGAATGAAACTGGTCTACTTTCTTACACCATACACAAAAATAACTCCAAAATGGATGAAAGACCTAAATGTGAGACAGGAAACCATCAAAATCCTGGAGAACACAGGCAGTAACCTCTTGGACACCAGCCATAGCAACTTCTTACTAGATATGTTTCTTGTGGCAAGGGAAACAAAGCAAAGATAAACTATTGGAACTTCATCAAGATAAACAGCTTCTGCACAGTGAAGGAAATAACAAAACTAAAAGACAACAACTTCAGAATGGGAGAAGATATTTGCAAATGACATATCTGATAAAGGGCTAGTATCCAAAATCTATAAAGACCCTATCAAACTCAACACCCAAAACCCAAATAACCTATTTTAGAAATGGGCAGAAGCCATGAATAGACATTTTTCCAAAGAAGACACCCAGATGGCTAACAGACACATGAAATGATGCTCAACATCACTCATCATCAGGGAAATGCAAATCAGAACTACAATGAGATATCACCTCACGCCTGTCAGAATGGCTAAAATTAACAACACAGGAAGCAACAGATGTTGGTGAGTACGTGGAGGAAGGGGAACCCTCTTACACTGTTGGTGGGAATGCAAACTGGTGTAGCCACTCTGGAAAACAGTATGAAGGTTCCTCAAAAAGTTAAAAATAGAACTACCCTATAAACCAGCAACTGCACTACTATTTTGGTATTTACCTAAAGGATACAAAAATACAGATTCAAAGGGATACATGCACCCCAGTGTTTATAGCAGTATTATCAACAAACAATAGCCAGATTATGGAAGGAGCCCTAATGTGCATTGATGAATGTATAAAGAAGAGATATATACATAAAATGAATAAAATCTTGCCATTTGCAATGACATGGATGGAAGTAGAGGGTATTATGCTAAGCAAGATAAATCAGTCAGAAAAAGACAAATACCATATGATTTCACTCATATGTGGTATTTAAGAAACAAAACAGATGAACATAGGAGGGAAAAAAGAGGCAAACCAGGAAACAGACTCTTAATGATAGAGAACAAATTGAGGGTTAGTGGAGGGAAGGTAGGTGACAGGGTGGATGAAATAGGTGATTGTTATTTTTTTTTTTAAGATTTTATTTATTTGACAGAGAGTGAGCTCAAGCAAGGCAGGCAGAGGGAGAAAGAGAGGGAAAAGGAGAGGAAGAGGGATAAGAAGAGGAAGAGGGAGAAAAAGGCTCCCCACTGAGCAGGGAGCCTGATGCAGGGCTCAATCCCAGGACCCTGGGGTCATGACCTAAGCCGAAGGCAGGTGCTTAACTGACTGAACCACCTGGGCACCCCAGGTGATTGGTATTGATGAGGTTGTGGGATATCAGTGAGGTGAGGTGAGGTGAGGTGGAGGCCGGAGCCATCGACCAAAAAAGATTTCTTAAGACATCTTCGGTGCAAAATGGTGGTTTATTAAAGTATGAGGACAGGACCCGTGGGCAGGAAGAGCTGCACCAAGGTCATGAGGAATGGCCCATTATATACCCTCAAGTTGGGAAGGGGTTAGGGATAGCATAAGTCTCTAAGGAATTTTGGAAGCAAGGTTTCCAGGACCTTGAGGGGGCTAGCTATTGTTGGGACAAGGTCATTTATTACCATCTAATAAAACCTTAGTCATGAGACCCTTCAGATGTATATTGGTGGGCCATATGCTTGGGGGATGATTGCCAACATGTATCTTGGGGGGGGAGGGGCGGTTAGAGATAAAGGAAGTTTCCAAAAGAATTTTTATATGTTAAAGTAGACTTACAGGATCCTGGTGGAGGGGGAGGAGGTCAGGCTAGAATTGCCTTTTTTTTTTTTTTAATGTTTTTTTATTATGTTAGTCACCACACAGTACATCCCCGGTTTCCGATGTAAATACGATGATTCATTAGTTGCGTATAACACCCAGTGCACCATGCAATACGTGCCCTCCTTACTACCCATCACCAGTCTATCCCATTCCCCCACCCCCCTCCCCTCTGAGGCCCTCAGTTTGTTTCTCAGAGTCCATAGTCTCTCATGTTTCATTCCCCCTTCTGATTACCCCCCTTTCTTTATCCCTTTCTAACCCTACCGATCTTCCTAGTTCTTATGTTCCATAGATGAGAGAAATCATATGATAATTGTCTTTCTCTGCTTGACTTATTTCACTTAGCATTATCTCCTCCAGTGCCGTCCATGTTGCAGCAAATGTTGAGAATTCGTTCTTTCTGATAGCTGAGTAGTATTCCATTGTATATATGGACCACAACTTCTTAATCCAGTCATCTGTTGAAGGGCATCTCGGTTCCTTCCACGATTTAGCTATTGTGGACAATGTTGCTATGAACATTGGGATGCATATGGCCCTTCTCTTCACTATGTCTGTATCTTTGGGGTAAATACCCAGTAGTGCAATGGCTGTGTCATAGGGTAGCTCAATTTTTAACTTTTTAAAGGGACCTCCACACTGTTTTCCAGAGTGGCTGTACCAACTTGCATTCCCACCAGCAATGTAGGAGGGATCCCCTTTCGCCCTTAGCAAAGTATTAACATCGAGGCAGTTGAGTCCCTAGAGGAATGTCACTCTGCCTGTTTCAAGGACTTGTCAATGGGCTGTGGGTAGTAAGGAAATTTAGTAATTTTTCTTCTGCCTTTGTTTCCCACATCAATATTAAGAAATGCACTTGTGATGAGCACCAGGTGTTGTATGGAAGTGTTAAATCACTAAATTCTCCACCTGAAACTAATATTACATTGTATTAAATAAAAAACTTGAAAAAAAAGGAAATGTGCCATTTTAAAGAAAAAATTATGGTAAATAACTAGACAGGCAATACTTGGATGTCACCTAAAAAGCCGAGTTGGCAGTTAAATGATGGTTCAAGGCCACAGAAATCTGGGCCTCCCAGATTTTCTACCACTGCCCACTCCCAACCTCACCTGCAACTTCCAACAATTTGAATCAAATTGTAATATAAGTTGGGCATCATAAAACCTTCATTGTATATTGCACTCTTTATAAAGTGTCATCTTTGTCATTATTTTCCAGAGTTTCATCTCATCTGATATTAATAATGCAACCTCTCTTTCTTTTATATGTATTTTCATAGAATATCTTTGTTCATCCTTTTATTTTCAAATTTTCTGAGTAATTTTAATTTAGTGTTTTCTCTATGTACAGAATGTACAATATAGAATTGTTTTATAATTCAACCAGTTTTTTTTAATAGGTATGTTTTAGCATATTTATATCCATGGATATAATATATGGGTTTTAGTTCTACCATTTTTTATGACTTCTTTCTTATTTTTGGCCTTTTAAATATAGTTTTTCACTATATGCTCTGTGTTTGTTTTGTGTTGGTATGTGTATCCTGACAATATGGGAAGTTTGTATTTTGCTTTTGCCATTAGCTTTATTATGAAATATACTTTACCTTCTGTTTGTTTAGATAGTGCCTAGCTGCTACCTATTCAGAAATTATAACAGAATATCTGAACTTCTTTCTCTCTTCCCTCTTTGCCACCAACCGAAAAAGATATCTGAAGGAAGTAAATTCCAGGTAGCAGATGAGCAAGTGTAAAGGCCTGGAGTAAATTATGCTAAGTGTTTTGTTTATGTATTTGAAGAATAGCAGGGAGGCCCCAGGCACTGGAGAGAGTGGAAGGTGAGGAAGTCAGAGAAGTCACTGGGGCTGTGTGAATATTTGTCTTTCACTCTAAGTAAACTCAAATGCTACTAGAGGGCTTTTGAGCAGGAGGCTGACATCCATTCACATGTAATCCACACTTCAGTATGGAGAGGAACTGTAGGGACACCAGGCCTGGAGGCAAGGAAAGCATTTGGGAGGTTACTGAAATAATCCAGATGAAAGAAATGAAGGCAGCTTTGGGTAGGATGGAGAGGTAGAGAAGGGGTCAGATTCAGGACATGTTTTGAAGGGAGAATGGATCAAATTAGTTGACAGATTGGGTATAGAATGTGAGAGAAAGAGGAAGTGTCATGGTGAGGACTTGCCCTGTGTGTTACTGAGATGTTCTCCAGAGTGCTATACGGGGTAGCAAAACCTACTATTAAACCCCAAGTTAGCAACCTTAGACTGTGCAACCTATTATTAAACTATGATAATAACTGAAATGGTGTGATAATGAAGCATGAATTTACACTAAAAAAAAATCTATGAAAAAGAATAGAAATTCAGGAGGACCTTAATTCAAATTAGGATTTAAAATAAAAATGACATTTCTAATCATTAAAAAAAGGGATAAATAATTCAAAGGATTGTGCTGAAACAACTAATAGCCAAGTGGAAGAAAGAATAATGTTAGATAACCTGCTACTAACTGATACATTACAATAATTGATAATTGTCCCCCCAAAATGTAAAGACTTGGAGAGACTATAAGGTTCTGAAAGAAAGGAGAACAATACTTTTTAACTCTTGAAGTAGAAAAAACTTTTATAGTACAACACAAGACACAGAAGTTCATAGAGTTCATTTTTAAAAACAAAACAAATCTGCATGACAAACACCCAATAAATAAAATCAAAAGAAACAAGAAACTGATGGAAAGGAGCTATATTTGTAAGAATCACAGACATGTATGCTGTTATTTGTCAAATTTCTGTATTAATAAAAAAGTTTTGTTTTTAAAGTCTCATAATAAAAATATTAAGAAGAAAAATGGAATTTTACAGAGATTCAGGAATTGGGCTATGAACATGGGGAAAGGGGTACAGCACTGAAAACAAGAGGATACATTAAATATCTGACTTGGGGCTATAAACACCCCCCCAATTCCCTGTCAGACCCACATAGCAGTTAACTTCCCTTTTGCCCCTTCTCTGAAAGATGACTTGATCCTTATTCTGGGGAAAGGCTGTCATGGGTGGCACTGGACTTCAAGACTCTAGAATTGACAAGGGGCTGAATTAAAAACAGGAGAGTTAAGTTAAAAATCTGTATAGCAAGACCTGCAGCCCCTTTTCCTAATGGGTTGCTTATCACTTCTCTCTACATCTCCTCCCCACCTTATTTAGTTCAGGCTACTGTAACAAAAATAACCATTAGCTGGGTGGCTTAAATAACAAACATTTATTTTTCACACTTCTGGAGGCTGAGAAGTCTAAGATCAAGTTGCTCAACAGATGCTGTTTTGTAAGAGCCCACTTCCTGGTTTGCAGATGGACACTTCTCATGCTATCCTTACATGGGAGAGGGCTAACTCGCTTCCTCTACTTATAAGGACACTAATCCCAGCATGTGGTCTCCATTTTCCATCTTCATGAATGAATTACCTCCCAGAGGCCCCACTTTCAAGGGCCATCACATTAGGGCTTCAACACAGGAATTTAGGTGGAGACACAAATATTTGGTCCACAGCACTACCCCAGCCCAACAGAATAGCCAAGGGAAAATATTGACATTTTTAACTTAAATAGATAGCCCTAAAGTAATACCTTTTGGTCAGCAAACCCTACTTATTCATGCAGATATTGAAGTCAGCTTTTTAAGTGTCTCCTCTTAAAAGTGAACTGATAGGCAATGATCACCAAGCCTGTGAGAAACAGAAGCAAATAAACAACAGAGAATTTGGGAATTAATAAGTGTATTATAAACTCCAAAACACGTAAATGTGATACAAGAAAAGAAAAAGTCTTGTGTGACAGTGCTGTGAAAAATATTTATCTGGTTATGATAATTAAACCATTAGTTTTGATTTTATCAAAACTGGATAGATAGGAAAGGACAGCTGTTTTCTCTTCAGGGCCTTGTTGTACTACTTGGCTATTAAAACTATGTTCAGATGAGTCCCTGAAAGTCCTAGTCAGTTTAAGAGAAGATGGGGAAAAGAGGAAGAATAAGATACTTAAATAAGAGACAAAGGGATTGAAAAGAACAAGCACAATTCTAAGTGGTCTATTTGTTACTTGGTAATTTGCACAGTCTTAACTACGACTTTGTAATTAGTCTTGACTTTGGGATACACTTTGATGTACACTTTTGACTTTGATACCCTAAAGATTGTCTACATGAAAATCTTGGAACAATTAGAACATATAAGATCATACAGAGTTGTTGAATACAAGATCATGATAGCAAAATCAATCATATTCTTATAAACTAGCAACAAATAATTACAAAAATGCCAAGAAATTGATTTAACAAAATATGCAAAGATATTTATGGAAAAAAGTATACCAAATTCAGTAAAGGAACATTTAAGAAGACCTAAGTAAATGAAGATGATAGCATGATCAAGAATGGTAAGAATCGCCATCACAATGAGACCAATTTCTCCTCCAAATTAATCTTCACATTTAATGAAATTACAATTGAAATCCCTACAGGGTTTTCCATGGACTTTGATGGGCTGATCCTAAGATTCATATGAAAAGGTAAAGAATAGGCAAATTAGTTTTCAAGGCAAATAAGAAAAGGGCACTTGTCCTACAGGAAAGCAAAATTCATTATAAAGGTAGAGTCATTGAAATAATGTGGTTTGATATGAAACAAAAATACCAGGGAAAAAGAACAGAAAGGCCATACCAGATCTACTTAAATAGGAACAGTAGCAGAGCAATTGTCTAACCATCAGAGAAAGATAAAATTAGATTCCTGTATCCTTCTGTTTCAGGTAAATTGAAGAACTAAATATAAAGTGCAAATTTCAAAACATTTTGAAAAAAAATGCAGCAGATCATTTTAATGACATTGAGATAGGGGAGATTTCTTAGACAAGACCCCAAAAGCATGAACTCTGAAGGGGAAGATCTGATTATATAGACCACATAGATATTTGAGTACACAGATATTTAACACTTCCATTCAACAAAAAACAACCCATCTAGTATCCAGAATATACGAAGAACTTCTAAAAACTCATAAAGAAAGAAAAGAGAAAAGTTGGCAAAAGATGTAAAAAGGCAATTTATAGACAAGGGCACCCAAACGATCAGTAATCAAGTAGAAGATGTTCTGGAATAATCAGAGAAATTCAGATTTTAAAATAATAATAACTTGACATTCATCCGATTATCGAAAAAGACTGGCAATACTAAATGTTGGGAGAGAATAAGTGAGTGAAAGTTGGCGAGTTTAAAGAGGAATTTGGCTATATCGAGTGAAGTTAAAGATGTGTATGCTCTATGAGCCAAAAATTTCACTTCTAGAATATAACCTAGAAAAACTGCTTAATTGTAAGATCCAAAAAGCAATAGCTATTAGGGAAACATTATTAGTAATAGCAAAACATTGAAACAATTTAAATGTCCACTGACATGAGCTAATGGATAAATCGTGATATATTTATACATAATATATAGTAATTAAAATTATTTAAACTGTATATGCATCAAAATTAATAAAACTAAAAAACATTTTTCTTGAGCAAAGAAATTATAGATTGATAAAGTGTGATACCATGTACAATTTTAAGACACAAATATAATATACAAACCAATATTATATATGACTAATATTTTAATATCTATATGCTATTTATCTAATATTATATATAGCTATGTATTCATAAATGTGTGACCAAGTTGTAAAAACATACAACAGAGTCACACAAAACTTCAAAATAGGAGCTACCTCTCCAGAAAGAAGTAGGGGAACAAAATGTCTAGTGTTATCTTTAATAGTAAATATTGCAAAATATAAATATTCATTATATCTGGGTGGTAGGCATAGGAGTTGGGGGTCTTTCCATAATTTTGACGTTTTGTATATGTGTGAGATATGCCATAATTTAAAGAGAGAAAGAGAAGCACACGAGTCTAATCTAGTACCAAAGACTTAGTCATCACTGGGAAGGAATAATTTTAAGTAACACATGATTTTTCTACTCATATTCTTCATCGAGCCAAGCCTCCACTCTCCCCATGTGCTCACTCCCAAAGTTTGCTTGAGAAAATTGGAGGTGAGGAGAGGGGGAGGGAGGGAAATGCTTCAAATGTAAACTGAAAGTATATTTTCCTTAAAATTTTAGAAGACATAGTGGCGCAAGGGATGGTAGGGCAAACTTTTCTCACACGTTTCCTTTTTGAATCCTGATATGTACTAGGGCTGTGAAAACAGAGAGAACCCTTGGTAATGTAATTATAAGCCAAGAAGGAGATAGACAGGAGGCTAATTTTTTTTGAAGTATGGTTGATACACAATGTTACATCACTTTCAGGTTTGCAACATAGTGATTCAACAACTCTATACTATGCTGTTTATGCTATGCTCACCACAAATGTAGCTACTATTTGTTACCATATAACTTGACAGGAGGCTAATTTTAACAGTGCAAAATACTAACTTTCTTTTATACTCCACCATAAGACCAGAGTACAGAGTGGGCTTCTTCCCCATTGTGTGTCCTGCCTTCAGAATCTGGAAATCCCTGGCCATTTGGTAACCCCAGCAATAAGAACAATTTAAGCCTTGGGAATGAGGGATTTAAAAGCCTTGGGAATGAGGGATATGCTCACCACAAATGTAGCTACTATTTGTTACCATATAACTTGACAGGAGGCTAATTTTAACAGTGCAAAATACTAACTTTCTTTTAGGTATTCCACCATAAGACCAGAGTACAGAGTGGGCTTCTTCCCCATTTGTGTGTCCTGCCTTCAGAATCTGGAAATCCCTGGCCATTTGGTAACCCCAGCAATAAGAACAATTTAAGCCTTGGGAATGAGGGATTTAAAAGGACTGAAAAGCTGAAGAGAAGGAAAGAGATAGAGTGAGCCAAGTTTGCGGGCAATTATGGAGAGATTAGTCATGCAGAACGCCCCTAAATCTGGGAAGTAAGACCATGTCTGAGCTGTTTGGAAAAGATAGGGACTCCACAGTCTCTTGCACCAAGCACGGTGTAACATTAGGACCCAGGGCTGCATAGAACACAGTGCCACTTAAGTGCTATAGAGATCCAGGATAGGAATGGTTGCTCCTTTTGGGAAGTCTGGGGAAAGCAGTAGCAGAGCTTACTGCACGTAACAAGTGCTCTGTGGAAGTAACTCTCCTGTGGGCATTGAATGCAGCAGCAGCATGGTCCTAAGCCCCTTGACAGCACTGGAGTCAGGGACACACACAGTACACATACTAATGGAGGGTTTCAAATGTGGGACTACAGAGGAGCCCTTGGGATTCTGTGAGCTGGAGTTGGATGACTTCCATGCTCTTATCTGTGATGAGTGTATGCTCCTAAAAGAGTACTGGTTGTTTTCCTTTGTTATGTACGGTGTGTCTTCGCTTCTGAAGTTTGTAAATTTGGGATGGTCCTTGTGAGATTTTGATATGAGGTGGGGAGACTGAAAGACTGATCAAAATTTATCACATAGCAATTTCCTTTCAAACCTGTGTGTGTGTGTGTGTGTTGTTTGAAGGAAAAGTAGTGATTAACATTTAAGTGCCTCTTTCCAGGCAGCTCAAGAGAGAAAAGACTGAAGAAGGAAATTTGACCAATGAATCCCCTTATCCCAGTAATAAGAACCTGAGGGGGCTCCTGGGTGGACACTAGTAGGGCTGATGTTCAGCCCAGGAAACATCAGGGTGGCCATTCCAGATGTTAAATTCTTGAAATTTCTCTGAACCAGTTGGTGAGTGCTCACTGCCCAGAGATGACCCCTTCAAGTGCTGCCCCAGCTTTCCTGGGTCTTCTCCCAAACTCTGGGAGTTCCACAGTTCCACAGTCCTGCTCCAATATTACAGTCCAAAGGAATGACCATAAAAATGTCTACTATTTCTACTTTAGCTTTTGCATCTTTTCACAAAGCTTGTTACACCCTGTCCTACTGGATAAATTCCCTTTTTTTCCTTCTCTTTTCTACTACCCATGTTTAACTAGCGCTTACTTTTTTCTCTATACTTATCTCCACCAAGCCCATTTTCTCAAGATAACCTTTGTAAGACTAAGAGCTAGGAACTGCTGATGCCAGCCCTGGCATAATCATCCTTCAAAACACAGACCAAATATTTATTTAACTGTGAATGTGGGTGCTACCTTGTGGTCAACCATTCACACATTCCATTACTCCCTCCTCTGCTGTCCCATAGTATTTTGTTCAAACCTCTAATAGAGATTCTAATGGAGTTTTTTGTTATGCAGGTCACTGGCTTGGGGACTCCTGCATTTGTCAAAGTGTGAGACAAAGTGATTCCTGACATCTTTTCTAAACTTCCAGTCCATGACTTTATAAAGCTACTGATTTTTGCTTCCATCTGGTATCCCATCTACATTTTCTTCTTGAGTTTGACATATAGGGGGAATTTTTTCTTGTGGGACATGATAAAGGAATTGGAATTAGAAAGAGCTCAGTGTTTTTTTTCCGGCAAAGCAAACCTTAGCCTGCATCTAGATGATGGATTCACCCTACATAATACATTCTGTCTGTTCAGGTGGAGACGGGATGCAGGAAGAAGAATTATGGTTCACAAATGAGTTAGCTATCTGCCCAGGTTTGTATTAACCATTTGTGGAGAAAAAGAAAGAGGTGAGAAGAACAGAGCAGACATCACATGCTTTGTCCTGTGTATCAGTGGAAATAAAATAGGGATGATGTGAGTCTAGGTGTTAGGGACCAATTAAAATGGCTTTCAACAGTCAAAACTTTAGAGATAATGACAGGAAAGAAACTATTGAAACTTTTTAACAAACTTCATCTCTGCTCCCCCCTGCCAAATGCCACCTTTTCCTATATAAACTACTTCCCTTTACCTGGCCCCTAAAATGCCCTTTTCCCCAAGATATTTTCCCTCTATTCCCCAAGAAGCCCAACCCCTCTTACTTCCTGGTTCTCCTCCAAGGGCTTTGCTCTCCTCTCCCTCTCCAGCCACGCAAACTTTTTCTTAGCTAATCACCTTGGTTGGGTTCATTTTTCCAGGGAACTTACCCAAGCCTGACTTCTGTTACTGGAATCTCCTGCTTGTCTGAAGCTCAGGACGGCCAAGACTCTGACCTTCCTGTCCCAGACTTCTCAAGGCTTTGAGAGGGGCCTAGGGAAGGACACAAAAGGCCTCCTTTCAAGACTTCCTGCACTTTCCACCTGTGTGAAAGTGGGTGTTCTGGTGCAGTAGGATTTTTTCTTCTCTAGTGTTTGCAGTATATCTCCAATTCTCCCTCTCACTGTCCATTTTCTTGCTCACTATTTCAAGTTATGCTTTGTACATACCACAGTCTCCAGCAAAATGGGATGAAATGAATTGAATGCACTTTTATGATGAGCTGTTTTGTTAGAAACAGCAGACAGTACAAGCATTAATGGATCATTCTTTTGTTTCTGCAAGAAAATAATTTCATTCCAGTTACATTGAAAACCATCAGTGTCAATCTTTCTGAAGGAGATTTTGGCACTGTCTTTAAAAATTAAAAATTAATATACCATTTGACCCAGAACTTCCATTTCTAGGAATTTATCCTATAGATTTATTCATACAAAATCAAAGGATATAGTTTTAAGGTTCCTATATGATGCACTGTTTGTAATAGCAAACCAAAAGAAACAATTTAAGGTTAAAAAATAGTGTTCAGATTGAATAAATTATAACATTTGGGTACAATGAAATAAAATGAAGCCATTAATACTCTCTATAATATATGTCTACAACATGTTACATAAAAAGCAAGTTGTGAAGAGTATGTATATACACTCTTCATTGCTACCTTTTGTATGAAAATATATATTTGTGTGTATATATGTTTGTGTGTATATGCATATATATGGTAATTAAAAATCATAAAGTTTTAAGAAGAATCAAAAGCTTTATCCGTAGCTACTATGTTCTAAATATTTGTTACATTGAGTATAATGGCATTAGCTTCTGAAATCCAAGCCCAAACTTGAAGATGACTGGAAATGGTTGGTACAATTTTATCTTAGTTATGTAGGTAGACCAAACGGACATGAACTTTCTTTTCTAAGCAGGTCCCTCTAAATCAATTATGTTCAGCACTTAGAGTCCTCACATGCCAGGAGCAGACCCCACTTTGCACATTTGCTCATACAGATTACTTTTCTTTTATAGTTCTGTACTGAAATACACCCTTATAGGTCCTGCTCTGTCCTTTTCCCACAAGGCCTTTTCAACCGTAAGAGTCCCTAGTGATGATTCCCTTTCTTGATTCAATAAAGGTCTTGGTCATGTCTTTAAGAGTAGTTGATATATATTATTTATATTATTTAATCTTTTTATCTTCATTTATGTGTTCTAAATTCCCAGCTGTACTCTAAACACCTGCAGAAAAATACCACTCATTGGAGGCAGATCTGGATTCAAATTCACAAGTTAGAAACCACGTTGCTAAACCTTGTTTACTTTGTTAAACCTCTCTTAACCACATCTGTAAAATGAAACTAATAAAACCTACCACATGGGCTTGTTGTGATGACTGAATCAACCGGTACATGAGAACTGCTTGTCCTAGCATCTGACGCATGTGAGTACCGGATGTGAGTCATGTTTCTCCTCAGGTCTTAACAGAGTAATTTTCAGGGAGTCATTGGTATATCTGTACTAATGATAGTTTAAAAAAAAGGAACCAAACATAAAAATAATTCTCAAAGACAATCAATGTAGCAGTCAAATGTCTTGCATATCTGACATCCAGATATACCCATTCTATATGATCAAACTTGTTTCAGTAATATAAAAAGAAATGAATAACACTAATGGCCAGAAAAGAAATGCCAATGGAGAAAATTTTCTTATATATAACTTCATATATACAAGCATGTTAGTAAAAATAAAAATTTAAATATTTTAGTAAAATTTTAAAAAGCAAAGCATCAATGCTTTTTAATTACATTAATGTGTTTTTTGAAAGAGGGGAGAAATACCTATCTATTGGTCTGTGACAGAAATGAATAACATTTTCTAGTTTTGAGTGTTAACTTAGAAAAGTTTGTCAATGACTTCGTGTCTTCACATTCAATAGATTGTATAGCCAGATTTGTTGATCCCTCTCCAGAGCAAACAACATATTTTAATAATTTTAACTTGTAAAATTTCTTTCACACAAAGCAACAGACATAAGAGACAGGAAAAGCCTTAAATGTGAGGATAAATTTGGCAGTCTTAAAAATCAGATTTTAAAAAAATTCCAGAAATTGCAGTACTCTTCATGTCTTTATCTTCAAGATTGATTCTGGAGGCTTTCAAACGTTTCCGCAATGAAATTAAAATATTATCTTTAACAGAAATTACTTTTTCTGTAATTTAGTAAAAACTTCCAAAGTTTTTCATTTTATAAAAAAAATCTGGGAGAGATAGTCTGCTCCTGGCCCAGAAGAAACCACCTGCCATGGTATAGAGAAGGCCACCTGACAAGAAATGGTAGGTAGACTCTAGGAGCTGAGTATCTTGGTCCTACAATATCAAGGAAGTGAAGTCTGCCAACAGTCAGTGACCTCCAAAGACCTAAACTTCAGATGAAATTGTGACCTATCACCTTAGTTTTATCCTAATGAAACTCTGAGCAGAGGACCAAGCCCACCCATGCCTGAACTTCTGACCCAGGAATACTGTGAGAAATAAATTTGTGTTGTTGAAAGAAAAAAATCTGAGAAAATAAATGAATAATAGTAAATATTGACATTTTTTGATCCATTGCTTTAAGATAGGTGTCCAGTGGTTGGAACTCAAACAGTGAATTTTTATTTCTTCTAGCAATGTAACAACAACATCTTTCATTGGTTCTCCTGGCATTCTTTGAAACTTTATTCTTTTTTCCTTTTTTCTAGAGGGAGGGGGAGGGGCCTAGGGAGAAGGAGAGAGAATTTTAAGCAGGCTCCACACCTAGTGCAGAGCCTGACACCAGGCTTGATCTCACAACCCTGGGATCATGACCTGAGCCAAAATCGAGTCGGACGCTTAACCAACTGAGAGCCACCTAGGCACCCCTTTTTTTCTCTTAATGTAAAGATCCCATTTCCTTACATTTTGTTGTTATATAGCCTTCTCCTCAATTTCTATGCACAGATCTTCACAGAACAATTTTAAAGCTTGTTTCAACAGAAATTATTAAAGTCTGACTCTTCCTGTTTGCAAATATTTTTGTACCTGATTAACCTCATTTAAAAATTTCTTAGCAGAAAAAAGATAACTTAAAAAAAGTGCTTACATCTATCATTGTTTATTTGGAATCTCTTGTTTAAATGTACGGATATGTAAATTACAAAGGTCAGAGGCAATAGCTGCCCAATGACCCGAAACAATTCTAGAGCATTATGAACTTACTTTCAAAACAAATGTATGTAGCTAAATTCCACTGGGTCAGAGACCAACAGGATAATTGGAAATTCTCCAAATTAACTTCCATGTGATATGCAAATCTATTAAAGTATTAGTAATAAAAATGTGCTAATTAGAAGCTTACGTATGTATTACTAAAACCCAATAGGCGAATAAAATGTTCTAAACTTAGATCGGGTGATGGCTGTACAATTCTGAATATGCTAAAAACCATTTCATTATATACTTTAAACAGGGGAATTTTATGGTCTATGAATTATATCATAATAAGGATGTAAAAAAAACTCAAGAGGAACTGAAGTGATAGTTTAGAACTTAGATCAATGAACGATTTTTGGGGTTGGAGTTATTACTGACATTGTTTAGAATTGCTGACAGTTTTATATTATGCTTAAATTATCTACAGTGAGCCCTATATAGTCAGTACCCAGGGTTAACATCACCCTTGGCACTTCACTGGATCATTTGTGTGCCCATAATTCTATGTAATTTAATTGGCATTAAGTTTTACTCCTTTACGCTCTAAACTCAGGGCAGCTATATTATGGCTGCACAAATGCTAACCTCAGTAATCCAGAGGATTATGGAATCCAACAATAAATGACATATTCAGGGACAACGTTGCGGTTTTCATGCTTCTGATACTTAATTTTCTGTCTGGCAGTTCCTCTCTCTCTCCCTTACCCATCCTGCCTCTCTCCCTCCCCCCAACCACCAGCATTCTGTGTTAGAAATATCTGAGATTTATTCCGAGAGGCTTAATGTTCTTAAACCTGTCAGTTGCCTCTGGCTTTTCAACACCAACAGAATAAAGTGATTTTTCTTTTTTTAAGGTATTAAGGCTACAGCTGCTGTGTAGTTACAACACCTAACATTCACACTATTCTACCCCCTTTTCCTGCAAAGGTAAGAGAAACTTCAATCCAGACACCAAAAGTTTGCTTTGTTTAGAGGTGGGTGGAATGTTAATATTAAGATGAGACTCAGCTGTTTTCCATCGCCTTCTAGGGTGGTGGGCTTGAGATACTTATGAAATTAAGAACATAGCAGTCACTTATGTTAAGTGCACCCTTTGTGGGATGTTTCTGCCAAAATTCAGAAACTGTGGCTCTCTTTTCCATTTCTACTCAATTGCCTTTTCCTTATTTCCCAACGAGCAAGCAGCAAAACAACACAGTTAACCCCTAGCAGGCAAAGGGCCTCTGCCTAAAGTCTCACACTTTTTCTCCTGGTCAAATATGCTTCTCTTCACTGTTTCCCAGGTAGCCGTACTTTTTCTACTCCCAAATTTTACAAAGTGGATTGACCCCCGCCCCCTTCATTTTTAATCTCTTCTTATTTCCTGGCCACCTAAAGATAGGGTGTGGCCCTTTTCCTGGGAACAGCAATGAATGGAGGTCTTTGACAAATAAAAGCCAAAGAGACAGGTGTATAAAAGGGACTGGCTCACAGAGTTGAGAGTCGCCCCCTTCTGTCCTTTCTGTAATGGGAAGACAAGTAACACTTCTTGGCTTAACTGTCCAGGGCCAACCATGGTCAGCAGTGATGCCAAATCCCACCCTCTGAGAACTGACAATTCTCAAGAAAGATGGATTATTTGGAGAGGGAGCATATGTATTTAGACAAAGTATGTTATAGTGTAGAGGAAGGCAGTGAAGTACCAAGGCTAACAGCATAGCTATTAGCTTGGTCACTTACAGGCTACGTGACCTCAAGAAATTATTTTTTCTCTTTAAATTTCAGTTTCTATATATGTAAATTGGGGCTAACAAGTATATTTTTCATTGAAAAGTAGAATTTTTGTATTTTAATGTTTATGAAATTGGGATATCTGACAATCTGTGTTATTGTATATTTTATGTACTGCCTACCTCCCAAGGTTGTTAGGAGGCTGAAGAGTGACTGTGTGTGTCGAGTGCACTTCATTGGTGGGAATTACTCCATGGTAGACATTTTCTCTTTGAGAACGTAGGGGAAGCAAGTTAGAATCTGTGGGTATATAAGATTTTACTCTTATTTTTTGGGATATGGTTTTTACATGTATGTGGATTTATTTTGCTCGCAAATCTTCATATTGGGCAGAGCTCAGCTGAGATAGCTCACCTCCGTTCCAAGAAGCACTTGTCCTGGCAGTGTGAACAGTCTGGAGAATCTATTTCTAAGATGGTTCACCGTATGTGGGGTGTGGTATTTTTAATTTTATTTTTATTGTTTATCTTATGGAAGTATAATTTATATAATATAAAATTCACCAATTTAGTGGGAATACAAACTGGTGCAGCCATTCTGGAAAACAGTATGGAGGTTCCTCAAAAAGTTAAAAATAGAAGTACCCTATGACCTGGCAATTGCACTGCTATGTATTTATCTGAAGAATACGAAAATATAGATTCCAAGGGGTACATGCACCCTGATGCTTACAGCAGCATTATCAACAAAAGCCAAACTATGGAAAGAGCCCAAGTGTGCATCGATTGATGGATGGATAAAGAAGATGTGGTATATATATGCAATGAAATAATACTCAGCCATCAGAAAGAATACAATCTTGCCAATCGCCAATGGATGGAAGTGGAGCGTATTATGCTAAGTGATCCTAAGTCAGTCAGAGAAAGACAAATACCACATGATTTCACTCATATGTGGAATTTAAGAAATAAAACAGATGAACATATAGGAAGGGGGAAAAAAGAGGGGGGAAACAAACCATAAGAGACTGAATGATAGAAAACAGAGGATTGAGGGTTGATGGAGGGAAGTGGCTGGGAGGTGAGCTAAATGGGTGATGGCTATTAAGGAGGGCACTTGTTATTGGGGGCACCGGGTGGCTCAGTTGGTTAAGTGTTTGCCTTCCACTTAGGTCATGATCCCAGTGTCCTGAGATCAAGCCCCACAGTGGGCTCCTTGCTCAGCAGGGAGCCTGCTTCTCTCTCTCCCTCTGCCTGCCGCTCCCCCTGCTCGTGCCCTCTCTCTCTTTTTTTCTCTGTCAAATAAATAAATAAAATCTTAAAAAAAAAAGAGGGCACTTGTTATGGTGAGCATTGGGTGTTATACGTAAATGACAAATCGCTAAATTCGACTCTTGAAACCAATATTACACTATATGTTAACTAACTAGAATATAAATAAAAATTTGGAAGAAAAAATTCACCAATTTAAAATGTACATTTCAGGGGCGCCTGGGTGGCTTAGTTGTTGGGCGTCTGCCTTCGGCTCAGGGCGTGTTCCTGGAGTCCTGGGATCGGGCCCCACATCAGGCTCCTCCACTGGGAGCCTGTTTCTTCCTCTCCCACTCCCCCTGACTGTGTTCCCTCTCTCGCTGGCTGTCTCTCTCTCTCTGTCAAATAAGTAAATAAAATCTTTTAAAAAATGTACATTTCAATGATTTTTAGTGAATTTATCAAATACAGCTATTACTACCATCCAGTTTTAGAACTTTTTCATTACCCCCCAAATTTCCTTTGTACTTGTTTATAGTTCATCTGCATGTGCATTCCCAAGCCTGGGCAACTGCTTTATTTGATCAAAGTACTTTATGTCAATCTTTGTACTTTTTTGGAGATTTACCTTTGTTGGCTATTTTTATCTGTAAGTTATCTTTTACTTTTGTTGATTGTTTCCTTTGCTGGGCAGAAACTCTTTATCTTGATGAAGTCCCAATAGTTCATTTTTACTTTTGTTTCTCTTGCCTTTAGAGATGTGCCTAGGAAGAAGTTGCTGCAGCTGAGGTCAGAGAGGTTGCTGCCTGTATTTTCCTCTAGGATTTTGATGGATTTCTATCTCACATTTAGGTCTTTCATTCATTTTCAGTTTATTTTTGTGCATGGTGTAAGAATATGGTAAAATTTCATTTTTCTGCATGTGGCTGTCCAATTTTCCCAGCACCATTTATTGAAGAGACTGTCCTTTCTCCATTGGATATTCTTTCCCATTTTGTTGAAGATTAGTTGACCATAGAGTTGAGGGTCCATTTCTGGGTTTTCTATTCTGTTCCATTGATCTATGTGTCTGTTTTTGTGCCAGTACCATACTGTCTTGATGATCACAGCTTTGTAATATAGCTTGAAGTCTGGAATTGTGATGTCTCCAGCTTTGGTTTTGTTTTTCAACATTCCTTTGGCAATTTGGGGTCTTTTCTGGTTCCATACAAATTTTGGGATTGTTTGTTCCAGCTCTGTGAAAACTGCTGATGGTATTTGATAGGGATTGCAATGAATGTGTAGATTGCTTAAGGTAGCATAGACTTTTCAACAATATTTGTTCTTCCAATACATGAGCATGGAATGTTTTTCCATTTCTTTGTGTCTTCCTCAGTTTCTTTCATAAGTGTTCTATAGTTTTCAGAGTACAGTTCCTTGACCTCTTTGGTTAGGTTTATTCCTAGGTATCTTATGGGTTTTGGTGCAATTGTAAATGGGATCGATTCCTTGATTTCTCTTTCTTCTGCCTCGTTAGTGCATAGAAATGCAACTGACTCCTGTGCATTGATTTTATATCCTGCCACTTTGCTGAATTCCTGTATCACTTCTAGCAATTTTTTTGTAAGTCTTTTGGGTTTTCTACATAGAGTATCTTGTCATGTGCAGAGTGAAAGCTTGATTCCTTCTTTGCTGATTTGGATGCTTTTTATTTCTTTTTGTTGACTGATTGCTGAGGGTAGGACTTTTGGTACTATGCTGAACAAGAGTGGTGAGAATGGACATCCCTCTTGTGTTCCTGACTTTAGGGATAAAGCTCTCAGTTTTTCCCCTTTGAGGATGATATTCACTGTGAGTTTTTCATATATGGCTTTTATGATATTGAGGTATGTTCCTTCTATCCCTATACTGGGAGAGTTTTTATCAAGAAAAGATGCTGTGTTTTGTCAAATGCTTTTTGTGCATCTATTGAGAGGATCATATGGTTCTTGACCTTTCTTTTATCAATGCGGTATATCATTCACCTGTGAACTTTTTTTAAAAAATGTCTATTCCAATCCTTTGCCCATCTTTTAAATTGGGTTATTTGTCTTTATATGATAACATTATAAAAGTTCCTTACATATTCTAGATACAGATCTTTTATCAGATATACAATTTGCAAATATTTTCACCAAGTTTGTGGGTTGTCTTTCAATCTGTTGGTAATAACTGACCTTTAATAGTTTTGTTTTATGTTTGTTTTGAAGAATTCTCGTAACCGTCATGTCACTGTTGTTCATTATGATTACTAGCTACATCAGTTTCCTTATTGTTAGTAGTATTAAAATGTTTTCTGAAAAGTCTCAAAGGAAGGGTATCTGGGAAAAAATAGGAAGAAAAAATAGGGGGAGAAAAGAGGAAGAAATAGGAAAATTGTCATAGGCTTCCAAGAGGGCCAAGGAGAACTACAATGAGGATGAATGTCCAATGCTAGGCAATAAGGTGGGGATAGGGACTATTCCAGAAAGTGATGTCCAGGAAGCAGAATCTTATGTGATAGCACCAGTCACAATTCCCACCTCTCTTGTACAATTAGGCTGTACTGTTTGGCCAGAACTTCATGCTCAATATAGCACCTATTATTATATCAACTCTGATGAAATAAGGGAGAAATCAGGTCTTTCCAGAATATATGCTTTCCTAGGTATGGTTCTAGTAAATGTAATATGCTCTCTCTAATCAATGCACTCGAATAAAATTCTGAAGATTGAGATTAGAGAATTTGGAGAACTCAAGAGAAATTTCCCTACAAGTAACAACCGTAATTGAAAGGCCAAAAGATAGGACTAAACAGAAAGTTTTAAAGAGTTGGAAGAAGAGAGGCAAAGGAATGAAAATAATCTTTTCAGGTACTTACTCTGAATTGGGTTTTATATAGTTTTTTTTTATTCCATTCATTCTATGGAACTGGTATTAATACCATCATATTATATATGAAAAAAATTAAGAACTGGAGAGGGTAAGGGCTTCTGGGTGGTTCAGTCAGTTAAGTGTCTGCCTTTGGATGGAGCCCCATGGCAGGCTCCCTGCTCAGCAGGGGGTCTGCTTCTCCATCTCCCTGTGCCCCTCCTCCCCACTTGTGTTCTCTCTCTCAAGTAAATAAATAAAATCTTGAAAAAAAAAAGAACTGAAGAGTTTAAGAAACTTATCTAAAGATACACAACTAATTTGGGGCACCTGGGTGGCTCAGTTTTTAAGCATCTGCCTTCAGCTTGGGGAATGGTCCTGGGGTCCTGGGATCGAGCCCCACATCAGGCTCCTCTGCTGGGAGCCTGCTTCTTCCTCTCCCACTCCCCCTGCGTGTTCCCTCTCTCGCTGGCTATCTCTCTCTCTCTCTGTCAAATGAATAAATAAAATCTTTTTTTTTTTTAAAAAGATAGACAACTAATTAGTACTAGAATCAGGATATAAATTCAAGCTTTTTATTCTAAGTTTATGTTCATTCCTCTGCATTATATTGCCTCCTGAAGAAAGCAGGCTTATTTTTCATTAAGTCTCCTAATTTAGTTGCCAATAGGCCTTCTGTGGACTAAACTCAATGTGGCAATCACTTCTTTTATAAGTACTCTCAATTACTCACCCCTTCACCTCTGTCATGAGACTCACTTCCACCCTTCTTTTCTCCTACAGAGCATGCAATCTCCTTCTTTAAAGTCAATCCCTATTCCTGTACTCTGGATCAATGTTTCCCAAATTTTAGTATGCAAATGAGTCACCTGAGGATCTTGTAAAATGCAACGTCTTATTTGGTAGGCCTGAGATAGGGCCTGAGATTCTATATTTCTAACAGTCTCCCAAATGATAACACTCTATGAACCATGCTCTGAGTAGCAACGGCTTAGACCTCTCCCCTAATGCCTTTTGTATTAACTTTTCCTTTCTCCCTGAGGTAGCCATCCTCCAAGATGCTTCCCAGTGATTGTCACTTTTTGTGTCCATACCTTTGTGTACTTCCTTTCCACATTAAGATTGACAGCGTGACTTCTGAGGTTTGTTTATAAAAGCCATTGTGACTTCTACCTAGCTCTTTCCTTGGAAGAAGGAATAAAGTGAAGTTGGCTGCTATGTTGTGAGGACACTTGAGCAACTCTATGAAAAAGTCCTGATGGTCAAAACAAAGACTGGTACTATCCATGTGAGTGAGCCACCTTGGATGAAACATCTTCTATCACTAGATAAGGCTTCAGGTGACTGCAACTCCATCTGACATTTTAAATTACAATCTAATGAGAGCTCTCAATCTAGAACCATCCAGCTAAGAGGCTCCCAAATTCCTGACCACAGAAACTGTGAGATAATGAATGTTGATTGTTCTGTTAAGTAGCTTTATGTTACGTTAATTTGTTTGGGCTTCTTTTTAGCTCCTATTTCAATGCCACTTTCTCACTCACCAGCAAACTTCTCCAAACTGGTAAGAATCAGTTAATTCCATTAGATTCATTCCTTTTTTCCCCAATTATATTGAGATATAATTGACAAAAGTCTAAGATATTTAAAGTGTATATTGTTGTGATTTGATGTACACATACATTATAAAAGGATTCCCCTGTCTAGCTAATTAACACACCCATCACCTCACATATTTGTCTTTTCCTTTTCTTAACTTTTCTTTTTTTTTTGGTGGGAACATTTTCTACTCTCTTTTTTTTTTTTTTAAAGATTTTATTTATTTATTTGACAGAGATAGAGACAGCCAGAGAGAGAGGGAACACAGGCAGAGGGAGTGGGAGAGGAAGAAGCAGGCTCATAGTGGAGGAGCCTGATGTGGGGCTCAATCCCACAACGCTGGGATCACGCCCTGAGCCGAAGGCAGACGCTTAACCGCTGTGCCACCCAGGTGCCCCCATTTTCTACTCTCTTAACAAAATTTAATTATACATACAGTGTTATCAACTATAGTCACCATGCTGTACATTTGATCCTCAGAACTTATTTAACTTAGAGCTGAAATTTTATACAGTATTACTAACCTATTTCACTTACTCCTTGGCTCTGGCAACCACTTTCCTACTCTTTGTCTGTATTAGTTTGACTTTTATTCTTTAAATTCCACATAGAAGTGATACCATGAAGTATTTGTCTTTCTCTGTCTGGCTTATCTCACTTAGCATAATGCCCTTAATGTCCATCCTGTCACAAAAGGCAGGGTTTCCTTGTTTCTTGTGGCTCAATAATATTCCACTGTATGCACCACATCTTGTTTATTTATTCTTCCATTGATGGACACTTAGGTTGTTCCCATATCTTGACTATTGTGAATAATAAATATGGGAGTACAGATATCTATTTGCTATCTTGTTTTCATTTCCTTGGGATATATACTCAGAAGTTGTATTGATGGATCATATGGTAGTTCTATTTTTAATTTTTTGGAAGAACCTCCATATTGTTTTCCATAGTGGCTGCATCAATATACATTCCCACAAACAGTGCACAAGGATTCCTTTTTCTCCACATTCTTGCCAACACTTGCTATTTTCTGATTTTTTTTATAGTGGTCATCTTCATAGGTGTAAGATGATATCTTATTTGGTTTTGATTTGCATTTCACTGATGATTAGTGATATTAAGCATCTTTTCATATGTTTGTTGACAATCTGTATATCTTGTTTAGAGAAATATTCATTCAAGTTCTTTGCCCATTTTATAAGTGGGTTATTTGGTTTTTTGTTATTGAAGTGTAGGAATTCTTTATATATTCTGAATATTAACCCCTGGTCATATATATGGGTTACAAATAGGAATTCTTGCAAAAAGGAATTCTTTTCAATTCTTTACTCTGAATATTAACCCATGATCATATATATGGGTTGCAAATATTTTCTGATATTCCACAGGTTGCCTTTTCACTCTTTTTCATTGTTTGCTGCACAGAAGTTTTTAAGTTTGATTAGATATATTTGTCTATTTTTGCCTTTGTTGCCTGCACCTTTCAAGAAATCATCACCAAATGCAGTGTCATGAAGGTTTCCCCCTGATTTCTTCCAGAAGTATTACAGTTTCAGGCCTTACATTTAGGTCTTTAATCCATTTTGAGTTCATTTTTGTGTATGGTGTAAGGTAAGGGTCTAACTGCTATTTATATAGACTTTATATAAACTTTCAACCCCCTCTTCTCAACTCCTTACCCTTATCCTCTCCTTCCAAGAACTGGAGTTTCATTATCTGAACCTTTCTGGAAGAGTCAGCTGGATTTTGTTTGCTTCTCTTGGCTCCCACTACACAGAAGTTTCTTGGTTTTCTACCTACTTTTCTGCCACCAATCCTTCTTTTCCCCCTTACTCCTTTACTATAGCTATTTCCCAGAGTTCAATTTCTAGTGTCACATTCTCTCTTCTGTTTTCTCTCTATTCCTTTGGGGAGCAATTTATATTTTCTAGCTTCAAGTCCATCCTCTCACATGATTTCTCGCAGATCTGTATTTTCATGTCCATGTCTCAATCTACCATTGGGGTAATTCACCTTGGATACCTCATACATTTGATAACCACAAATTGTATATGTCCTAAATTCAGATCACCATACCCTTTCCAAAAGATTATCAATGTTAGCACCTTTTATTGCAGTCACTCACCAAGTGACTGGAGTTCAAATTTACTCTTCTTTTTTTTTTCAGTTTCTTGATCTAGTAGTAGTCAAGTTCCATGGTTCCTTTTTTCAAAAGTTTTTTCTTTGTATTTTTAGTGCTGTCATCTTTGTATAGGCTCTCATTATCTTGGCCCTAAATACTGCAGTAGCAACTGAATTTGTTTTCTTTCCCCTATTTTCTCCTCATTTAGTTCATCTTATGTCCCTCTACTAGACTAAGTTTGTAATTAATATATCACTGTCACACTGTCAGTCCCATGATCAAAAATCTCTCCTTGTTACACTTAGTCTCAACTTTATGTTTCCGGACCTAGCAGTCAACATCCTTCACTCTCTGATCCCAATCATTGATACAGCTAGCTGTATTTCCTTGCTAGTCCCCAACGGGAAACCTGGCCTCCATGTGGAATATTTCATGCTCATTTCCATGTGCCTTTCTTTTTGTTAGAAAGTTCTTCACCTATTCCTCTTCTAATCTAAATCCTTCATTCCATTCAAGTTCTGTTATTTCTACAAAGGTTTCCCTTACTCTCCAGTACATAATAACACCCTTTGTGAACACCTTTAACCCTTATCCTCTGTACCATATATCCCTTATCCTCTGCACCATTTATTTGGATTTCAGAAAATTTCGTTGTTGAATGAATAATGAATATTATCTTGCACTTTAACTTCTTTCTTCTTTCTTTCTTGACATCTTCCTCCAATGTAGATTTTAAGTTTATGGAAGATAGGAGCTTGTCTAATTTTTCTTTTGCATAATTCCTATCACCTAGCATAGCACGGTGTAATGTCCCAAATGGAGGTAATCCTGGGAGGAAAGATTGTTTATTGATAGTGTGGGCTGATGGCCACATATCTCCATTTCTAATAAGTCTTTCATCCCTCTCTCCATCTCATAGGATTTTGATATGCTATTTGAGGCTAAGACATCTTATCTACTTTCTTCACCATGTGTCTTTAGTGCCTGGCATATAGTAGCTATTAGGTAATAATTTTAAATTGGTTATGCATTTGGCTAGAAACCACATTTTGAAACCACGGCCTGGGAGAAAGAACAAGAGACTAAATTAAAACTTTGAACTACATATGAAATACATATGTTGCATATCTATTTGCATGTTGGGAAAATGTGTATGAAAGGTTTGGAAAACCTTAAAGCAATTCCAAAATGTAAATTATTATTTTAAGATACTAAGGTTTTATTTTAAGTGTGGTTTCTTTCTGTTGGGTGGCACATTTGTTCTGTAAAAGAAAAATAACTGTGTAAGCTTTATTTTTAGTTTTCTTGTTATTTATAATGATCAGAAAAATCATCTTTTTTTGAAGGTACAAATCATAGACCTTTGATAGACCTTTGAGTTGGAAGAGCACCAAAAGTTCAAGCTCCATTCACATTAAACAAACACACCATTTATTGATCTAGTTACAGATAAGGAAATTGGGAGCTTAGGCAAATTTAAGAATTTGCCTAAGGTGGAGATTCTTTCAAAGTGTTGTCTTCAGATGCCTCAGGCATCGGAATATTATAGGAAGTTTGTTCAAAAGTATCACCTCCAGGAGAGGGCTGAAGTTGGCGGAGGAGTAGGGGACCCTGTTACAACCGGTCCCCTGAATTTAGCTGGATATCTACCATTCTGAACATCCACAAAATCAGCCTAAGATGTAAGAATATATATCTGGATCTCTACAAACAGATTATCTCTGGTGGTCTCGGGGTATGAGGTGTGGAGCCGTGATTCTGTGGGCAGATATTGGAAGATAAACAGAAGGGGAAGGAGCTGCCATAAGCTGGCACTGGGAAGGTGATATAACACCAGAGCCCAAAAGCATCCTCCCCTGGGGACCAGGTACAGACCCACAGACTGGTAACATGGGGAAAGGACTTTAGTCCAGACCCCAGACAGGATCCAGGAGCTGCTGGTACCCGCACACAAACCCAGGATGGCTCATGGTGTTTGAAACACAAAGGGCAGAGATGTGCCTGGCCTTGGGATCTACCTCTGGGAGTGTTACTGTGGGTTGCAGAACTGGAGAGGCTGCAGTTTTTAGCAGCGCAGACAGAAATAGAGACTGCATGTCCTGGAGAGCTCAGTGAAGAGGAGACTGTGATTTTTCTGTTCTGAGACAGAGGTTTGGATGCGGTCACTTCAGCTTTGACTCTCAGAAGAGATGCAGAAAGCTGCCAGGGAAAGCCACCACAGAACAAAAGCCCAAAATGCTGGTTTTCACTGAGCTCCCCCCCCCACACACACACAGGGGGCAGTAATATAGACCAACTTGGGCAGAGTTGCCTGAGTAACAGCATAGCAGTTGCCTCCCCCAGAAGATAGGCTGGAAGAACAAGAGGACGATAATCCTAGGGTTGCGATAAAACAGGTGCATCTTGTTTGGGTCGGGGTTAATACTTTGGACTCTGTACAATCCCTCATCCACCACCCCAACAGAATGACTAAGAGGAGGAACCCCCAATAAAGAAAAGTATCGGAGACTGTGGCAGAGGCCACAGACCTAATGGATATGGATATAAGCAAGATGTCAGAAATAGACTTCAGAGAAACAATTATGAAATCGTTATCTAGGCTTGAGAAAAATATTAGTGACAATATAGAATCTCTAAGGGCAGGAATGAGATCTAAGCAGTCTGAACATAAAAATGTTATGAATGAAATGCTGTGTAAACTGGACACTCTGACTGCCAGGGTAAATGAGGCAGATGAATGAATTAGTGAGCTAGAAGATAAGATGATAGAAAAGAAGGAAGCCGAGGAGACCTGGGAAAAACAGATTAAAGCTCAAGAGATCAGCCTGAGAGAGATTAATGATGCCATGAAACTTCCAATGTCAGAATTATTGGGATCCCTGAGGGGGTGGAGAGAGACAGAGAGGTCTAGAAGATATATTTGAGCAAATCATAGCTGAGAACTTTCCTAATCTGGGGAGAAAAAAGCATTCCTGTCCAAGAGGAAGAGAGGACTCCTCCCAAGATCAATGAGAACAGACTGATGCCCTGATATATAATATTACAATTTGCAAATCTTAGATCCAAGGAAACAATCTTGAAAGTGGCTGGGGAAAAATATTTCTTACATACAGAAGGAGGAACATCAGAAAAATGTCAGAGCTGTCCACAGAGACCTGGCAAGCCAGAAAGGGCTGTCAAGACATCTTCAGGGTACTAAATGAGAAGAACATGAAGCCAAGGATACTTTTTTTTTTTTAAAGATTTTATTTATTTATTTGAGAGAGAGAGAGAGAGAGANTATTTATTCGACAGAGATAGAGACAGCCAGCGAGAGAGGGAACACAAGCAGGGGGAGTGGGAGAGGAAGAAGCAGGCTCATAGCAGAGGAGCCTGATGTGGGGCTCGATTCCCATAACGCCGGGATCACGCCCTGAGCCGAAGGCAGACGCTTAACCGCTGTGCCACCCAGGCGCCCCAAGCCAAGGATACTTTATCCAGCAAGGATGGAGAGACAAGGCCTCAGCTTCTAAGACTGGCAGAAACTGAAAGAATATGTGACCACCAAGCCAGCCCTGCAAGAAATATTAAAGGGGATTATATAAAAGAAGAAACACTCCAAGAGTAATATAGACCAGAAATTTACAGAGACAATCTATAGAAACAAGGACTTCACAGGCAACATGATAGCAATAAAATCTTATCTTTCAATAATCACTCTCAATGTGAATGCCTAAATGCTCCCATAAAATGCCATAGGGTTGCAGATTGGATAAAAAGACAGGACCCATCCATATGCTGTCTACAAGAGACTCACTTTGAACCGAAAGATACATCCAGACTGAAAGTGAGGGGATGGAGAACCATTTTTCATGCCAATGGACTTCAAAAGAAAGCTGGGGTAGCAATTCTCATATCAGACAAATTAGATTTTAAGCTAAAGACTGTAGTTAGAGATACAGAGGACACTATATCATTCTGAAAGGGTGTATCCAACAAGACGATCTAGCAATTATAAATATCTATGCCTTCAATGTGGGAGCAGCCAACTACATAAGCCAGCTGTTACCCAAATTAAAGAGACATATAGATAATAATACTTGAATAGTAGGAGAACTCAACATTCCACTCTCAGCAATAGACAGATCATCTAAGCAGAAGATCAACAAAGACACAAGAGCTTTGAATGACACACTGGACCAGATGGACTTCATAGATATAAACAGAACATTCCACCCTAAAACAATAGAATACTCATTCTTCTTGGACACACATGGAACATTCTCCAGAATAGACCACATACTGGGTCACAAATCAGGACTCAACTGATACCAAAAGATTGGGATTATTCCCTGCATATTCTCAGACCACAATGCTTTGAAACTGGAACTCAATCACAAGAAAAATTTTGGAAGGAATTCAAACACTTGGAAGCTAAAGACCATCCTGCTAAAGAATGTTTGGGTCCACCAGGAAATCAAAGAAGAATTTAAACAATTCATGGAAACCAATGAGAACAAAAACACATTGGTCCGAAACAAGTGGGATACTGCAAAGGAGGTCCTAAGAGGGGAATACATAGCCATCCAAGCCTTACTCAAAAAAGTAGAAAATTCCCAAATGCACAAGCTAATCTTACACCTAAAGGAACTGGAGAAAGAACAGGAAATAAAACTTAAACTGGCAGGAGAAGAGAAATAATAAAGATTAAAGCAGAGATCAATGAATTAGAAACCAGAAATACATTAGAGCAGATCAACGAAACTAGAAGCTGGTTCTTTGAAAGAATTAATAAGATTAATATGCCACAGGCCAGACTTATCCAAAAGAAAAGAGAAAGGACCCAAATTAATAAAACTATGAATGAAAGGGGGAGTTCACGGCTAACACCAAGGAAATAGAAACAATCATTAGAAATTATCATCAACTATGTGCCAATAAATTGAGCAACCTGGAAGAAATGGATACCTTCCTGAAAATCTATAAACTACAAAGACTGAAACAGGAAGAAATTGACAATCTGAATAGACCAATAACCAGTAATGAGATTGAAGAAGTTATCAAAAACCTTCCAAACCTTCCAAAAACCTTCCAGGGTTGGATGGATTCCCTGGGGAATTCTACCAAACATTTTAAAATGAAATCACATGTTTGAATGATTTCAAAAATCATTCTGAAGCTATTTCAAAAAAATAGCTACAGAAGGAAAACTTCCAAACTCGTTGTATGAGGCCAACATTACCTTGATCCCCAAACCAGCCAAAGACCCCATCAAAAAGGAGAATTACAGACCAATATCCCTGATGAATATGGATGCCAAAAGTCTCAACAACATCCTAGCCAATAGGATCCAGAAGTAGATTAAAACATTCACAAATCAATCAATGTGATAGAACACATTATTAAAAAAAAAGAGAGAGACAGGAAAAATATGATCCTCTCCATTGATGCAGAAAAAGCATTTGACAAAATATAGCATCCTTTCCTGATTGAAACTCTTCAGAGTGTAGGGATAGAGGGAACATACCTCAATATCAAAGAAGCCATCTATGAGAAGCCCACAGCGAATATCATTCTCAATGGGGAAATGCTGAGAGCTTTTCCCTTGAGATCAGAAGCAAGACAAGGATGACGACTCTTGCCACTATTGTTCAATATAGTACTAGAAGTCCTAGCATCAGCAATCAGACAACAAAAAGAAATAATAGGTATTCAAATCAGCAAAGAAGAAGTCAAACTCTCTCTCTTTGCAGATGACATGATACTTTATGTGGAAAACCCCAAAGATTCCACCCAGGAATTACTAGAACTCATACAGCAATTAAGTAATGTTGCAGGATACAAAATCTATGCGCAGAAATAAGTTGCTTTTCTATATACTAACAATGTAACTGTAGAAAGAGAAATTAGAAAATTTTTGCCATTTACAATAGCACCAAAAACTATAAGATACCTAGGAATAAACCTAACCAACTAGGTAAAAGATCTATACTCTAGAAACTACAGAACACTTATGAAAGAAGTTGAGGAAGACACTAAAAGATGGAAAGATATTCCATGCTCGTGGATTGGAAGAATAAACATTGTTAAAATGTCTATGCTGTCCAGAGTAATCTATACACTCAAAGTCATCCCAATCAAAATACCAATGGCATTTTTCAAAGAGCTGGAACAAGCAATCCTAAAATTTGTATGGAACCAGAAAAGACCCCGAATCACCATGGAGATATTAAAAAAGAAAAACAAAGCTGGGGGCATCATGTTGCCTGATTTGAAGCTATACTACAAAGCTGTGATCACCAAGACAGACACATAGATCAATGGGACAGAATAAAGAGCACAGAAATGGACCCTCAACTCTATGGTCAACTAATCCTCGACAAAGCACGAAAAAATATCCAATGGAAAAAAGACAGTCTCTTCAATTAAAGATGCTGGGAAAGTTGGACAGCTATATACAGAAGAATGAAACTTGACCATTTTCTTACACCATACACGAAGATAAACTCCAAATGGATGAAAGAACTCAATGTGAGACAAGAATCCATCAAAATCCTAGAGGAGAACACAGGCAGCAACCTCTTTGACATTGGCCACAGCAACTTCTTTCAAGGTATGTCTCCAAAGGCAAGGGAAACAAAAGCAAAAATGAACATTTGGGACTTCATCAAGATAAAAAGCTTCTGCCCAGCAAAGCAAACAGTCAATAAACTAAAAGTCAACCTATGGAATGGGTGAAGATATTTGCAAATGACATTACAGATAAAGGGTTAGTATCCAAGATCTATAAAGAACTTCTCAAACTCAGTGCCCAAAAAACAAATAATCAGGTCAAAGAATGGGCAGAAAACACAAAGAGACACTTTTCCAAAGAAGACATACAAATGGCTAACAGGCACATGAAAAAATGTTCAATATGACTAGCCATCAGGGAAATTCAAATCAAAACCACATTGAGATGCCACCTTACACCAGTTAGAATGGCAAAAATTGACAAGGCAGGAAACAACAAATGTTGGAGAGGATGTGGAGAAAGGGGAACCCTCTTACACTGTTGGTGGGAATGCAAGTTGGTACAGCCCCTTTGGAATACAGTATGGAGGTTCCTCAAGATGTTAAAAATAGAGCTATCCTATGACCCAGCAATTGCACTACTGGGTATTTACCCCAAAGATACAGATGTAGTGAAAAGATGGGGCACATGCACCCCAATGTTCATAGCAGCATTGTCCACAATAGCCAAACTGTGGAAGGAGCCGAGATGCCCTTCAACAGATGAATGGATAAAGAAGATGTGGTTCCTATGTACAACGGAATATTGCTCAGCCATCAGAAAGGATGAATACCCACCATTTGCATCAACATGGATGGAACTGGAGTGGCTTATGCTGAGTGAAATAAGTCAAGCAGAGAGAGACAATTATCCTATGCTTTCACTTATATGGTGAACAGAAGGAATAGCATGGAGGACATTAGAAGGAAGGGAAAAATGAAGGGGGGAGCCAGGGGGGGAGAGGAACCATAAGAGACTATGGACTTGGGGAAAGAAACTGAGGGTTTCAGAGGGGATGAGGGTATGGGATGGGTTAATCCAATGTGGGGATTAAGGAGGGCATGTATTGCAATGAGCACTGGGTGTTATACGCGAGTAATGAATCATGGAACACTACATCAAAAACTAGTGAAGGACTGTATGGTGACCAACATAACATAAAAAAAAATTAAAAAATATAGTCTCCAGGTCGCCTGGGTGGCTCAGTCAGTTATGCGGCTATCTTCGGCTTGGGTCATGATCTCAGGGTCCTGGAATTAGCTCCTGCATTAAACTCCCTGTTCAACGGAGAGTCTGCCTCTCTCTCACACTCTATGCGCACGTTCGCACTCTGTCTGCTTCTCTTTCTCAAATAAATAAATAAATAAAATCTTAAAATATATATATAGACTCCAGAGCTCCATTTGAGAATTAGTAAATCAGAATCTTTAAAGGAATCTGCATTTTGATAGGTTTCTTGTATATCAGTGGCTTTTGGCATAGTGCTTCTCACACTCTACTGTCATCTGAATTACCTAAGGATCTTATTAAATTACAAATTTGGATGCAGCATGCCTAGGTGGGATATTCTCCATTTGTAACAAGTTATCAAGTGATGCTGGTATTTCTTGTTCATGGACCACATTTTGAATAGGAAAGATTCAGAATAGCAGAGTTCAAGGTGTGGCCCCAGACCAGCAGCATCAGCACCACCTGGGAACTTGTTAGAAACACAACTTTGAGGGGCGCCTGGGTGGCACAGCGGTTAAGCGTCTGCCTTTGGCTCAGGGCGTGATCCCGGCGTTGTGGGATCCCACATCGGGCTCTTCCTCTATGAGCCTGCTTCTTCCTCTCCCACTCCCCCTGCTTGTGTTCCCTCTCTCACTGGCTGTCTCTATCTCTGTCAAATAAATAAATAAAATCTTTAAAAAAAAAAAAAAAGAAACACAACTTTGAGCCCCACTCCAGACCTATTGAATCAGAAACTCTGAAACATATGAAAATTTGAGAACACATTAAAATTTGGGAAAGAATTTTTATTGAAAAGCGCTTGCCTGAGCCTACCAGATAATCTGATTTGGTTACCTCTGGTTGAGGCCTGGACATTTTTTAATTTCCCTAGTAAATTCCAATGTGCATTCAGTATTGCAAATGATAGTTTGAGAATGTTGTCCTAAGGTGACACCTGTATTCTTAGCAGGACCTAAATCTCTTGCTGGTGACATCCTCTTTCCACCCTTTCTGTGATTCCTAAACACCAGCATTTCAGAATAATAACCTGTGCTGGGATGCTACCTAAGAATCTCACCACCACTCCCTCCCCCACCCGCCAACAAGCTCCAACACACACACACACACACACACACACACACACACACACACACACACACTGTCAGAGAGTGGGAAGGGAGAGAAGGAAGGAATCATTTCACTTCAGGAGATTTTCAAAGATTCAGATTCCCAGCCTGGGTTAAGGTAAAGAAATTTGGACTTTCTTTAAAGTTGGTCTCACTCATATGTGGAATATAAGGCGTAGTGCAAAGGATCATTGGGGAAGGGAGGGAAAACTGAACGGGACAAAATCAGAGAGGGAGACAAACCATGAGAGACTCTGGACTCTGAGAAACAAACTGAGGGTTGCAAAATGGAGGGGGCTGGGGGGCTGGGGTAACTGGGTGATGGGCATTAAAGAAGGCCCATGATATGATGAGCACTGGGCGTTACACACAACTAATGAATCATTGAACACTACATCAAAAACTGATGGTGTACTATATGTTGGCTAATTGAACCTAATAAAAAAACAACAAATAAAAGATTGTGTGACTGTATTAATATCATACAATTAGATTTCTAGACAAAGTGTATAGCCCCAAATGAAAACTTAATTAGAAAGATAAAATGGTCAGTTATTAAGTAGATATAATAATGATAGATGTGCGTGCATCTGACTGGAGCTTCAAAATACATGAAACAAAATTTGGGAGAACTGAGGGGAGAAATAGACAAATCTATAGTCAGTTGGAGATTTTTATCATTTTTCTCAGTAATTGGTAGAACAACTGGATGAAAATTACTAGCTAAAAAGAAGATTTGACCTGACTGATAGTTCATGAAATATACCCAACACTTCAAAAAGTCACCTTTTTTTTCAAGTGCATATGGAATGTTTTCCAAGATAGACGGCATGCCTGGGGTATGAAATAAGACTCAATCAATTTCAAAAGACTAAACTTACAAGAGTATGTTCTCTGACCATAGCAACCTAGCAATTAGTAACAATATGATGTATAGAAAAGCCCTAAATATTTAAAAATTAAACATTATAATTCTGAATGACCCATGGAGAGGTCAAAGAGAGAACAAAAGTGAAAATTGAAAATTATACAACCACTTGGGAAAACTTTTTGGTGGTTCTTATATTACACATATACTATTCTATAACCCAGTAATTCCAATTCTAAGGTTTTGCCCTAGAGAAATGTAAACATTTCTCTATAAAACAAGATGTACAAGAATGTTCATAGCAGCTTTATTTGTGATAAACCCAAACTGGAAACAACCCAAATGTTCATCAACCTGAGACAGGAGAAAAAATAATTTAGTATATTTATATCGTGAATACTACTCAGCAATTAAAAAGAATGAATTACTGATACATATAACAAATGAGAGAATCTCAAAAACATTATGTAAGCTTTAAAAAGTCAAGCACAAAAGAGTATTATTGTATTTTTCTATGCACATGACGTTGAACAACAGACAAAACTATTCTATGGTGATAGAAATCAGAACAGTAGTTCCCTATTGGGGAATGAACAGAAGGGGTGACAAGGGTATTTTCTGTGATGATAGATACGCAAATGCTATCAGCTTGGGAAAGCAACTTCCCAAAGCGGCTACTGCCCAATTCCAGACTGTTTCTCCCTATTTACAAGGACACTCTCATACTTGCCCTATAAAAAAAGAAGAGTAATGTGGGGGGCGGGTCCTACTTTCTAGAGCACAAAAATGGTGCATCAAAATAGCCCAAATACATCTCTCTGCAGGATGAGACCTTGCTGGTGTGTTTCAGAACGCTGTTTGCCCAAAAATACTTCAAACTTTCCACAGCTGATTGGACCGTGGGTAGTCAACTCATGCTTTGTTCACTAGCTGACAATTTGTAGCCTAGAGTAAAAAGATGATTTGCATCAGTGAGATTCTTCCTTTTAGGGAGATGAAATAGGGAGTACCAAAAGATAGTTGGCCATTTAGCAGCAGGAGCAGTTGGTGGAAGAGTGTCAACAAGTGACTGTCAAAAAGTGCAAGCTCAAGCCATGTATAAGAGAAGCAAAGGAGGAGCTGGAAAAATGAGAATGGGTCAATGTGCAGAGAGAAGGGAGACTTCAGGAAAGGGAAAGTGAGAGTAGTCAGGCTCCAGTACTGTCCTCGGGTTTTTGCTTGGGGGAGGGGGTGGATGGAGGACTTCCAAATTAACTTTCAGATCCCATAAATTATTTCTATCATTCTTCCACTATCCTATTTCCTTGGACATTTTCTTTTAAGTTAAATGAATGGATTTTTGTTCCTTACTCTTTGTAAGCCTTTAGAATGCTATGGTAGGTATTGTTTGGGGCTTCTGGAAAAGCTTCCCTCCACCCTGACCTTGTAGTAATAGAGTCTGATACCTGGCCACAGGGAAAAAAGGCAGACATATCCAATAGGCTTTTGGAAATATAAGGTTGAAACTGAAGTGACAGTGTGGGCTGGAAAGAGATCATCATATAGATAAAAACAAAGAAGTATTTTTTTTCTATTTTAACTTATTTTAATTCCAGTTAGTTAACATACAGTGTTATCTTAGTTTCAGGTATATCACATAGTGATTCAGTACATCAATCTGTGTTCATCGGACAAGTGCATTCCTTTTTTTTGTTTGTTTGTTTTTTAAAGATTTTATTTATTTATTTGACAGAGAGAGAGACAGCCAGGGAGAGAGGGAACATGAGAGGGAGAGGAAGAACCAGGCTCCCAGCGGAGCAGGGAGCCCGATGCAGGGCTCGATCCCAGGACCCTGGGAGCAGGCCCTGGGCTGAAGGCAGACGCTTAACGACTGAGCCACCCAGGCGCCCCGACATCCCTTAATTCTCATCCCCTATTTAACCTTTCCCCCTAACCACCTCTCCTCTGGTAACCATCAGTTTGTTCTCTATAATTAAGAGTCTGTTTCTTGATTTCTCTTTTTCTTTCTCTCTCATTTCCCCCCTTTGCTTGTTTTATTTCTTAAATTCCACACGAGTGAATCATATGGTATTTGTTTTTCTCTGACCTGACTTATTTCCTTTAGCATATACACTCTAGCTTCCTCCATGTCATTGCAAATGGCAAGATTCATTCTTTTATGGCTGAATAATATTCCACTGTATTTATATACCACCTCTTCCTTATCCATTCACCAGTCAATGGACACTTGGGCTGCTTCCATGTCTTAACTATTGTAAATAATGCTGCTATAGATATAGGGGCACATGTATCCCTTTGATTTCGTGTTCTTATATTCTTTGGGTAAATACCCAGTAATGTATTGCTGGACCATAAGGTAGTTCTGTTTTTAACTTTTTGAGGGACCTCCATACTGTTTTCTACAGTAGCTGCACCAGTTTGCATGCCCACCAATAGTGCAAGAGGGTGCTTCTCATGGTTCCAGTAGGGAGAGAAGGAGGAAGCAGGGAGTGGGGTGGTTGGAAGAGCCCCCCCACTGTGGCTTCTGCCACTGCTGCCACCATGGCCTCTGTGCTCCTATTGTGGGAAAGGAGGTGTGAGTCCTGGCTGAAGCAGGTAGCGGTGCTGCTGAGGGAGGGTCTGTGGTGGGAAGGCAATGGCAGATACAGATAAACTCAACATGGACAACATCATCCAAGCATTGCTGGAGGTGAGAGGGTCCAAGCCTGGTAAGAACGTCCAGCTACAGGAGAATGAAATCTGAGGACTGTGCTTAAAGTCCCGAGAGATCTTTCTCAGTCAGCCTAGCCTTCTAGAACTTGAAGCACTACTCAAAATATGTGGTGATATCCATGGGCAACACTATGATTTGCTTCCACTTTTCAAGTGTGGTGGTTTCTCGCCAGAAAGCAACTACCTGTTTCTTGGAGACTATGTGGACAGGGGGAAGCAGTCATTGGAGACTGTCTCTCACGGGCTTACAAAATAAAATATCCCGAGAATTTTTTTCTTCTCCGAGGAAACCATGAATGTGCCAGCATCAGTAGAACTTATGGATTATGATGAATGAAAAATAAGATATAACATTAAACTATGGAAAACTTTCACAGGCTGCTTTAACTATTTACTGATGGCAGCCATCTTGGATGAGAAGATATTCTGCTGTCATGGAGGTTTATCACCAGATCTTCAATCTATGGAGCAGATTCAGGGAATTATGAGACCAATTAACATACCAGATCAAGGTCTTCTTTGTGATCTCTTGTGGTCTGACCTTGATAAAGATGTCTTAGGCTGGGGTGAAAATGACAGAGGCGTGTCCTTCACACTTAGCGTAGAAGTGGTTGCAAAATTTCTCCATAAGCAGGATTTGGATCTTATATGTAGAGCCCATGAGGTGGTTGAAGATGGATATGAATCTTTTTGCGAAGAGGCAGTTGGTCACTCTGTTTTCCGCACCCAGCTATTGTGGAGAGTTTGACAATGCAGGTGCCATGATGAGTATGGATGAACCGCTAATACGTTCTTTTCGGATTTGAAAGCCAGCAGAGAAAAAGAAGCTGAATGCCATGAGACCTGTAACACCTCCAAGAAGTATGATTGCAAAGAAAGCAAAGAAATAAATGTCATTTTGACACTGCCTAGTTGGGACTTGTAACATAGAGTATATAACCTTCATTTTTAAAACCGTAATGTGTATTGGTGAGCTTGCTCAAATAGTGTGTTTGTGAGGCTTCCCTTCCATTTTTTGAGTTAATGAAGAGCATTTGCTGGTTATAACAGCAAATGAAAGACTCTCCACTACCAAGAAAAAATGTTTTGTTTTTTAAATTCTTCAGTCCTTTTGCAAACAACTTTAATGACGGTGTTCAAGCTGTACACCCCAGAACAGTTTATCCTAAGGGGTAAATACACACTTGATCTTTTTAAAATTCAGTTCTACCCATGAATAATGTAAATGCTCTTTTTCTTTAGGATATGAAGAGAGCCCTAGGGTGCTCAATCTGTACACGTTATTGTCATAAAATACATACTCTTGATACAAACCACTGTGAACATTTTGAAAAAAAATTTGTTTCAAAGGAATTACTTTTTTTCTCTCATTGTCTTGTCAGTTACAAACTAGTTTTTATAGCTATCAATATTAGGGTTAACTCAACATTGCCAGCATCACTGGTATGATGTATATTTAATTACACTTTCCCCTACCGTATACTCAAAATGATGATTAAAGCCATTATTAAAAAAAAATAGTGTAAGAAGGTTCCTTTTCCTCCACATCCTCACCCAACACCTGTTGTTTCTTGTGCTGTTGATTTTAGCCATTCTGTGGCTGTGAGGTGTGAGGTGATATCTTGTTGTAGTTCTGATTTGCATTTCTCTGATAATGTGATGATGAGCATTTTTTCCTTTTTTCCTCTTTTTTTTCCAAATTTTTATTTAAATTCTACTTATTTAACATATAATGTAATATTAATTTCAGGAATAGAATTTAGTGATTCATCATTTACATATACCACCTAGTGATGAGCATCTTTTCATGTGTCTGTCAGCCATCTGGATGTCTTCTTTGGAAAAATGTCTGTTCATGTCTTCTGCTCATTTCTTAATTGGATTATTTATTTTTGGGGCGTTGAGTTTTATAAGTTCTTTTTATATCTTGGATACTAACCCTTTATTGGATATGTCATTTGCAAACATCTTCTCCCATTCAGTAGGTTGACCTTTAGTTTTGTCGACTGTTTCCTTCACTGTGCAGAAGCTTTATGCTTTGATATAGTCTCAATGGTTTATTTTTGCTTTTGTTTCCCTCTGTGGAGACATATCTAGTAAGAAGGTGCTACAGCCTATGTCAAAGAAGTTGCTGCTTGTGTTCTCTGGGGTTTTGATGGTTTCTTGTCTCACATTTAGATTTAATTCATTTTGAATTTAATCCATTTTGAATTTATTTTTGTGTATGGTGTAGGGAAGTGGTCCAGTTTCATTCTTTTGCATATTGCTGTCCAGTTTTCTCAGCACCATTTGTTGAAGAAACTGTCTTTTTAGGGGCACCTGGGTGGCTCAGTCAGTTAAGCGCTCCACATCCAGGCGCTCCACATCCACGGATTATTATCTCTATTGACAGATGAAGGAATTGAGGCTTAGAGAGTTTAAAGTGGCTTAGCCATAGTCAAACAGTAGGTAGGGGTCAAAGGGATCAGTCTACAAAGCCCATGCTCCTCCAACCACCCTGGGCAGCCTCCCAGTTTATGGGAGGCCAGGAGGTTTATCTTCTACGAAGATATTCATGATGAGATCAAGGCTTGGAATTCTGGGGCACACCAACTCCTGAGAAGAGGAGCTAGAGACAGATAAAGGAAAGTCAGAGAAGTTTAAGACCCAGTTACCAAGGTGCTATGGAAGATAGTGTCCTTGAGTGCTTTGAAATGCAAAAGGTGGCCAGTCATCAAATGATTGAAAAACATCAGGAAGGATGAGGAGTGAATTGGATTTGGTAATTTAGAAGCTCAAGCCTGACATTGGTGAAGACAGATTTTGCTTGTGCTGAAAGTAGAAGCCAAGTTTTAACGAGCACACAGTTCATAAGAATTGAAGGAGCGAGGAGTGTGAGTAGATTGTATTGAGTAGGTCCTGTGAAAGGAAGAGGAGACAATAGTGATGATAAATCTCACAATTTGGAGTTCCAAGGAGAAGCAGACATGCGGGATTAGCAGTGGCTAGATGTGCCTTTTGAAACAGGAACTAAAGAGGTAAGTAACGAGTCATAATGGGTATGTCTGTGCATGTGTGAGTAATCTAGGCAATTTATATATTTGAGAAGAGAGATCACTCTACAAAAGTAAAAATAACAGGATCTCTGTATTGGAAATTCTGTTGGAAATTCCTGAGAGTGCTTTACAAGCTAATTTGTTACTTCTACTTTAGAGATTGGGAACTTCAGGCTCATAACTTGATCAAAATCAAACTGCAGAGACCAACTCATGACTGCGCAGTCCCAAGTCCAGGCTTGGGTTGAAGTCAGCCGTGAGTAACCCGACGTCGCCCGGGGCAGACGGCGCAGGACAGGGCTGGAACTACACTTCCCAGTGTGCCAGGCGGGGCGGGGCGGGGCGCGGGCGGGGAGGGTGCACGCTCCTTCCCAGAAGCAAAAGCGGAAACAAAAGAGTCTCGCCGGCGTCGCCGCCCGCACACTCGCGCACACTCGCGCTCCGGCGCACACGGAACAGGCACCCGCGCCTGGAGCGAGCCAGCAAGCAGCGAGCAGCGAGCCGGGGAC
Source organism: Ailuropoda melanoleuca (assembly GCF_002007445.2). Lineage (NCBI taxonomy): Eukaryota > Metazoa > Chordata > Mammalia > Carnivora > Ursidae > Ailuropoda > Ailuropoda melanoleuca. The sequence goes on from NC_048223.1 coordinate 63,498,077, forward strand.
CCCCGGGCTGAGCCAGCAGAGCAGCCAGCGAGTCGAGCCCGCGACGACCCTACGCCCCCGCGCCCCGTAGCTGCCCCCAGCCGGCCGGTGTCCCCGCTGCCCTCCCTGACCCATGGCGCTGAAGAGGATTCAGAAAGTGAGTGCCCGGGCCAGGCCTGGGGCGACGGGGCGCGCTTCGGCTCCCTGCCCACACTGACCCTGGCGATGGTCCCGAAAGACGCGCCGGGAGGGCACGGGATGGGAGGGTGCGCGGGGATCAGGGGGACGGAGATGCCGGCGGGGCCAGCGGGCATTGGACAGGTGAGGTGGGAGCAGGGGCAGGTCCCGGGTGGCTAGGAGGCGGGGGCCCCGCTGCGCGCTCGCTCTGGTGCTGCGCCGGAGTCCCTGGGTGGAGATCCTTCTCGGGCTCCAGACCTTCCCCAAATCTGTGCTTTACCGTCACGACTGGATTTTGCCCGACGCTGGTCTAGTTTTGGCTCCTGTCATGCTGTGTTTTCTCCACGCCCGTTCTTTTATGTTCTTGCTTCCCCGGACTCCCTGAGAGGGCAAGGAAGGTGTGGTGGGCCTGCAGCCTTTCTCCTCGGTGCTGTGGGTTTGTTCTTTATCTCCTCTGCGGTTGGCTCCTGCTCAGATCCCTGAACAGGCTGGAAAAGCCCATTTGGGGCCCAGAAGCCAGGAGAAGCCTCTTGCCTCTTCTATTTTGGTGCCTCTTCTGCTGCCACTTCAGGTCACATAGCTGTAGTGAAAACATAGTTGCTGATACACAGCAAGATGACCTCCTGGCTGTGATTCATCGTGAGTCAAGCCAAACAGGTTTTTTCCCCCCTCATGATAAACTTACATGTAAAGTTCGAGACACAACAGAAACTGCCACAATATAAGTTGTTTGATGCTTTGACACATGAGTATAGAATGAAGAAGAAATGTATACATTCATTTAACAAATATTTATCCATCCCAACTCTGTAAGGAATTGCCTTCTCTTGCATAATACTGTATTTATTGCTACTGTTTCAGATGTGAACATCTTACAAAATTGGGGTTGGGGCATTTTTTTGTTGTTCACTTTTATTTCTTGTTGGGTTATGGGTCTGTTCACTGACACAGGTTTTAAAAAGGTTTACAGTTATGTGGAGAGCATTGAGAATTTATTTTTAAATGGGGAGCGTTTCAGCAAGTTAAGCCAACAACAAAGTGTCTTGTAAATAATTTTAGAAGAAGTAAATGCTACAGAAAAATTTTATTAACTTTTTAAGGCATGAAGTGATGGAGACATATACATTGTGTTCTTAGTCACAACTGGTGACATCTTCTGGTACAGAGGACAGCAACTTTCAGGTCCAGCCTTTTTTGTTGTTGCTGTTCAAATGCTGAATCTGTAGAATACTGTTTTTTTGTGTGGGTGTGCCATTTGAGGGTCTTCTCTCTATAAAACATAAAGCTAACAATCTGCATTTATTGATTCATGTTTTCTGATTTGAAGATAATGCAGTTACACATTCAAAATTACCCTAATTTCAAAGCCCTAATAGGCACCTTTGTCATGACTTGGTGCTTATTAATAATATGTAATATTGGCTTACATTTGAATTAAGCAGCACATCTGTTCCAAGGAAGTTTTAAAATTCCATTTCCTTCTTTCCTGCTTATGAGAAATCTTTGCAAGACTTTGCATATACAGTAGATTTTAAATAATGTGGAATTTGTCCACAGTAAGTAGACTTTCAACGAAAATGGACACTATTTGTAAATACCTTACTGGGCAATTGTCAGTCACCATGCTGAATATCTATAATATGGAATACACCCAAATCATATTTTTGTTAGCTATTAGTTATTGTTAGTTTATAACAATGTTGTTTGGTTAAAAAAAAATCACATAGAATTGATGTTAGGCCTGTAACAAATTGATATTTTGGAGAATAAATTGGGGATCACAAAACATCCCATCTCTGTGTGCCAATCTTTGGCTTTCTTTTCCTGTTATCAGAAAAGTTGACTTGCACAAATCTCCTTTCCACTAACCACATGTTCATATCATTCCCTCGAACTTTAAGGGGTGTTAATTTTGTTTGATTCTCCACTTTTCCTACTCTTTACGCCTCCTTCCTACTGTTTACGCCAGTTCCAAGTAAGGTGTGCTGTTTGCCTTATGAACAGTTACAAAGCCTTCTTTGATATCATTGGTATATAAATTCTTACTTGAATCTTTTATGTTCCAACAAAAGAAGATACATATTAACTTTTGGCCTTTCTTTTGAAGTGTACTGAAATAACACTGTCACATACCTTCCGGCTCATTGGGTTGTACTTCTCCTGTACCTAAAGTGTCTTCTTAGGGCTGTGCAGAACCTCAGAGAACTGCAGTTTGGATTTGAGTGAAGGGCAGGGGCTGGAGCCAGCGTCTAGGGTAGTGTAACAGAAATATTTGTGGGACATTTTCACACTGTCCCCACTGCTGTAAATGGAAAGATGTGGAATCCCGCAGATGGGCTGGGGTGGAAAAGAAGGTTGAGAACCACTTGATGTTCTAGTCTATTATTATTCAAAGAAGGAACCTGAGGCCTGAAGTGAAGGAGCACTTTGTCCAAGTTAATCTCTGGAGAAGTGACTTGGCATATTTGAGAATGTTAAAAAAAGTTCATGACTTCACATTTTTTCACTTCATATGAAAAGATTAAAGACAGTTGAATTAAAATTGTATGTATATGCAAAGCATGTAGATATCAATGCTTAATATATATTTTTATACTAGAGTATGCTAAATGATTTCATACTCTTATTTAGACACCCAGTGCCAGTTTTGCATTTCAGCTCATAAATTTACACACCCATGCCCTATTTTTAGATACAGTGGAAGATGTTATTACAGTCACCTAAATCACTAAAGGAGAAAAGTTTGAACAAAGTCTGAGGAAAGACATCTAAAATATGTTTGAAAAAGAGGATAGTTTTTCAGCTGGGCATCTGTTATTTTCTAGAATTATTTCTGAGCATTTCTTTTATCAATGCTATTTTTAATCCTTGCTAAACGTTTTTTGGAAATTACTTTTAAAATTATGAATGTTATATCATAATACTGAATGTTTTGAAAACCAAGAAAAAAAAGGAGATCGTGTATAGTCATTGTTATCATCTTAGTATATTTCCTTCTAGACTTTTTTAATTTGATAAATTGAAGTAATGATCATCATAGTAACATGATATGATAGGCTTTATTGCTTTTTTGTTCTTTTGAAAGGTGAAACAAAATAGCTTTGTTTTACAAATATAGCAACACAGATAACTACTCAGTGTACAGTTCTGTCCTCAAAATGGAATATTTGCTTTTTTAATAAGCAATTTAACTTAAAATATATATATAAACAGATTATAGTACAATTTTATAAATGTTTTGAGCTGCTGAATTTTTTGATTTGTACAATTCCGCATTTTACATCAGTCTAGAAAACCTTTAGGATACTTAAAAAAAAAACAACCCAGCCCTCTGTGGGTGGAGCATCATAGAGAAGAAGATCTGGTTTTTATTTCTGGCTCTGTGACTTACTAGCTTGTTTCCCTATCCATACAATGATACTGTACTAAGTACAACCAGCATATATAATATATAACGGTTACTCTGTGATAGATGCTATGCTGGATATTTGACATAAATTAATTGATTTAGTCCTTAGTGGGCCCAAGAGATAGAAATGATTGTTATCCCCATTTTACAGATTATGAAACTGAGGCACAGAAATGTTGAGTAATGTACCAGAATCATGTATCTAGTAAAGTGACAGTGCTAGGATTTAAACCAGACAGATGGCTTCAGTGTGCATGCTGTTAACCATTTAGTACATGGCTTTTCTTACCCAAATGGACTCCTATCTGTTGTATTTAAATTGATAGACATAGAGAGTTAAATGAGTTTATGGATGTAAGTGCTTTGCAAACTGGACTGTAAAGTGGCATTATAATTAAGACTTTGGCATATTTAACCATGCATCACTCAGTGTGTTGATTGTGCATTGTAAACCTCTGCTCTGAAGTAATGTACATTGGATTATTAAACATGGTAAATGAATAATACAACTTTGTTTATTTTTGTTCCGTCACTTAAAATTTTTCTCCTCCAAAAGGATTTAGAAAAATTGATTGTAATTTACAAATGTTCTGTCAAAAGTATCATTTCATTGTGAAGTTTTCATTTGAGAAAACTATTTCTGAATTGATAAGCTATCTAGTTCCTTTAGTGGCTTTGAATAGCAGTCGACTGTTCAGATTGCACAGATATGTTAGGAAGACTTGCAGATTACAGGATTAAATCTAAGGTTCCAGATTCTTTCAGTAAAAAAGGATAAAAGTTCAACAAAATTTCTTTAAAGGAAGAACAAAGTATTTATGCTTCATGGTAGATAAAATGGTTTGCCTTGAGATGAAAGGAAGAGAGTGTTCTTTTTCTAAAAAGCCACCATGTGAATTTTTCTGCTTTTAAATTTCTGTAATTAAGCTCAATATTCTTTTACCCCAGGTATCATGTATTTTTCCTTGTAAAAAAAGAAGATAACCTATTGTTAACAAGTTCTGAGGCTCCTTCTCTGTGGAAATAAATAGCATAGATCTAAATAAGGCTGTTTATGCCTATTTTAGGAAGCCAAACACATATTATAAAAACCAACTTAGCAGGATGTGGGATTGCCCCCAGTAAAGCAGAGTACCATCCTTACTTGCTTTAGTTCCCTGAGATACACATAGAAAACATATTTAATGAGTGCCACTAATCAAAATAATAAGCCTGATACTCTCCACTAAACTGAATTAATGGTTGTCTATAATGCATTGGCTCGCTTCCCTTCCCCACTCCTTTTTAACAGTGGATGAACTGATATTATGTTTAATTAAAAACAGGTATTGAGATACTTGTCCCCTCTCCTCTTAACCCTATGATGCTGGAATAAAAGGTGCTCTAGTATATAATCCAAATTTTTAGGGGATTGGATGGATCCTTAGACCACCTCAGAATATCTGAAGGCAAAATGGCTTCTGTTTCTAGCCTGTCTTGGTCAAGATGACCTCTGAAAAGCTGAGGTTTTTTCAGCATTTGATTGGTTCTGGGATGAATCTGTGAAAGAAAGTTCAGTTACACACATTAGACAGTATTAGAAGCTGCTGTGTTCCAGGAGTTGTCCTTAGTAGGGGAGGAAGCTGCCATCCTGAAGCTGACTGTTCAGTGCTCCCCATCCTCCTTCTGGATGTTTCCTCCACTTCTCTGTATTCATATTATTCTGGGTTTTTTTGTGGCTCTTCTCCTTCAGTGATACCACGTTGCTTATTAGATGCCTAGTCTCCTTTCAGATTTATGAAAGCCTTTCCAACAGGGATGAGGTTGGGGTGTTGCTTCCTTCACCTTAAACTTTCCTTAGCAGTACAGATAATCTGGTGATTCTCAGTCCAGGTGACCACCCTCCTTATGTGAGCAGAATTTGGATTTCTTTAGAGGGAACCAAACAGAACTGATGACCTGGGCTCACTGTTCTTCTCTACACCGGTAAAACTCTGGCCTGTGTTTATGCTTCCCTCAAAAATATTTCCTAATTTCCCTTTTGATTCTTCTTCAACTCTTGAGTTATTTAGAAGATTTTATTTATTCTCGCAGTATTTGTGATTTACAGATAGCTTTCTGTTATTGATTTCTAAGTTAATTTTCCATTGTGAACCAAGACCTTGTTATCTGACTCCTTTTTGGGACATGTTTTATGGCCCAAAATATGGTCTGTATTTTTTACTTACATGATAATGATGCCATTCAGGTGTTCAACATAGCTTGTGAATGAAAATGTTTAATAATTTCTAACCTTCTATTTGCCAGTTTCTGGTTGGTGTCCATAAAGTCTAGGTTATTTCTGAAGAATGAATGCCAAACTAAGGCTTACACATTCCCAGTGTCTTCTTGTACTTTTATAAGTTTCCAGAGCAGGGGTGATGAAACCAGTTTAGTGGGTCACAAACAGCGTTTTAAAAAAAGGGAATACAAAATATTAATGCTTTAGGTGTAGTAAGGGTGATAATTGTTTCATGAAACTTTTAATTGTATCTTTGTGTCCCTGTGCCTGTGTATATGTGTACTAGGTTGTGATGTATGTATCATGTTTTTCTTGTTATGAATTGCTGTTAGGAAAGTTTGAAAATCATAGCAGAAGTTCCTTAGATAAAATCAGTATTATCAAAAATACGTGCCAGACGTCCATACGTATACACATACGTATATATGTATACACACACACATATATCTACATGTATGTATTTATATATATATAGAGACTAAGTGAACGTATATACACATACACACATACACATATATATACACACACACACACATAGAATGTCAAATGTTGTAGCCTCGGAAACAGTTCTGTTTGATATGAACTTCAGTGCTCATCGTTTTCTACTAAAAGTTGTAGCATTTTGTAGTCACTGATGTACAACCACAACATTCAAGAATAGTGCTGGGTGATATAAAGATTATTTGATTTATTACGCAGATACTTATTAAGTGCCTACTCTATACCAGTTATTTGGAATAGAAGTGTAAGAAGTAATATTTAATAACAAATATTTGGTAAATATGAAAGGTATGTTTGTCTTTTAAGTAGGTTTTAAGAAATAGGCTGCTAGCTTTTATCATATCGTCTTTTTTCCTGGAGCATCATCTTTCTTGATTACTCTGAAGTAAATAGTAACTTTTGATAATGTAGCGTTGAAAATGCTCTGTGTTGTATGTTCCATTATGTGTCAGAATTCTATTATATATTTTGAAAAGTTGTGTGTAATTTCCTATCATGTTTTTCTTGCCTCTCAGTGTCTGAAAACAAACACTCGTCCTCAAAGCTTATGGAGTAGTGTTTATTTCTAACCTTTTATAAAATAGAAGCTCCTGGGAAAAGATAAAAAGAACCCCTTTTTTCCCTTACTCATCACACTTTTGTTTCTCTTGAGCACGGCTGAAACTGTGCAAATGGCCTGAATTAAAGTACTGGAGCATTGTTGGCTCCAATGTTGATTTCAGAATAATGGGCTGTAGTTACTACAGCCTTGAGGTGAGTATTGTCTTCGGTGGGGAGAGTGCTGAAGTGGAAGTCAGATGGTCTGAGCCTTTGTTCTAGCTTTGGCTTCATGACCTTGGCCAAGAAACTCATAGTCTTTAGGTTCTTTATCTAGAAATGTTATGGATTGAACTAGATAATTTCTATCATCCTTGCTGATTTATAATTTTAGGCCCACCTAAATAATGTTATTTGCTGTTTGTTTTGTTCAACTAACAGTAAAAATGGTCACAAAAACAAATATTGAGCATGGCACAGTGATCTGCTGCTGTATGAAACTCGAGTTAAGATTCTGTTAATTTGAGATGTCAGAATTGAAATAAATGTTGGCATCTTAATGTATAAGATTAATGAATCTTTTAAGATGTCTTACTCTTTGATTAAAAAGCAGTTATTTGTGATACAAATAAGATATATTTCTGTTTTTGTACCAGATTCATAACAAGCTTTTCTAATTCCATTTAGCTTCCATCTGTTTCACAGGTATCTTTATACTTTAAAGATTGTTTTATCTGCATATTTAGAAAACTGCCTTATACAGCTACCTTACATGTAGTAGTTTTTTTGGATTCTAGTTAATGCATTAATGGAGGACCTTTTGTATGTAAGGCATATACAAAATGAAATAACGAGAAATATGGAAAAGTGACGTATAACCAGCATTATCTAAGAAATTTAAAACTATTAAGGGTAAGAAAAGTACCATTAAAGATTAGGTAGACTTAGGAAAGTACTGTAAGGAAAATATAACATGCTTGAGCAGAAAGAGAGTCAAAAGTAGGAGAGGCCAAATTTATTTAGGGAAGATCAGGAAAAATTCTATGGAGGAGATGGAATTGGATATAGGTGTGAAAGAATGGGTAGCATTTTCAGACAGGTCCCATAAAGGAAGCTACAGAAATGAAGGCATCAGAAAATACTTGTCCTGGTCAGGAAGGAACAGATAATCCTGCTTTTGGGAAGCATTTGGGGAATAGTAGACATAAAAGTTCATGCTGTGGAGGGCCTTGAAGACCCATGCTGAGAAACATGTCCTTAAGGCAGAAGTTTGGAGAAGCCATTGAAGTTTTTTGAGTAAGGAGGTAATATTCTTAATCATATTCTTAGGTATGCATTCTTGCCTTCATAGAATATAAGATTGTTTACCATTTGTAATTATAAATGGTACCAATCTGATGAATGTCATGAAAACAGGAGTATAGAGTACTGTGGGACTATAGCAGGACCTTAAGGAAATGTTTAAGATGAGCCATAAAGGTGAAAGTGAAATAGATAAAGCAAATGAGTGTGTGTGTGTGTGTGTGGGGGTGCTGAAGAGTCTTCTATCTAAAAGGAAACTGGGGACAAGATAGCATTTGGGGGACTTTAGAGTTATGACTGGTACAGAGAGCATTGGAGGAAAATGGTTGTAGATACAAGCCAAGAAAGGAGTCAGATGCTGGAAGGCCTGGTAAGCCATTTTAAGGATTGATAAATTTTATGTTAAGGCTAATAAAAAATATTGAAAGTGTTCGACATGGTACTTTGAGAAGATGATTTTGAGTACAGTGGGTTGGTAGAGAAATAGGACAAGTCAGTGAAGACATAGCCCTTGTTTAAGTGAGATCCGAAGAGGGTCTGAGCTAAGATGGTGGCAGAGGACATTTGTAAAGAGGGTTATATGAGAAAAATTACAGGGTGTTTGTACCACATGGCCTTTTTGAGTTGGTCTGACCCACCCATGCTTACCAGTACTTGGCCTTTCTGGTCAGATCTCTAAGGCTCAGTGGTAAAGGCAGCCTCTTCAGACTCCTACTACCACCTAGTCTGTTCTCAAATACTTTAATAGTGTCTCCCTGGTTTGAAACTTTGGCTTCTGGAAATGTCTCTTTTTGCTCCTCTCAGACTTTTTTGCCCTTTGGACCTCAGTTTTTCTATATCCTGGAATCCTTCCAGTGAAGGGATTTGGACAATCTGAACAACTTGGTACTGATTAATGTGAGGAGGTGGGAGGGTAGGGTGGAACATGAAGGGTTCAGATGGTGATTCTAAGGTTTAGAGTTTGAATTACTGGAAAAAGTATATTTTTATCATAATACTTCATAAAGTAGACTGAAATACAGTTTCTATTGGGATGCCTTGGATTTATATAAGATACATTTTTATTTATGTACTTCCTATGATGGAAATATATATAGAGGAGGTGACTGGGAGTCTTCTCTTTAAGAGGAAGCCATGTTTTAAATTAGAGGCAAGGGGCGCCTGGGTGGCACAGCGGTTAAGCGTCTGCCTTTGGCTCAGGGCATGATCCCGGTGTTGTGGGATCGAGCCCCACATCAGGCTCTTCTGCTATGAGCCTGCTTCTTCCTCTCCCACTCCCCCTGCTTGTGTTCCCTCTCTCACTGGCTATCTCTATCTCTGTCGAATAAATAAATAAAATCTTTAAAAAATAAATAAATAAATAAATTAGAGGCAAGATAGTATTTTGGGAAATTGGAGGTCATTATGGTTGCTGTTGAAATTACTGGGGAAAGGGGTTGCAGATCTGAGACATTGGGTAGATAATGCCCCTAATCTTGACCTCAAATATTTATTCTAAATGGTGCTGTTTATAGTTCTGATTCAATAAATACTACTTTGATGCAGGAAAATCCCTAGTGTCATTATTCTTCCTCTTCTTCCTTTTGTGTGGAATTTGCTGTATTATGATTATTATGATTATGATTATAATTATTATTTTTATAGCCTTTACCGGAGATACCTGATTCAAAGAGACAGGAGAGCAGCTAGGACCAGTTTGTTGAAGTGAGTTTGGTTCCTATAACTTAATTAATTGGATATCATCAGCATTTTGAAGTCTTCCAGGAAGAATCTACATGGTTAAAAATGAAGCTGTTCTTTAATTCAAGGGCTTAAAGAAGTTCTGTATTTGGAAACCTTTCTGACAATTGTTTGATATCTCTCTATTGAAATAGCTCTAGTCAACTGGATAAGGAGATCAGAGTCTGAACTGTAAGCCCATGAAATGTTTATTTACAGACAAACCAAATATAGCTCATATATCCCTTTAGAGACATCATCAAAAATGCAATCCAGTAAGAATCGCTGTCTTGTTTTAGGAGTTTTGAGGTAAAGATGGTTGTGTCACATGAATTAATTGCCTATTGAGCCAGGATTTTTGAAAAATGCTTTCATATGCTTTAGATGCAGTAATTTAGATTTTTGAGTGTGAATCAGTCCCTATGCACAGGGTATTTAATGTCCTTTACACACATCCAGTGGGATATATATTATATCTGTTAGAGATTTAGACCTGAATGTTGAAGCTAGAGAACAACAAAGCTTTTTCAGTCTGGTCAGCATAATTTTTTAGAGAATATTTACTGCATAGTGTCATATTAGTTTGACTGTAAATAAGGCAGCTCTGACTTGTTAGGTTTCATTCTCTACTGTTCAGATTGGACTGTTACCTTCTGGGAGCTGAGATTAATTCAGGCTTCTCTTCTCTTACATTCCCTTCTTTGTTTCCTTTTATTTGTTTACTTTCTTTGAATTAGGCTGCCTCATCTACTTTTAGATTTTAAGTTCCCTAGAGGCAGGGACTGTGTCTAGGTTGGTTTTATGGAGAACACTCAGCATATTGTGGGGGTGTTATAAACATACCATCTGTGCCAATTTAAAATTCAGTTTCAGACTTCTTAATACTTTCCTTTGTGTCTATTTGGTTATAGAAATCTGAAGTAGAATAGAGGTGCTTAGCCATGTAAGGCTATATAAATCCATTAAGTACACATTTTTGTGGACTTACAGTGCTTCAACAGTTCCAGTTAAAATACAGGGACAGCATTTGCCTTTCATTACTATATCTTATATTTTTATTTTGAAATTTAGATACCCTAATTAGTTTTGTTTTTGTTTTTTTTTGTTTTTTTTTAGTTGAGTGTTAATCACATTGGAATAGAAAATTGTTTCACTGACACAGACTACTTTTGTCTGGGGCATACTTTAACGAGTTTGATGATATTTATTGCTTGATCTGTGTTTAGGTATAGGGTTGGTTTGTTTTAAGCTTACTTTGTCTCAAAGGAGAAGAAGTATATTAGATCAACTATGTATTTCAATTTTAGCTTTTAAAAGTCATTGGAAATGGAATATACATACATGCATAAACACATATACACAGTGTGTTTACTGTAATGAGTTCTTTTCATGTATGGATTTACAGCTAGTCTCACTGTTTGATAGGCTTCTGTTATATTATAGGATTTCTGCATATTTCTGTTAGGTTATATTCCTGGCAGTAAACTTGCTGGGTCATTGAGTATTCCAGTGTTCACCTTTGGTAGTCAGTGTCAAACTTTCCCTCATCTACCAGCAACATGAAAGTTCAAGTTGCCTCACATTTTTGCCAACACTTATATTTTTTCTGGCTTTTTAATTTTAACCATTCTGTTGGGTCTGTAGTGGCATGGCATTTTGGTTTTAATTGCATTTCCTTGATGACTAATGAAGCCGAGGCTCTTCTCATATGTATATTGGCCATTTGGATAGCCAGCCTGCCTGCCTGCCTTCCTTCCTTCCTTCCTTCCTTCCTTCCTTCCTTCCTTCCTTCCTTCGTTAGCCTCTTTTATAAAATGCCTATTCAAGTCTGCCTTTTAAAAATTGATCTGTAGGTAAAGTTTTTACATATTCTGGATGTGGGTCTTTTGTCAGACATACATACTATAAATATTTTCTCCTATTTGATGGCTTGCTTGCCTTTTAACACTTTTAATGTGTCTTTCAATGAACAAATGTTCTTGATTTTAGTCAAGTTCAAATTTTTCTTTTTTTTTTTTTTCTCTTATGGGTAGTGCTCTTTGTGTCCTGTTTAAGAAATTTCTGCCTCCTCCAATGTCATGAAGACATTTTATGCTTTCTTTTAAAAACATTGTTGGGACACCTGGCTGGCTCAGTCAGTGAAGCATGGAACTCTTGGTCTCAGGGTTTGGGTTTGAGCCTCATGTTCGGTGTAGAGATTATTTCAAAATAAAATTTAAAAAAATACATAGAAGCATTATTTTACCTTTCATATTTAAATCTATGATCTATTTATAATTGATTTTTGAATAAGATTTGAGGTAGGGGAGGTCAAGGTTTGTTTTTTTTCCCCATATAGATACCCAGATGACCATCTATTGAGAAAATTTTTCTTTTCCTCCATTAGAATGCCACTGACTTCACTTTTAATTTTTGAATACTGTTTGCCATTGTTTTCTTTCTATTTGCAATGCGTTGATAAAGTGCTCATGATTCCATTCAGATGTCAAACACCATCACTTTTGCTTCTATATCAGAAGTGCTATTTGTTTATCAAAAATAGTGATAATATCCTAAGTTGGGTTTAAAGGATATGTAGTCCATTTCTTTCAAGTGCAGCTATCTGCAGTGAAGCTTTGTAGAGCCCTAAGGAGGCACCACCCCATTGAAGTGTGTGAAAGACACCACCTGGATTTGGCTCACATCCTGTGTGGCAAAATGCATCAGCCCTGACTGCTACTTGTAATAACTAGCACATACAAAAGAAAAAGAAACAACAACAACAGCAGCAATTAGCTTTTCTGTGCTCCAGCAATCCACTTTTTTTGCAAATATATTTAAGTACAGTATTGTAGGGTGCCACAGGTTTAAAGGGGTGGAGTAGAAAGTAATCTCTGAGGCAATATATGCGGCTTTTCAGAATTTACCAGATCTTACAACTTATTTATTAATGTTTCATATTTGTGTTTATTTTTGATTTAGAAGGCAGTTTGTGTCAATCAAGATATTTTATACCAATTCCTTACTAGATCACACTTCTGTCTTAGGAGAAACTTTCTAGAACTCCTTAGAGTGTTCTGAAGTTGAATAAACACATTCAGAAGGTGACCCTTGAAGTGTATAGGTACTTTAATATGTATTTTCTTGGAGATACAACTACTTTTAAGTTTCTAAGAATCCAGAGGACCTCATTCCTATACCTTTTAAACTATTATCTTATGAAGTTATTTTTTTCCACAACCAGTTCTCCTTGAATTTCATGCATCAGTGTGATCGTCAACAACTATGTTGGACCAGTGATCTAGGAGGATTATAAGCATAATAATCTGATACCATTAAGTCTTTAAAACATTGGGAGGGTAGAGTTGGGATGAGAGTATAAAAACAGAGTCATGGGGCGCCTGTGTGGCTCAGTGGGTTAAGTGTCTGCCTTCAGCTCAGTTCATGATTTCAGGGTCCGAGGATTGAGCCCCACTTCAGGTGCCCTGCTCAGCAGGGAGTCCGCTCCTCCCTCTGCCCTTCTCCCTGCTCATGCTCTCTTTCTCAAATAAATAAAATCTTAAAAAAAAATAAAAACAAAGTTATGATCCCTATTACATAGGATATGGAAACGTTTAATAAACTTCTGCTATAATTAGTCCACTGGTTGAATTGATCATGGGACAAAAAACAAAAATAAAAAATTGTCCATGACACCAGCAGCAGCTCTGTTTCTGGGCAGCTCTGTCATCAAGGATTGCTAGTGGTTGGGAAGACAGCTTTACTTTGAGACTGGTCAACTCAGCACAAAGTCCTAACTCCTCTTGGAAAAGCAACCAAAGGCTAGATATATTGACAGGAGGTCAGCAGCATCCTAAATAAGCTATAAGGGTAGAATATTTAGAGTTTTGAGGTCTTCTAAACCAGAAAAAACAAAATTTGTAACAAGAATTTTGTGTGGCTTCGGCTGCTTTGCTAGAATATCTTACATTCTGTAAATTGAAAATAGTTGTGGCAGTAGCATGAGTTTTTAATATTCTTTTGAGATTCATTTTTAGGTAAGATTATATATTTACTTTAAAGGCCACCTGAGTGTTTTTAAGTGAACTGAATTATTCTCTCTTAACACCTGTTGTTATGATACTCTTTTCATTAAATGCAATCTGCATATTTACATAAGGTAATAATTCTGATTCTGTTGTCAAATCTAATCATTTGCATTCCTAAAAAGATTGAAATTTGAGATGTCTGTTCCTTGCTGATTATGTTATTCCTTAAATTTTATTGGTTAACTCAGATAATATCACACACGTTATATAAAAGGCATTATGCTAAGTATTGTGGAGGAATCCATGAATAAAATGCATTAAAGTCCTAGTTTTAAAAAAACATCCTGGTAGAAGAGGAAAGGGGGGGAAGAAATGTAATTAGGGGCGCCTGGGTGGCACAGTCGTTAAGCATCTGCCTTCAGCTCGGGGCGTGATCCCAGAGTCCTGGGATCGAGCCCCACATCAGGCTCCTCTGCTGGGAGCCTGCTTCTTCCTCTCCCACTCCCCCTGCTTGTGTTCCCGCTCTCGCTGGCTGTCTCTGTCAAATAAATAAATAAAATCTTAAAAAAAAATGTAGTATTTATTAAGCATCTTATTATACATGCCAGGTATTAAGCTAGGTACTTCTGTGTTGTTGTTTTTTTTAAATTTATTTGATTTATTTTTTTAGAGAGATTGAATGAACGAGCAGGGGGAGGGGCAAAGGAGAGGATCTCGAGCAGACTCTGCACTAAGCGTGGATCCCATGGCAGGACTTGATCTCAGACCCTGAGATCATGACCTGAGTCCAGCACTTAACTGACTGAGCCACCCAGGCACCCTGCTACTTTTGTGTTTTCATTCAGTGGTCAGTATAGTTCTTCAGGGTTGCCAGTGATGTCCCCAGATGAGATACTTGAGACTCAAAGAGGTTAAGTTGCCCAGAGTCACACAGCTAGTAAAGGTTAGTGCAAGGCCAGATTTGATCCAAGTCTGACTACAAAACTCGTGTTTTTAAAGTGGCTGTTGAGAAGATGACCACTCTTAAGGAGAATGGGTATAATTTGGGCATAGGGCATAGAAGGAAGGTTATTTTAGGAGAAAAAAAGTTATGAAGGCCAGAAAACTTAGCCATGTAACATTCAGGTAATCAGTTGAGACCTGACTATATGGTTCTCAAACTTTGGGTTTTAGGACCTCCTTGTATTAAAAGTATTGAGGGAGGTGCCTAGGTGACTCAGTCCATTAAGTATCTGACTCTTGATTTCGGCTTACGTTGTGGTCTTGGGTTCACTGGGTGGAGCCCTGCATTGGGTGTGGAGCCTGCTCGGGATTCTCTCTCTTCCTCTGCCCTTCCCCCTGCTTGTGGGCTCTCTCTTTAAAAAAAAAAAAAAGTATTGAGGGCCTCAAAGAGCTTTTTGTTTGTATGGTTATGTCTATTAATGTTTACCATTTGAGAATCTAAAACAAATTTAGAAAGGGTAATTTAGAAATAAACCATTACGTATTAACATAAGTAAAATTTTTATTAAAGATAGCTTTTCCAAAACAACAAAAAAAAGTGGTATTGTCTTATACATGTTCAGATCTCATTATAGTCAGGCTTATAGATAATGGATGTATTTTCACATCTGCTGAGGAATTCAGTCTGTTACAGTATCACATATCATTTAACTGGAAAACTACACTGTATACTCATGAGATATTGAGAGTGAAAAAGGCAAATAACATTGTAGTTTTATTGTGAAATTAATGTTGACCTCATAGACCTCTCGAAAATATTTTAGAAAATGCAGGTGAGTTCTTTGGAGTATTACTGGGCGAGTTTGTGAATGGAAACCCAATTGAGCGTGTAGGCTTGGGACTAGATAATGGAAAGCCTTCATTGGTTGAGTTTGATTTTAATAAGCAGTGGGGAGCCACTGAAATTTTCTAAGGGAGGATTTAAATAGAGCTGTGCTTTTAGAAGATTATTCTGCAAATAATGCGTAAGTTTTGGGAAGCAATTCAAGTTGTACTGTAACTGGTTTTTGAGGTAACTGTAGAAAGCAGTGTAACAGGTACTGAGAGTGTATTGTATTTTCATCTGACTTTAGATGAAGGAAAGGAAAAGAAAAGAAAAGAGTCAAAGCAATGCTGAAATTTTAGCCTGGTGACTGGGAGACTAATATTCTGTTAATAGATACAGGAAACACAGGAAAAGAAGCAAGCTTGAGAAAGAAAGTAGAGGATTAGGTTTAGTAATATATAAAAAAAAGTTTTACATTATTTATGTTGAAATAAATTTAGTCTTACAGAAAAATTGCAAAAAATAATATAGTTCACGTGTATCCTTCACGTAATTTTAATTTACAACTTACATAACCAAAAAGAAGAAAGTAACATAAAGTAACAATACTATGAACTAAACTACAGACCTAATTCAGATTTTACCAGTTTTTCTACTGTCCTTTTGTTTGAGGATCCAGTCTGGAATCCTACATTGAATTTAATTGGTATGTCTCCTTAGTATGTGTATTCTTTAGTGTGTGACATTTCCTCAATCTTTCCTTGTCTTATAAAAATTATTTAGTGTAAAGAGAAGATACTTATAGCTGTAGTGGAAAATACCAATGTCATTTCATTTTAAAAAAATACCTAAGAACCTGAGTAAAAAAATCACATTTTTATTTAAAAAGTTAGAAAAGTATTATTTAAAAGTTGAAACAAGGGATGCCTGGATGGCTTAGTCAGTTAAGTGGCTGCCATCGGCTCAGGTCATGATCCCAGGGTCCTGGGATCGAGTCCTGCATCGGGCTCCTTGCTCAGCAGGGAGCCTGCTTCTCCCTCTCTTGCTGCCTGCTGCTCCCTCTGTTTGTGCTCTCTCTCTCTCTCTCCCCCTCCCTCAAATAAATAAAATCTTAAAAAAAAAAGTTGAAACAATATAGAAGTTGTAAATGAAAATGACAACCCATTCCCAGAAATAGCTATAGCTAATAGTTTGGTGTGTGTTCTTTTATTTATTTTGTAGGCATGTATGTGTATACGTTATGGGATCTAATGGGCATACCCTTCTATAACTGTATTTTTCACTCAAAAACTGTACTACTGGCACACAGCGTCTTTTAATGTAGCATATACAGATCTAGCTCATTCTTTTTAATGGCTGCACAGTGTTTCATAATGTGGCTGTATCATGAAACCATTCTCTTATTGATGGACTTTTAAGTTATTCTTGGTTTTTCATAGTTATACAAAATGCCTCACTGAATATCCTTATATGTGTATCTTGAGTATTTGGACGATTATTACTATAGGGTGAAATTACTGGGTCAGAGACCATATGCATTTTCCACTTTCACAATTATTACCAGGTAGTCCTTCAAAAGGATGTGTCTTAACCATCCCTCCAAGAGTGAATGACATGTTTCTTTTACACAAAAGCTATGGATGAAGTATTCTAATAGGTCAACAGTGGTTTGGTAATGGTCTTATGGGTGTTTGCTGTCTCTTTTTTTTTTTTAGAAAGCACTGCTTTGTTTTGCTTTTGTAACAAAAACACACTCATATATATCTCTTAATTCAAAATAAATGGTTTTAAATGCCTTGTCTTTGGAATTTTTTACTTTTAACCAGCATGAGGTAAAAGCATGGCCATGAAGAGGCCTAGGTGGGGAGCTAATGAAACAGTTCTTGGGAGGCTACATATAGAATGTATCGTAGATTTCAAGGGAGTTGGTGGAGTAGGATGCAGTGTTCAAGGAGAGAGAGCCAGGGTCATGTCGTAAACTGTACTTTAGAGGGGCTTCCATGAGCAGTGAGAAGTGTGGAGTTAGGCTTTGGCTCTTATGTGAGTATCTTACAGACTTGAGCAATTTTTGTTATTCAGTGTTAATTCTTCCAGAGACACTGGAGAGAAGAGCAAAGAAAGAGATTACTAATCCTAGAATTTCCTTTTGAAATAACATAGGAATCACCAAATGATTTTTAATACTCCATATGTGGCTATGATGATAGAAATAGGTAAATAAGAATGCCAGTTAAAACAGAGAAACCATGAATCAGATTATAAGACGGTTTCTGAGAGACTTAGAGTAAACTAAGTTGGAATTTAATGAGTATAAGTAGTTCTTGGTTTCTTGTGTCTTGTCTAAAAGTATACTGGTGGGGGAGGGCAAGATGGCAGCAGAGTAGGGAACCTTGTTTCATCTGGTCCATCGAATTTAGCTGGATATCTATCAAACCATTCTGAACACACACACAAATTCAACCTGAGATGTAAGAGGATTTATCTGGATCTCCACAAGAAGAAAAATTACTACTTTTTGCAAGGTAGGAGGTGCAGAACCTTGAATCTTCAGGGGAAATATTGGAAGATAAATGGAGGGGGGAAGGGAGCCTCCATAGCCTGCCACCGGAAAGTGATACAACACCAGAGCAAAAAACTGGGACCCTTGGAAATCTGCTCTAGTGAGAGACATCCCTTTATGAAAAGGGCACAGGGGATAGATAAGGCAGAATTCTAGGTGGATCATTGTGGTCTCAGGATTCCAGGAGACTCAGAAAGATCGTGGGAGCCTGAACCGATAGAATGCCCAAGCAGTGGAGCAGGGAGACTGGTTGTGGTCAGTGAGCCCAGAAGGAACTCTCAGCGCCAGTCACCATAAACCACGAGCCGAGCTGGTAGGGAGACTGCTGTCTGCCTGACCACCCTGAAAAGGACTAGAAGGTGCAGGCTGTTTAACATTCTAGGAGAGAGATAAAACGGCTTGTGCCCAGGACAGGGTCTCAGGGCAGTGTGGCCCCCATGAAAGGACACTGGGACAGCACCCAGCATGACCTGGGAGCTGTGGAAGAGAGTGCATACACAAGCCCATGGCAGCTAGAAATTGCAAAATCACAAAGCACAGAGATGCTCGCAGGTACCCCTAACTCCCCTGGGAGAGGGCGGGAGCCGCAGGATTTGGCAGTTTGGTGCACAAAGAGGATGCACCCATGACTGGGCAACAGCTCTTGGGGTAGTGTGACCACCGAAGGGACACTGGGGCAGCACCCAGTGTGACCTGGGAGCTGCGGAAGAGGGTACACACGCGAACCCATGGCCGCTGTCAATTGCAAAGTCACAAAGTGCAGAGAGGCCTGGGGGTTCCCGTAACTACCCTGGGAAGGACTCAGCGGGCGCAAATAGTGTGAGTCTGTGGAGTTTGGTACACAAAGATGTGGAGATGGTTTGACCTGGAGGATTTATTGAAGAAAGGGGACTGAGACCTTGCAGCTCTGGGCCAGAGATTCTTGCACAACCATATTTGCTCTGACCTAAAGAGAAGCGGAAAGCCACCAGGGAAAAAAAGCCACACAGCCGACCAGCTCTCATTAAGCTCGTCCTCCTGACAAGGGGTGGGACAACTCCACCCAGGCAAAGATGCCTGAGAAGCTAAGCAGCAGGCCCCTCCCCCAGAAGATGGACTGGAAGAACAGGTGAATCATAAGCTTATTTCCTACGGGACTATAAAACTTCAGTGCTAGGGGAAAACAATATAGGGAACTCCAGGTGTTCCCTCACGACTCATTTATAGTTCAGGCCAAAATTATACATTTCTTTTTTGTTTCTGTTCTTATTCTTCCTTTTCTTTTCTTTTTTTTAACCCTGTTCCCATTTCAAGTAGATTCTTATTTCCCAACTTGTTTTTAAGTGGCTTTTTAACTGTTATTTTTTTCACATCCGTGTTTTATAGATTTATGCTCCATGCTAGCCTGTTTTCATTCTATTCAATTTTATCTTGATACATATATAAGTTCTGATTTCTTTGCAATTTTGGGACATAGTGTCTTCTAACACAGAGACCAAGAATCAATCAGGAACAGGAATATCACCCTGCTTTGTCCACCCTGAGAGACTGTAATCTCTCACCCCCCCTTTTTATTGTTTTGGATCATCTTGGTTTTGGTTGCCTATCTGTGGTAGCTTTCCACCTCTTTGAATTTTTTCTAGGGGGCATTTTGCATGGGTTGTGGTTGATATTCTGGACTCTGTTCATTCACTCAACCATGCTTCAGTAGAATGACTGGGAGGAGGTACTCTCAACAAAGATAAGAACCAGAGACAATATCCTCTGCCATAGAACTAATGGATATGGATATAAGCAAGATGTCAAGATAGAATTCAGGATAGCAATCCTGAACTCAGTAGCTAGGCTTGAAAAAAGCATTAGTGACAGTATAGAATCTCTAAGGGTAGAAGTGAGAGTTAATCAGGCTGAACTTAAAAGTGCTATGAATGAGATGTAGTCTAAACTGGATACTCTAACAGCCAGGGTAAATGAGGCAGAAAAGTGTATCAGTGATCTTGAAGATAAGCTGATAGGAAGGAAGCTGAGGAAGATAGGGAGAGGCAGCTAGTAGCCCATGAAAATAGATTTAGAGAGATCAATGATGCCATGAAACATTCCAGTGTCAGAATTATGGGGATCCCCAAGGGAGTGGAAAGAGAGGACTAGAAGGTATACTTGAGCAACTCATAGCTGAGAACTTTCCTAATCTGGGGGAGGAAACACATTTGTGTCCAAGAGGCAGAGAGGACCCCTCCCAAAATAAATAATAGACCAACACCCTGATGTATAATAGTGAAGCCTGCAAATCTTAGAGCCAAGGGAAGCTATCCTAAGAGCAGCTAGGGGGAAGAGATTTCTTATCTATGGAAGGGGGAACATCAGAATAACTTCAGACTTATCCACAGACACCTGGCAAGCCAGAAAGGGCTAACAAGACATATTCAGGATACTAAATGAGAAGAACATGCAGCCAAGAAAACTTTATCCAGCTAGGCTGTCATTATGAATGGATGGAGAGAGAAGGATAGGCAGGAAGTGAAAAAATAGGTGATCGCCAAGCCAGCCCTGCAAGAAATATTAAGGGGGATACTGTAAAAGAAGAAAGACCCCAAGAGTAATATAGACCAGAAATTAACACCAACAGTCTATAGAAACAGGTACTTTACAGGCAATACAATGGCACTAAATTCATATCTTTCTATAGCTACTCTAAATGTAAGTGGGCTGAATGTTCCAATGAAAAGACACAGGGTATTATAGTGGATAAAAAAGCAAGACCCATCCATATGCTGTCTATAAGAGACTCGTTTGAACCTAAAGTCACCTCCAGATTAAAGGTGAGGGGATGGAAAACCATTTATCATGCTAGTGGACCTGAAAAGAAAGCTGGGGTAGCAATCCTCATATCAGAAAAATTAAATTTTAAACCAAAGACTGTAGTAGGCAATGTAGAGGGACACTCTATCATACTTAAAGGGTCTATCCAACGAGAAAGTGTAGCAATTGTAAATATCTATGCCCCCAATGTGGGAGCAGGCAATTACATAAAACAGCTAATAACCAAAATAAAGAAACATATGGATAATAATACGTTAATACTAGGAGAACTAAACACTCACAGCAATAGATCATCTAACCAAAAGATCAACAAAGAAACAAGGGCTTTGAATGACACACTGGACCAGAAGGACTTCGTAGATATATAGAGAATATTCCATCCTAAAACCACAGAATACTCACTCTTCTTGAGTGCACATGGAACTTCCTCCAGGATAGATCACGTACTGGTGATCACAACCAATACCAACAGATTTGGATCATTCCGTGGATATTTTCAGACCACAGTGCTTTGAAACGAACTCAATGACAAGGAAAAATTTGGAAGGAACTCAGACACTTGGAGGTTAAAGAGCATCCTCTTGAAGAATGAATGGGTCAACCAGGAAATTAAAGAAGGACTTAATTCATGCAAGCCAATGAAAATGAAAACACATTGGTTCAAAACCTATGGGATACTGCAAAGGCAGTCCTTAGAGGGAAGTACACAGCAATCCAAGCAGCTCTCAAAAAGTTAGAAAATTCCCAAATGCATGAGCTAACCTTACAGCTAAAGGATCTGGAGAAAGAACAACAAATAAGACCTAAACCAAGCAGCAGAAAAGAAATAATAATGATTAGAGAAGAAATCAATAAAATAGAAACCAGAAGAACAGTAAACAGACCAACAAAACTAGAAGCTGGTTCTTTGAAAGAACTAATAAGATTGATAAACCTCTGGCCAGACTTATCCAAAAGAAAAGAGAAAGGACCCAAATTAATAAAATTATGATGAAAGAGGAGAAATCATGATTAATGACAAGGAAATAGAGATAATTATTACAACTTATTACAGCAGCTATATGCCAACAAACTAGGCAATCTGGAAGAAATGGATGCATTTCTAGAAACATATGAACTACCAAAACTGAAACAGGAAGAAATAGACAATCTGAACAGACCAATAACCAGCAAGGAAATTGAAGCAGTCATCAAACATTGGCCAAGAAAAACAAAAAACAAAAAACCAAGAGTCTAGGGCCAGATGGCTCTCCAGGGGAATTCTACCAAACATTTAAAGAAGAAATCATATCTATTCTGCTGAAGGTGTACCAATAAATAGAAATGGAAGGAAAACTTCCAAGCCCATTCTGAGGCCAACATTACCCTGATCCCAAAACCAGTTGAAGACCCCATCAAAAAGGAGAATTACAGACCAATATCCCTGATGAACATGAATGCCTAAATACTCAACAAGATCCTAGCCAATAGGATCCAACAGTACATTAAAAGGATTATCCATCACGACCAGGTGGGATTTATTCCTGGGACGCAAGGGTGGTTCAACATTCACAAATCTATCAGCACGATAGAGCACATTAATAAAAGAAAGGACAAGAACCATACGATCCTCTCAATTCATGCAGAAAAAGCATTTGATAAAATACAGCATCCTTTCCTGATTAAAATTCTTCAAAATGTAGGGATAGAGGGAACATACTTCAATATCAAAGAAGCCATCTATGAGAAGCCCACAGCGAATATCATCCTCAATGGGGAAAAACAGCTTTTCCCTTGAGGTCAGGAACATGACAGGGATGCCCAGTCTCACCACTTTTGTTCAACATTGTACTAGAAGTCCTAGCATCAGCAATCAGACAACCAAAAGAAATAAAAGACATTCAAATCATCAAAGAAGAAGTCAAACTCTCTTTGCAGATGACATGATACTTTATGTGGAAAACCCCAAAGATTCTACCCCCAAGTTACTAGAACTCATACAGCAATTCAGCAATGTTGCAGGATGCAATATCAATGCACAGAAATCAGTTGCTTTCCTACACGCTAACAATGTGACTGAAGAAAGAGAAATTAAGGAGTTGATTCCACTTAGAATAGCACCAAAAACCATAAAATACCTAAATAAACCTAACCACCCCAGAAACTATAGAATACTTATGAAAGAAATTGAGGAAGACACAAAGAGATGGAAGAACATCCCATGCTCATGGATTGGAAAAATAAACAGTGTTAAAATGTCTATGCTCCCCAGAGCAATCTACACAATCCATGCAATCCCTATCAAAATACCATCGACATTTTTCACAGAGCTGTAACAAACAACCCTAAAATTTGTATGGAACCAGGAAAAAACCCGAATTGCCAGGCAAATATTGAAAAAGAAAACCAAAACTGGGGGCATCGGAATGCATGACTTCAAGCTATATTGCAAAGCTGTGATCATCAAGACGGTATGGTCCTGGCACAAAAACAGACACATAGATCAATGGAACAGAACGGAGAACCCAGAAATGGACACTCAACTCTGTGGTCAACTAAATTTTGACAAAGCAGGAAAGAATATCCCATGGAAGAAAAACAGTCTCTTCAATAAATGGTGCTGTGATATTGGACAGGCACATGCAGAAGAATGAAACTGGACCATTCTCTTACACCATACACAAAGATAAACTCAAAATGGATGAAAGACCTCGATATGAGACAGGAATCCATCAAAATCCTAGAGGAGAACACAGGCAGTAACCTCTTCAACATTGACCACAGCGACTTCTTTCCTTTTTTTTTTTAAGTTTTTTTTTTAAATTAATTTATTTGTAAGACAGAGCACAATCAGGGAGAGCAGCAGGCAAAGCAGGCAGAGGGAGAAGCAGGCTCCTTGCTGATCAAGAAGCCTGTTGTGGGACTCGATCCCAGGACCTTGGGATCCTGACCTGAGCTGGAAGCAGATGCTTAAGAGACTGAGCCATCCAGATGTCCCCACAGTGACTTCTTTCAAGACATGTCTCTAAAGGCAAGGGAAACAAAAGCAAAAAAGACATTTTGGGATTTCATCAAGATAAAAAGCTTCTGCACAGCAAGCGAAATAGTCAACAAAACTAAGAGGCAACCCACAGAATGGGAGAAGATATTTGCAAATGACATTACAGATGTAGGGCTGGTATCCAAGATGTATAAAGAACTTCTCAAACTCAATGCCCAAAAAACAAATAATCCAGACAAGAAATGGGTAGATGACATGAACAATCACTTCTCCAAAGAAGACATATGAATGGCTAACAGACACATGAAAAAATGTTCCATATCACTAGCCACCAGGGAAATAAAAATCAAAACCGCATTGAGATTCCACCTTACGCCAGTTTGAATGGCCAAAATTAACAAGACAAGGAACAAGAAATGTTTTCGAGTATCTGGAGAAAGGGAAACCCTCTTACACTGTTGGTGGGAATGCAGGTTGGTACAGCCACTTTGGAAAAAAGGTATGACAGTTCCTCAAGATGTTAAAAATAGAGCTACCCTACAACCCAGCAATTGCACTACTAGGTATTTACCCCAAAGATACAGATGTAGTGAAAAGAAGGGGCACATGCACCCCAATGTTCATAGCAGCATTGTCCACAATAGCCAAACAGTGGAAGGAGCCAAGGTGTCCTTCAATGGATGAATGGATAAAGAAGATGTGATTCATATATACAATGGATTATTACTCAGCCATCAGGAATGATGAATGCCCACCATTTGCACTGACATGGATGGAACTGGAAGGGATTATGCTAGGTGAAATAAATCAAGCAGAGAAAGACAGTTACCATATGGTTTCACTCCTATGTGGAACATAAGGAATAGAGTAGAGGACCACAGGGGAAGGGAGGGAAAACTGAATGGGAAGAAATCAGAGAGGGAGACAAACCATGAGAGACTCTGGACTCCACAAAACAAACTGAGTGTTGCAGAAGGGAGGGGAGTGGGGTAACCAGGTGATGGCTATTAAGGAGGGCACGTGTGGTGTTGAGTACTGGGTGTTACAACGCAACTGATTAATTGTTGAACACTACATCAAAAACTAAAGATAATACCGTATGTTAGGCTAAAGAAACCTAATAAAACAAAATGGGATTCAAAAGAAAAAAAAGTATACTGGCTGCTGAATAGGCTAAGAACAAAAGAGTGGGGTTTTGGTTTGTTTGGCTGTAGTTTTGTTATATATTTTCACCCTCTTGTCAGATCTCAGAATTCCTCATTTTTCTTTTTTCAAATTTAAGGTCTATTTTTGTGGGCGAGGGAGGGTGTATTTTGAGCCTTTCGTTTTCTGTTGTTTATTCTGTCTGCACCCATGTACCATAGTTTCAGTTACATATTTCCAAATATAGCAGGGTTTGAGAAAGGGATAGAACTTTAGATATTTAGAGCTCTAAAGAGTCTAGGATGTGTAAGTCTCTTCAACTAAGCATTAGTGCCATTATTAGTAAGTAATGACCAATCTCACTATTAAGAATGTTTTATGTACTGTCAGCTGCCTCTTTCCTATAATAACTGAGCTTTAAATAGACAACTTAAGAACCTGACCTTTGCAGTTCAGTTGTGAGATTTTTCTCTCTCTTGTCCTGAGCTCTAACTGCTCCTAACAGAGAAGGTAGAATCAGGGCACAAAAATATAAGAACAAGATAACCTTGACTTTTCTATATTATTTTAAAAGGGATTTGAAGAACAGTCTAACAGTTGAAATTTGAACATGATTCAAGGCTATTACAAATAAAGTATAATTTTGGTTTTTTTGTTAGTATACAAAATAAATGTGTACTTATGTGTAGGTATGACTTATTTACATGTACAGTATCTCTGTAAAATATATGCATGCAAATAACTTCCAGTTCTTTAACTGCAGAAACTCATTTTCAAAATAACTAGTTTTCTAGTTAAAATAAGGGCAAAGTAGTCCCATTTATCCATTTAAACTAACGTTTATAAAACTCAACATGATTAATATATTCAGAAACAATCTCCTAAAAGCCCAGTTTGAAAACTATTAAATAAAGCATAGTCATCTCAAATGGGTCTGTGACTTTGGATTGGTATACATTTCACATGTATCATTTCTGTTGTTTGTTATAGAAACTGTGGATAAAAGTAGTAATGCCATTTTACATTAAACTAAGGTTTGGAGAGGTTAAAAAAAAAAATGTTTTGCCCAAGATCATGTGGCAAGTGAGTAATGGCATCTGAACTTGAAGTTCAAAGTCTTGCTTTTTAATTTAGCCATTGTCACTAAGTGACAGGACTGAAATCTTCCTCTTTATTGTTTATACCTGGACTAAAGAAACTGCTAACTCTATTAGTTAATTCTTACCTGGGAGAAGAGTACAGCACCAGCTGTGAAGATAATAGCAACAAAAACACATGAAAGGACCAAGATACACTGGAGAAGACTTGGAAGAAGGAGACCAGGGTTTGCACTTGGCTCAGTTTTTGGCTTATATATCACTTTCTTCGGAAAGCCTTTCCCCACCACATCCTATTCCTTATTTGTCTCTGTTAGAACACTGAGCTCATTGTTGTAATTACCATATTGCAATGACTCTAGGGGCACATATTTTTTGTTTTAACATTCTAAAATTTGTATGCATCTTATAATTGGTATTGTCTTAAAATTGATATTGTAGCATTTCTCCTTAATTATTGGTACAAAAAATAAGGGATGTGACTTATGGTCGATGGTGTCTTAGATTTGATGAACTACAATTATTTACATGTGTTCCCATGAAAAGGTTTCTATCATTGCAGCAGTTTTAAATACCAGGTATACACAGTGATTTTCCGATTTCTAGTCTAGTCCTCTTTGAAGCTCCAGACCTGCTCGTTGAACTGAATTTTCCTTTGCTACCACAGGGATCACCAGTTCAATATGCCTACTTTCTGAACAAACTTGTCCTGTAGTATTCCCCCATCTCGGTAAATGGAATCTACCTTTGTACATTCGTGAAGCTAAAAAGCTACCAGTTTGCCGGTGTGAATCCCACTTCCACCCTATACTAGTTATGTGAGCATACAGAGACGTGTGTTGCCTTCATTCTTCATCTGTAAAATGGGGAGCATAATAACACCTATCTCTGAGAGTTGTTAGGACAACACCACAAGGAGTAAATGTTAGCTGACACTAATCTTCATGATACATATCTGTGACCTCTCTTCCTTAACTCTGTACATGTAATTCATCATCAAATCCTGTGAGAGGTAGGCTCTTCAAAATATTTCTGTCCATTTCTATCTCATTGTTGCTTCTCCACTCCAAGCCCTCATTTTTCTCACTTTTAGTAACTAATAGCTTCTACTCTTTCTCATCTCTAATCTATTCAATACAAAGATCAGTCAGCCATCTTTTAAATCAGATCATAGAGCTGCTTAAAACCCACAGTTGTTAGTATGGTGTGTATTGTTCTCAGTTGTCTGCCTAGCCTCTGCCTACTTTTTCAGCCTCATCTTACACTGCTCTCCCTCACAGTGTCACTCATTTCTCCCAAAATGAACTCCCATCATCCTTTACTTTTCATCTTAGCTGCCACTGCCTCAAAGACATGTTCTGATCTTCCAAACTAAAGTAGGTACTTCAGTCCTAATATATGATCTTTCATGTTGAATTTATACCATCCATATTTGGGGTGAAGATAAGGAAGTTGAGTGATTTCCCCAAGGCTTGTAATGCTAATTATGGTAGAACTAGATGCCATCCCAGGACTGGCCAACTCTAAACTGTCATTCCCATGGTCCTTCCTTTGCTTCTTTGAGAGCAGAAGAAAGCATATGAATCAATGTGCTAGGCTTCCAAATATGGCCTGACTTCTTTCTTTCCGTTGAACCTTCAGGTAGGTTCTTTCAATATCCATTTCTTTGTGAGCCATCACCCCCAAATTAGATTGTGTAAACCTTTGAAGTTATTCTTCATCTATTCTTATGGTATAGTATAACATTCTTACAATAGTTCTTATATATACCCAGCACTTACATAAATTACTTTGCATACAGTAGATGCTGATTAAATATTTTTGTCTTAGGGATGTTAGAGAAACAGTATTTTAATCCATTTAATTTTTTCAAGGTTTGGAGATATCTCCTGAAGGAATTTAGTACCTGCCATACTCTTATACCAATCAGTAACACTGTATTTTCTGTTTTCATATTTTGAATAGAACTGCCTGAAATTAGTTTAAAGTAAATACTTTGTATCTTCATAGATTATTGTGCTTGTTTCACTAGAAAAACAATTAACCTTAAGTATTTTTGATTTGCTTCAGGAATTAAGTGATCTACAACGTGACCCACCTGCTCATTGTTCAGCTGGACCTGTGGGAGATGACTGTAAGCTTTGCTTTCTTGCTAGGATTTTGCTACCATTAATAATATAGGTTTAACATTTGTTAATGACTCCAAAACTCCTTTGTTTGTTTCAGTGTTCCACTGGCAAGCAACTATTATGGGACCTGTAAGTATGATTCATATATATGAAATTAATTCCCTCAGCCATACTTCATTCTTACCATTTCACTTTTGATCAGATGTTTGTGGCTAAGGTTGAGTTTTCTTGTGCTCTGAATCACTCAGGAAGGAAAATACAATTAAAGGATTTTTGATGATTTTCTGGAGCACTGGTGGCAAATACTTGTTAGGATCACTGTGATGTTTTCCTTTGCCAAATCCTTGATCATTACACATAGTCATGGATCACCCACAATTTGGAACCAGGCTGTACGTTATACATTGGCTTTATCTGTTTTTAAACATAAAAGTCAGTTGTTCAGAACTGAGCATAATTATTCTCACATCAACAATTTTAATTTAAAAAAAAAACAACAATTTTAGTAGGTTAGAAATGAATCTAATTAACTCAGTAATGGAATACCTGCAAGTAACAAACACCAGTTTGCAATAACTGTCTTCACTGTTCTGTGTGTGTGAGAGAGAACTGGTGAGATAATTGCAACGGATCTATCTTTGCCCACTCGTGAATTTGTTGTTTTTAGTTTTGTTGTATTGTACTGAACTCAGAATTACCTGCTATTTTATGACTGGCTTTACTTAACACTTACTCCCCTTGTTAAGATTATTTCTATACCTAAGAGGCAGTTATGACTTGAAACAGAGTTTTCTTTCTGTGCACAAAAATCCGATTGCTTAAGAATGGGCATTGACTACTTTCTGTGAGAATATACATACTAGTAACCTGTTTCCATGAACATCATTCTCTCCTCCCTCCCCTGAAAGAATTTTATCTAGTAAGACATAGAAGCTTTAATCATATTGCTTTATGTTGTTTAAAAACAACAATTACTGAATTTTCAGAGCAGGAGTCCTGGGCAAATGTCTCAAATTACTAAACTGTTATATTAAGTTAGTTTTTTTAAGGGTAAAATGCAATATGTTTATTTAAATAACAACTTTAAGAATCTAGTTATTTGTTTTTCATTGCTTACTAAGAACCTTCAAAATACTATTATTTAAAGGCCCACCCTTACCATTTGAATTATAGCCCTTCACAGATATTTCTTAGGTGAATCACATGTAGCAAATGGTTACAATTATGTTACTCATACCCCCCTTGTTTTAGTAATGCAAACATGCCACTCTATAATATCATTTGAATTTATTTACATTTTCTACATTCCTTATAAGTTTTGATGAACTAGAATTAAACTATATATAGTAAGAATAATTATACAGTACAGTCCTCTAATGTATATGCAGAAACTTGAGGAAGTGATGATAGTCTTGCTATTATTACCAAAGTGGTAATATAGCATGATAAGTTTAATTAAATATAAAGGAGGGGCATCTGGGTGGCTCAGTTGGTTAAGCCTGACTTTGGCTTAGGTTATGGTCTCAGGGTCCTGGGATTGAGCCCTATGTCCGGCTCCCTGCTCAGTGGGGAGTCTGCTTGTCCCTCTGCCCCTCCCCCGCTTGTGCTCTCTTTTTCAAATAAAAAATATGTATTTAGGAATATATATGTGTGTATAAATATAAAGGAATTAAAATAGAATTTTAGGTATTTTGCTACCTTTTTTCTTTATCATTTTTTTCTTGCTTATAATATTAAATATATTTTCTAACTGCCATAGAGAAAAATGGTCAAATTTAAATTCTTCTTGTAAAGTTAGTTCCTAATTTGATTCAATGAATATTGAATTTATCTCACTTTATTTTGAGCTTTTTTGCATTTTCCACATTATATTATAAACTGTTACTAAGTGAAGATTGGAGGTCTGAATTTTGTCATGTAGTCTTTCCTTTATAACTTTTCTCCCCCTCTGCCCCTCCCCTTGCTTGCACTCTCTCTAAAGTAAATAAATAAATATTAAAAAAAAAAGGACCATCAGATCTTAGGTTTTATAAATAAGAAGGTAAATAAATACTAGCCCGAACCCTTCTTCCCATACTAATTACTGCTGCAGAAAATTCGTTTCTCAAAGCAGTCTTTGAAACTCTGTAAAACTCTAGATTCATAAAAAGATCTTTTTGTGTAAGTCACACCACCGTGTGTGTTCTATTTTTGTGTTTAACTTTGATGTCATGATTGTTGGAGATTCTGCCTTCATACCTGCAAAGGGGAAACCTGTTTTCAAAGTTAAATGATTTGAACTTAGGACAGAATGATGGCATTTTTTTTTTCAAATCTATTTGGGGGGGAAATCATCTTAGGTCACTAAATAAATACAGTAATCACTGATTCAAATATTTGTAATTTCAGCCTGATAGCGCCTATCAAGGTGGAGTCTTCTTTCTCACCGTACATTTTCCAACAGACTATCCTTTTAAGCCACCAAAGGTATTTTCATTTTTATGATTGCTGTGACTCCTTTGTTGGGGATTTTGCTCTCTACCCCAGGATATGTCCGTGATGTCAAAGACTGTGGGTTGATTAGAATGTTCAAACTGTTCTGTAAAATCACTGAATTTAAAATATGCTTTCTTACTCAAATACTGGGCTATATCTGTAAAACAAAAGGCAGTATCTGTTAGACTATAAATTAACTTCCTTACCTTTTTTCTCCCTTGTCATTAGATACATATAGTTTGGGAAATTTTTTATGGTCAAGAGTCAGACTTTTCTATTCAGAGGATTATCTTTGAAAGTTGACCCTATTTTTCATTTCTTAAGTTGTTATTCAACAAAAATTTATTGAGCACCTGCAGTGTTCTGTTACATTGGGAAATACAAAAGTAAATACAACACAGTCCCTTTATTAATTGTGGTAGGAAAAATAAAAATGTGTTCTTATTACATTAAATTTAGACTGGCTCTGAAGAGGAAATAAATGATGGTGACATGAAGGAGGAGAAGTTTGTTAACAAATTCTGCCACTAAAAATAATTTTTTCAGATTTTTAGAAACACCTGATTAAGATTATATATATGAGACAGTATAACAACAACTCTTGTGGAAGATTAGAATTCTTGGCGGCTTCTTTAGGATAGGTAATAGGCCCCTCAGCTTTCCTCTGGAACAGGGTCGGCACCCTGTTTTTAGATCCAGTGTCACTTGCAGGAATCAGTGATAAATTAAGAAAAGGATTACTTTGAGGGATGATGAAGCCATGGTTAATTACTTCGGGTACAACTCAGCCAGTCATACCAGCTATTATAGATCTATTTATTATATTCCAAAATACTTCCCAGTTCCTGGGGAGCAAGGGGAAACTGACTTTATTTGCTTTTACACTCCAGTAGCTAAAACTATGTGTGCACAAAGTAGAGGCTCAGTTTGTTGTTGAATACAGTTCTTCTGTAAGGTCTTATAAAATGGGGGGCATTTTACTCTAGAGCAAACAGTTCTTCTGTAAGGTCTTATAAAATGGGGGGCATTTTACTCGAGCAAACAGTTCTTCTGTAGGGTCATATAAAAATGGGGGCATTTTACTCTAGAGCAAACAGTTCTTCTGTAAGGTCATATAAAATGGGGGGCATTTTACTCTAGAGCAAACAGTTCTTCTGTAAGGTCATATAAAATGGGGGGCATTTTACTCTAGAGCAAACAGTTCTTCTGTAAGGTCATATAAAATGGGGGGCATTTTACTCTAGAGCAAACAGTTCTTCTGTAAGGTCATATAAAATGGGGGGCATTTTACTCTAGAGCAAACAGTTCTTCTGTAAGGTCATATAAAATGGGGGGCATTTTACTCTAGAGCAAACAGTTCTTCTGTAGGGTCATATAAAAATGGGGGCATTTTACTCTAGAGCAAACAGTTCTTCTGTAAGGTCTTATAAAATGGGGGGCATTTTACTCTAGAGCAAACAGTTCTTCTGTAAGGTCTTATAAAATGGGGGGCATTTTACTCTAGAGCAAACAGTTCTTCTGTAAGGTCATATAAAATGGAGGGCATTTTACTCTAGAGCAAACTGGTTCTGTTTTGTTCATAGTTCGTGGGTTGTCACGTTTTTTTTTTGTTTTGCCTTTAGATTGCTTTCACAACAAAAATTTACCATCCAAACATAAACAGTAATGGAAGTATTTGTCTTGATATCCTGAGGTCACAATGGTCACCAGCTCTGACTGTATCAAAAGGTAATTTCATTTATCTGATTTATAACTGTTGATAACAGTGAGACAAGAAAAATATGGCAGATGTATCTAGGGACCAAAGTTTACAAAAAAGCCCATTCTACTGTGTTTTCTCCTGCTTTGATTTTGCTTTGTGTTCATAGCTCTTCTGTTACTCTTTTGCTTTTATCAGTTAGCTTGGTGTGGTTAATAGGCAAATCTTAATGATAAAATGAGACAAATTTTAAATATGTTAGAGCTAGAAATTTGGATGAGCCTGTTGACCCCTTTAGTTTGGGCTGTAAAGATAGAGACAGAGTAAAAATAAGATTTTAGGACCAGTTGTCCCATTTATTAAATGGGATTGTTGATGTAATAAGTAAAGCTTTACACCTCTTACATCATCTAAGAAGAAATACCAGATGAGGCTGATAAATGATTTAAAATGAAAGACACATTTCACACTTTGGAATTATGCAATACATTGAGCATGTTAGTCTAAACTTCGAATAACCAATAGCATTATTATGACTGATAACATAATCCATGTGGATTCTCAGCTTTAACAGCTTTTTTCTTGTTAAATTACCCAGATATGTATGTAGACCTTCTGAAGCTTTTTTATTACTAGCCAATACTATTTGCTGTGTCAGCCCTCTTAATTCATGTCTTGTTTTACTCTAGCAGAAGAGAACCTCACCATTGGAAAATACTGTTCTGAGTTAGAAGCTTCAGCCCTTGAAGTAATTGTGTAGTTTTCCCTTTTTATAAAATTTAAGAAAATTATTTCTCTTGAAGGATTTAGGGGTGGAAAGAATCTATGCTCATTTAAAAAAAAATCTTTTTAATAAACGCTACCTGAATGTTTAACTTATTTTAAAAGTGATTAGGTTTATAGGAAGCAGGGTCCATAATGATAATTATTTCAAATATTAGATAAGTAATAGCCCTTCATGTCAGCTAGTTATTATGAATGGCAGTTTTTCTGACCTAAAGTGTATAAAATGTTCATGTCGGTTCTAGTGCCTTTTTAAAAATCACATAGTGTAACTGTTATGTACTAGATGTAAGGAAGTTTTGGTGTCACAGGGTTATTCAAATTAATATACTCTTTCCGGGAATGGTATCACAAAATGTAATTCATTTGGTGTAAGTGGTTAAGTACTTACATATATAAAAGAAATGGCAGACTGCCAGATGTTGAGCACTAATTTTCTAACATTGGTAGCTTTTTATAAATATTAATTGGTATTCTTGGCTTCTGGAAACTGCCCTTGAAGAAGAATTTCAAGTGGCTTCAGTGTCCTTATATGTAAAATGGGGATTTTAAGAGTATTACCACGTAAGGTCACTATGCATCTGGCACATAGAAGGCACTTGAATGAATGTTAACTATTATTACTTTTTTCTTTATCTTAAAACATTTGCTTTGTGTACATGATAGTGAAGTCAGGGCACATGACCCTTAGCAGCAGGAGTGGGAAATGAGAAACTTCCCTCTTATTTTATAACGTAGCTTATACTTTGCTTTTTCACTTTTTTACATTTTAAATGTCTTATTTTGATTTTTATCATGAGGTTAGTCTGGAAACTCTGGAGATGTGAGCCCAGATAATCAACCCTATTGGTTTAATATAAAAGGCTTAGAAATTCAGTAGGCAGATAGAAGATAAGGAAGATGAATGAAATACTAATTTTTCTCATTAGCTCTTAGCAACCCCCTTTCTGTGTCATTTAAGAATTAACTCTCCTTATAAATTTACTTGTGGATTTGTAAGAGTAGGAAAAGATAAAGGAACATAGTAGAGGAAGGTGAAGATGAGATGTTCTTCCAAAGATTCCTCATACCCCCTCAGAAGTGGTGACATGCAGTTGTAACAGACAAATCAGGAACCAGAGTCCTTGTTCCTTACTTTTTCAGATACTTAGATTGTTTTTAAAAATGTAGCTATTTGAATTAGTATTTTGGTGTGTCAAGAAACAACTACTTCTTCAATTTTCACTTATATTTTAAAACATACAAGTTATGTATTGATAATTCACATTATTTTTAAATGAGTGTGATACAAATAATGTCCATGGAATAAAAGATTCGTTGAAAAAAATCTGACAAATCTTTCTTCTTTGTAGGCAAACTATAGCACTTAGCCAAAGTAAAAAAAGTGCATAAACATGAGTCCAAAATGTTTTGGACTGTTAACTGCAGTTTGTTTGCTTTACTTTGAATTGATTAGAGCATAGATTTTCTGTACTAAAATAAAATAAAAAATGGACAGTTGCCTCATTAAAGTACAAAAGTATCTCTAAGAAATATCTAGGGATGCCTGGGTGGCTCAGTTGGTTAAGCATCTGCCTTTGGCTCAGGTTGTGATCCCAGGGTCCTGAGATCGAGTTCCACATCGGGCTCCTTGCTTAGCAGGGACCCGGCCTCTCCCTCTGCCTGCCACTCCCCCTGCTTGTGCGTGCTCTCTCTCTGATAAATAAATAAAATCTTAAAAAAGAAATATCTAAAGTTAGGATGCTGTTCTAAAAATGTTTTGATTAGGTACCATATTTGGTGTATATTATGTATGTGTTACCAAAAATTATTTTTATAAGAACTCTTCAGATTAAATGTTGTTAATAGTTACTTTATAAGTGCACATTTTTTAAATAAGTAGAAATTCAAATAAAATTTAAAACTTCAAAAATTATAGTAATTTTGTATCATATACATTGTATGCTATTTATAATTTTTACTTTAAAATTAGAAGTATTTGCTCCTAAGCAAAGTTAATCTAAAAAGTAATTCAACATGCTCATTTTATTTTGTTTTCTTTATAAGTTCATTGTTTATATTCAGTAAAATCATTTTTATATATGTAATTGTTATAAAGCAGAAAGATCATTATCTGATGTGATGTTCTCTTTTCAATCTAGTTTTATTGTCCATATGTTCTCTACTTTGTGATCCTAATCCAGATGACCCCTTAGTACCAGATATCGCACAAATCTATAAATCAGACAAAGAAAAGTAAGTGTTTACTTATATTAGTTTCTGCCTGGGTGTATTTCTGTGTAGTCTGCCAAAACATAAGTTTTATCAATATATTTAAGTACATTTAATTGTTTTTATTATACTTACACTAAGTTTGCTTATCCTTCCAAAGGAAGAAATCTTTCTTTTTAAACTTTATTAGTCTTTTTACAAAAGATACTATTCCTTCCCACATTGTGTTTAGTCCTTTACTATTTAATAGTGCATGTTCTGCATTTGCATATCTATTTTTTGATAGGAAAGAACTATATATATAGTTCTAGGTAGTAAATTTTAAATAAAAGAATTTAATAATTGGAAAGCCTTGAATATTGTATTCCTTATCTTGTCCAAGGAAGAGAAGTTATCCCTAAACCCCTCCAAATTGACCTAATTTTCAAGCTGCTTCATCTTGCTGGTATCATTGATTCATTTGCAGTTTACAGACAATGCCCATTCAGGGTTGACTTCTATAGATTTCTGTTAGAAATTGATTTCTTATTTTGTTGTTTGTAACTTAGGCATGTTTTTATATTGGTTGTAGAGAAATCCATCAGTTAAAAAAATCACTTGTTTTCTGTTTTATTTAATATATGAGCCTAAGTCACATTGACCCAATAATTGGCATATGAATGATGATTGCAATTAAGTGTAAAAAGGTAGAGTGTACAGTTTTATATAACTAGGTCTTCTAAAAGATTCAATTTGTATGTTTTTACTATATCCCTTTTGTATGCCTACAGATACAACAGACATGCAAGAGAATGGACTCAGAAATATGCAATGTAAAATCAGAAAAAATTTCATATATACCAGAGTACTGTAAAATCTAGGTTTTTTTCAACATTAGCAGTAAATTGAGCACTGTTTACTGTTTCATTGTACCATGAAATCCTTTGATTTTTACCCATTTTACATGTATTTCTGAAGCAAGACAAAACAAACTTCCAAAAATACCCTTAAGACTGTGATGAGAGCATTTGTCATTTTGTATGCATTGAGAAAGACATTTATTATGGTTTTTAAGATACTTGGACATCTGCATCTTCAGCTTACAAGATCTGCAATGCATCAGAAAAGCAACCAAATTATTTTTTGCTGAAACTAGATGTTTTTACATGAGAAATACTGTATGTGTTGTCTAAGATGTCATCAGTTTTATAAATCTGTATTCAGATTTCGTTCTTTGTTAGCTCACTTTATAATTTGTATTTTTTTACTGTATAGACTAAATATATTCTATTTACATGTGTGTCAACTCATTACCTTTTTCCTGTGAACAGTATTGAAAAAACCCAACAGCTGGTAATTAAATGAATTAACTGTCTGTCTCCCTTGTCTTAGGGTATTCGGTAGATTGATTGCAGATTTCTTAAACCTGAAAGGATCTTTACACTGTAATTCTCAGTATCCTGATTATGGAGAAACACTTGTTTTGATTTTGTTATACTTGACTTAACTTTATTGCAATGTGAATTAATTGCACTGCTAAGTAGGAAGATGTGTAACTTTTATTTGTTGCTATTCACATTTGAGTTTTTTTTCTGTATAGGCAATATTATATTGACACCTTTTACAGATATTAATGTAGCTTTTTCCATATAAATAAAATGCTTTTTCTACTATTTGTCTTGATTACTTAAAGAAATAAATTATCTATAAGTAAGGATCAAACCTATACAATTTTGCATGAAAATTAATTCCAAATTGTGAGAATGAGGTCTGTTGTATTTGGCATTCATTGTCATTAATTTTACAAATTTTATTGCTTTAGGTTTGTATCTGTTTACTGTATTATCAGTCTAGAGGATGATACACATTGGACCCTTGTTATAGAAGAGAACTGAGAATAAGTTGAGGTTTGTCTTGGATCACATTTTACATGGATCATTTACTAAAGTACTGTGATGAGTATAAGGCAGTGTCACCCACACTGAAGAAATTATTGACCTGAAAAATAATTAGTTTAATTATTAAAATTCTCCTCTAGGTGGAATGGACATTATTTCTTAACATTTTAAAATCTAGAATTTTTAAAATAGTAGTTTAGTGCCATCACAGTTTGAAAGAAGACATCCATTTTTTACTATAGAGGTTATAAAGAAAATTCTAAAATGATGCTTTCCTCTGTTTTTATAAATTTCCAGTTAAAAGTGATTTAAATAAGCAGGTTATCTTTGCAGATTTTAAAGAAAGCTAGAAAGGTCTAATGTTCTAACTTGGAGAAAAAATACATTTCTAATTATTTAGCATGCTTATGAAACTTGAGTGAGTGTCATTTTTAAGAGAGTTGTAGCTCTTTGGATTATTGCAGTAGCTGTATAAGTGTGCAAGAATCTGTGATGGATGTAGTTGTTAGTAAAGCATTT
The DNA here is from genome assembly GCF_002007445.2 of Ailuropoda melanoleuca. Taxonomy (NCBI): domain Eukaryota; kingdom Metazoa; phylum Chordata; class Mammalia; order Carnivora; family Ursidae; genus Ailuropoda; species Ailuropoda melanoleuca. The sequence goes on from NC_048223.1 coordinate 63,536,008, forward strand.
AAATCACTTAAGTATTTTACCACGGATCATTATTATTAAAGCACAAAATAACCCGTTGTTAGAAAATGTGTTTTATAAATGAATGTAAAAATAATTAAATGAATTGTGAAATGGATGTTTAAGAAAACATAGGTTTAAAAAGTAACTATATTAAGTAATGTCTTGAAACAAACATCATGAAAAACACTGCTTTACTAGGTATATGAGTATAAGCTACATTCACCCAGAATTTGAACACTCAACTTCATTAGATTTAAGTATTTGGTATATTTTGATAGTAAAGGATTTTGTTTCTTGAATATCTTTCACTTTTTTAAAACTTTGATTTGTGTGGCATTTATTTTTGGAAGTGTCTTTTTTTTTCTTTATTAAAAGTTTTGAAACTTGCCTAATTCTTGTTTGCCTTTGCTTACATCTGAATTGTATGACCAGACTCCAGAGGAGTGAGCACGAGTTCTCATAATTAAATAAAAACCTTACGAGTTCAATGGTGGCATAATGATTAGCCAAGTCACCGTTTTAGTTAGGTTGTTTTTGCTTAATTCTGTCAAGGATCTATCAGTTAACCTTGTAAAACTGCAAGTCTGAAGTCAGGGGCCTTCCTCCACAAAGTAACAATTAATTTAGGGACCCTTGGAATAAGGAAAATGGGTAGTCTTTTGGAGATTTAGGATCATATCTCTTGAAGTCCTGGATGTTTCAAGACAGTTAAAAACCATATTCAAGGTGAATTCCGTCACCCTCATCTCCCATATTTGCATATGATTCCTGAAGTACAGGCTTTACACCTGCCTATGTAAACCATATATAATTACTCATTTTTGCTTTAAGTTATCCCCTTTGCCCCCTTTTCCTTAAACTGTTTAGAGAAAATTTTAAATTTACTTTGTAGATTAACTACTTTTAATTGCAAAGGATCATAAGGTATCAAATGAGAAATATACAAATACAGAGCACAAGGGCAACCCTAAGAGTTAATATTCAAATGAGCAACTTTTTTAAAAACTTGATAAAAATACCACATGTAGTTTTTCATTTCTTTTATTACTTCTCAGTGATCAGTTTATCTTTGTACACAACTCAGCCATTGATGTTTTGCAGGATCCTGCTTTCACAGTCCTGTATTTTTAAGATGGAAAGACTGGGGAAATTAATTTTCCTCTCAGACTAAAAGAGGTTGTCATGTTTATTTGTTGGTAGTCAATTTGAACTGAACTTTTAGTCAATGATGTTTTGAGTACTTCTGTAGAACCATCAGTCCTCTTACTAGGACCAGCACGGAGAATGTGATCAATGCTTTAGCCATGACCATATAAATAGAGCTTCAGTGTCTTCAAATTGTTGGATTTGGTCTGTTAAAATACAAGAGTACTGCTTATCTTTTTAGTTTAAATCTTTAAGTGATTATCAATATAATAAAATAATAAGAAACCTGAACTTCAGAAGTTCAGTTTTATCAATCATCAACTGTAAACTAGGACTTTCAAATTTTTTTTCCTTAAAACAGGTGCTTAAATGCAATTCATTAGCCCTAAAGTGTAATGCATGTCATTTGTGAAAGTTCTCATTTTTTAAATAGTGCTTCTCTTACTGTTTAATAGTTGTACAGATAAGAGAAGATTCATCTCATTTCACTTGTAAAAATTGCTATGTATGGATAATTAGTCATTTCTACTTTTTTTTTTTTTTTCAGTACTGAGTGATGTTGGCAAACTCTCCTTAAACAATTGATATGCTTTGACTAGGAGTTTTTTCAGTAATAGTGATGTTAAAAAATTTGTGGACAGCTAATGTTTTTGGTTGTAGAAATAATCTGTAATGTAAAAGTATGTTCCTGACAACTTAATAGCATTATATCACTTATTTGTATTATATTACATTTAAATTTCTGCTGCCATTGTCCTGTTATATATAAAAAGATGGTTTTAAATTGTAAATGAATTGAACTCATAGAAGGAGGGAATATTCACCTAAAATATTAGCATTTGGGGGCATTTTTGTATAATAAGGTACATTTCTTTAAAAGCTTATTTTGGCACTCTATAAGGTTCTACTGTAGAGGAAGGGATGTGCCTTTCTTACCTCAGGAGGACGTTGCTTTTATTGCTGGCAAATCTATAAGATCTGAGCTATGCTTTCCCCACATAATTTGTGCAAAGATCTCTTTAGCTCAAAAGATCACTATGAGTTGTGTATGAAATACGGTATTGTAAACTATTAATATACATATTGGGGGGCCAGTTGTGACACCACTTGAGTTGGCACTTCTGACCCACTCATTTTTTTTAAAAGATTATATTTTATTTTAGAATGAGTGTGAATGGGGGGAGGGGCAGAGGGACAGGGAAAGAACCTCAAGCAGACTTTGTGCTGAACATGGAGCCCAATGTGGGGCTCAATCCCATGACCCTGAGATCATGACCCGAGCTGAAACCAAGAGTCGGATGTTCAACCCACTGAGCCACCCAGGTGCCCCCTTGACCCACTCATTTTAATAGCCACAACCACCCCACATTCAGTGTGTGAAGATGATTCATAAGACTAAGCATATGGTCATACTCATAGCTAAGATTTATTATAGGGCCACAGCAAAGATATACAGCTGGATCAGAAAGAGGAAGAGACTAGAGGAATTAGTTTAGAGTCTAGAGGAACCCATGTGCAGGCTTCCTATGCTGTTCTTGAAGGGGCTACACAGAATGTAGTCCCTCCAACAGTGAAATGCATTAACATGGGCACAGTATTTCTGCCCAGGGAAGCCTGTTTAAAAAGCCTAGGGTTTTTACTGGGTGCTAAATCATATAGGCACCCTTTGCCCACCAAAATTCTAATTTCCCAGAAGAAAAGCAGGTGTTCAAAAAATCACGTAGTTTTTAAAAAAGTCTGGTCAGGCTAGCACAGCCAATACAACCCTATCAAATAGAGAAAATTTCAAAAGCCAAGTTTCTAGATGCCAGCTGAGGGCCAACCTTGTAAGCAAGCCCTTCTAAAGATTAGGCCTACACCATTTGTTGAAAAGACTATTCTTTCCCTTGGAATGGTCATGGTATCCTTGAAAATCAGCTAAACGTGGAGGCTTATCTCTGGACTCTATTGATCTACATGCCCTTAGGTTAATACCATACTATATTGATCACTGTAACTTTGTAGTAACTTCTGAAATCAGGAAGTATGGGTCTTCCAGATTCATTATTTTGTGATATTGTTTTGACTCTTCATGTCCCTTGTAATTCCAAATGCATCTCAGGATCAGCTTTTCCATTTTTTCATGCAGAGATTTTAATTGGGATTGTGTTGAACCTATAGAGCAATTTTGGTAAGGACATCTTTTGTCCTGGTTATCTATTGCTGAATGACAAATCTCCCCAAACTAAGCAGTGTAAAAGAAAAGCCTTTTTAAAATTATGCTCATAGATTCTGTTGGATACAGAATTGGGATGGGGCACAGTAGGGATGGCTTATCTATTCCATGATACTTAGAGGCTTCAGCTGGGGGTGAGGGGTCTGGGAGCTTAAATCATTAGGAGGCTTCTTCACTCAAATGTTGGCACTTGGACAAATATTGTCTACTAGAACACTTATTAAATAAGTCTATGTGACTTGAACCTCTCACAACATAGTAGCTCAGTTCGCAGAGGGAGCATCTGGGGCAAGTGTTCTAAGAGAAAAGGGAGAAAGCTCCATGACCTTTTATGATCTCACATAGTTACATAGTGTCACTTCTGTAGTTTACCGGTTGAAGAAGTCATAAGCCCTTTCAGAGGGAAGGGGACATAGACTCCCACATTTCCATGAGAAAATTTGGGGTCACCACCAAATTCATCTTATGAATTCATTCATGAATTCCTCCATTTCATGAATATATATATATATTCAGCATGATATGTACTGATTGTTTCATAGTGTTCTGTGTAGAGGTCTTGCATATTTTTCATTGGATCTATTCCTAGGTATCTAATTTTTTTAAAAAAGGTATTAAGTTTTTTTCATCTCATTTTCTGTTCCTACTGTACAGAAATCAGTTTATAATATTTGCCTTGTATCCTGCAGCCTTGCTAAATTGACTTTTTAATGGTTTGTAGAATTTTAAGGTTTTCTACAATTATAATTATGTAACCTGTGAATAATGATAACTTCTTCATTTCCAATATATGCCTATTATTTCCTTTTTTTCCCTTGTTGCATTAGCTATGACCTCCAGTATCATGTTGAATAAAAATAGTGATAGCAAGCGTCCTTTCTTGATTTCTGAGGGAATGCTTTCTTGATTTCTGAGGGAATGCTTTCATTATTTCAATATTAAGTATGGTGTTTATTTATTACTAAGTTCCCTTCTATTCCTAATTGAGCATTTTTATCACTGTTGAGTTACATGTTAAATTTCATTGAATACTTTTTCTACATCAATCAAGATTATTACTGTGTTTTAATCCTTTTTTCTATTAATGTAGTATGAATTACATTAACAGATATTCAAATGTTAACTTATCTCTACATTTCTGGACTAAACCCCCTTTGAGATGGACTATAATCTTTCACAATCACTAACTTCTCAGGGAGAGCTAAGATAGTGGCATAGGAGAAAGATGCTAGGCTTGACTCATCCTCAAACACAACTGGATAACTATCAAATAATTCTGAATACCCAAGAAATTGAGCTGAGGACTGACAGAACAAACTGCACAGCTAGAGGAAAAGAAGAGGCCACATGGAGGAAGGTAGGAAGCACAGAGATATTGCTTTGGAGTAGATATGGATTGAGGGTTCTGCAGAGGGTAGGGAGCCCTGGTTAAGGAGAAAGGGGAGAGAGAGTGGAATGCACAGGGATATAGAGAACACTTCCCCAAAGTCATTGGCTGGGAAAAAGGAGCTGATTTTTGTGAGTTTTTGCAACCAGTGGGGCTCAAAGACTGGAGTTTCAGAGGTCAGCAGGCTTGGCTGAGCTAGAGCCCTGAGGGCGCTGCCCTGCTTCTGAAGAGAAGGCATGCAAGCAACCCCAGGGCAAATGGCATGATCTGAGGATCGCCTAAGGTGCACAGGGAATATTCACTCTTCTTGGAGTGTATCTGTGAGGTGGCATTCACAGAAATGCTTCTCCTGGGACAAAAGAGCCAGCAGGCACTATTTCCCTCCTCTGCCCCTCGGCATAGGCTCAGAGACACCTGCTAAGGGTTGCTAACCCAGGTACTGGCTGTTCAGCCTGCTTTGCTCCAAATACCATGACCGTGCACTCTGGTGCCACTGCCCTCAATTGGTCAAACCTGCATCAGTCCCAGTGCAGTGAGACCCTCCCCCAGAAGACTAGCACAGGGCCCCCTGCCACACCAGATCTCTAAGGCCTGGAGTTTTCAAATCAGGCTTGTCTGGGATAGAGCCGAAAGGGCACTGTGCTAATCCAGGCAGACAAGCAACCGAGAGACAACATGAAAACAGTATTGAAAAATACTTGAGATGCACAAGGGGAGATTATTTGCTCTTCTCTGAGACCAGCAAGCATGAGGTCCCTCCTCTGGGAAAAAGGAGCTGGCTGGTGCCATTTCCCTCCCCCACCCCTCAGCATAAATCGAGTTCAACAAACAACATAGCACCAACACTGGTTGCCTAACCCGCTTACACCAAGTCCCACCCCCCTGTGCTCCCCTGATGCTGCTTTTCTCAGGCAGGTGTCTAAGGACCAGTGCACTGGGCCCCTTCTCCAGAAGACCAGCACAAACTCTCACACGAGCCTCATCTACCAACCATAGAGTTCTGCAAGTCTTCAGTTCTAGTGGAAGTAGCATCAGGTCTCATTTAATAAGCAGACCAGAGCACACCTAGTTAAAACTCTCCACACTCTAGCCAAGAACCAAACACTGCCCACTGCAGGCAAGGAGAACCTCTGCAGATGACTGACCTGATGGGTAGAGCCGCCAAAACACAACTAAATGCACACAGCACACACGAGACACTCCCCGATGCATGAGGCTCTGGATACTATATGACCTTTCCTTCATAAAGCTATTACATTCAGGAGCAGAAAACATAGCAGACTTTTCTAACAGAAGAAGACAGAGACCTATACAAAATGCTGAAATGGAGGAATTTGTCCCAAAAAGAAAGAACAGGAAAAGGTCAAGAACTCAATTCCATTTACAATTGCGTCAAAAACCATAAGATACGTAGGAATAAACCTGATCAAAGAGGTAAAAGATCTGTACTCTTGTTGTTATAACATGTGCTAACTAGATTAAGTTTAGTAATTGTGTTCAAAGTGTATTTGCTTGTTCTCTTAGACATTAAGGGTAATATGTTAAAGTTTTCCCTTTATGACTGTGAAATTATCTATTTATTGTTTATTTTTGCATTAAAGAATTTGAAATCAGGGGCGCCTGGGTAGTGCAGTCGTTAAGCGTCTGCCTTCGGCTCAGGGCGTGATACCAGCGTTCCGGGATGGAGTCCCACATCCAGCTCCTCCACTGGGAGCCTGCTTCTTCCTTTCCCACTCCCCGGCTGTGTTCCCTCTCTCGCTGTGTCTCTCTCTGTCAAATAAATAAATTAAATCTTAAAAAAAAAAAAGAATTTGAAATCAAATTATTCGATAAACACACACAGTATACTCACATAAAATTGTGATGTATTACTAGCAGAGTAATAAAGCTTTTGACTTATAGCTTTCCTTTTGGCTAATATTTACAGTGCATATCTTTTTCTGTTTTTTAAATTTGGACCTTTCTGTATCTTTTTTTTAAAATGTGTGTCTCCTGTACTTAATATATTGTTGGGTTTCATTTGATTTGACTTTTATCCAATATGACAATTTTAGTCTTTTAATTGGAATATTTAGTTCTTTGCACTTAATGGAATTACTGATGTAGTTGGATTTCTGTTTCCTGGGGTTTTTTTTTTAAACATGTTTTCTTTTTCTCCTCTTTTCTTGCCTTCTTTTGGATTAATCAATTCTTGTAATAGTCATATTTTTCCCTCTGATAACTTTCCAGACATTCTTTTATTCTTTCAAGTTTGTGATTACCCTGAATTAAGAGATCAGTCTTTGTCTTATTACAGTTTAATATATATTATTATTATTTAACATTTTCCTAGTAATGTAAGAACCTTACACTACTTGGACTCTGTTACCCATTTCCCATTTTTCGCATTATTATTCTCATGTATTCTTTATATAAGTACAATTTCATAAAACAATAATATTCTTATTTTGCATGTCATTGCCAGTATACTTACCTCCATAGTTACTTTTTCCAGTGCTCTTCATTGCTTTTTGCATTTTCATGTTTCCATCTGAGATCATTTACCTTCTGACTAAAGAACTCCTTTTAGTATTTCTTTCTTTTTTTTTTTTAAAGATTTATTTATTTGAGAGAGAGAGAGAGACAGAGAGAGTGCAAGTGGGGGGAGGGACAGAGGGAGAGGGAGAGAGAGAATCTCAAGCAGACTCCCCACTGAATGCAGAGCCTGATGCGGGGCTGCATTCCACCACCCTGAGATCATGACCTGAGCCAAAATCAAGATTCAGACTCTCAACCAGCTGAGCCACCCAGGCATCCCTAGTATTTCTTTAAATGCAAATATGCTTGTGACAAATACTCCTTTTGTCCTGAACTGTTTTTATTTTGCAGTAATTTTTATAGGCTATTTTCACTGGGAATAGAATTCTAGCTTACTCTATTCTTCCAGCCCTGTAAAGACATCCCATTGCCTTTGGATTCCACAATTCTGTTGATAAATCAACTGTTAGTTTTATTGTTGCTGCTTTAAAAATAATATGTCTCTTTTCTATGACTGCTTTTAAGATTATTCTTTTATTTTTTACTCTTAGCAGGTTTGCTACAGTGTTATAAAGTGTAGCTTTGTCTTTGTCTTGGTAGAGGTTCACAGAGTTTCTTGAATTTGTAGGTTGATACATCTCATCAGTATTGGAAAATCTCAAATATTAATCAAATATTGCCTCTGCCTCATTTTATTTCTCTCCTTTAAGACCCAGTATAAAGTATATTAGAATTTTTTACTATAACCCACGTTTCCCAGCATGTCTTCTGTGCTTTTTTTCTTTTTTCCTTTGTGCTTTAGTTTGAAAATTTTTTTTATAGTTCACTAATCCTATGTTCTGAGTGTGCAATCTATTCTTAAACCCATCTACTCAATTTCAAATATTGTAGCTAATTTCAGATTGTATTTTTCAGTTCTAGAAATATCTTTTTTTTTACATATTTCAATTTTCTATTGAGTTCCTAAGTTATTTTCTCCCTGTTTTTCCCTATTTTTAAAAGTCCTTAATCACAGTTATTTTAAAATCTGTCTGCTAATTTCAATTAACTGAAATCACCTGTAGTTGAGCTTTCATCAAAAGCCAGACATTGCATATAAAAACTGTTAGAGACTCTAGATGATGTTATATTCCATGAAAAGCTCACCCTTTCCTCTGCTAGAAAAATAGCATGCGAAGATGATCACCTTAAGGCAATCAGGGTCTTAGTTGAGCCTGGTTTGCAGTTTTATCCAATTCAATCTATGTCTGACTTACCCTTGTTTAGAGTGTACAAGGCTCTAGGACTGTCTTTGTTTTCTCAGAGCAGACACTGCAGGAAGTTCCACTCTGCTTTTCAATATTTTTGATTCCCAGTTTTAGCCTTTTGCTTCTTAGAGCTGCAGAATTTGGCAGAAATTTTGAGAGGGAAATAACCATATTTTTGAAGACTTCCAGATCTGTTGGAAACCACCAAAAGTGCTGTTGGTTTTTCTGTTTTAAGCAGTTGCCCTCTGTCAGAGATCCAACCTGAATTCTCAGCCTTTCACCACAACCAAATTAACAAGCACTCCGTGGAGAAAGAGGACTGTAGATCAGTTTTGCTTTTTTTTTTTTTTTTTTCAACTCCCCTTTCCTCTGTCTCTCCACACTACAAGATTGCAGAAAATTGCACTATGGTTTCAAAAGTTAAGTTCTTTATCTTTCTGACCAGCACAGATTAAGACCCTGGTACATATCTTGAGAAAACTAGTTGCATATGGAGATCCCTTAAGTCTCCAGTTCTGTCCCTACAGCACTGTGCAACCACAGAAATTTCTGCTAGTTTCTCTGCCCTTCAGAACTGGCCTGCTGCCTGTGTTAAGCCCAAATTCTCGCCCTCTAGTCTGTACTACAGAAGAATGGTTGCAAGTACTCAAGAGCTTACCTTTGAGAGTCTCATGGTTTCTATAGCAATCTTATACCTTTTCAATTATAATTTTTTAAAAGACTTTATTTTTAAGTAATCTCTATGCCCATTGTGGGGTTTGAAATCACAACCCCAAGATCAAGAGTCACACATTCTACTGAGCCAGCCAGCCAGCCAGCCCATCAATTATAATTTTTATATTTCAACCAGTTCTTCTGATTCTCAGTAGATCAACCTATCTGGAAACAGAAATCCCTATCACTTCTCTTTTTTTAATGTTCTACAACTACTACAACGTCCTATCTCTCTCTGTCCTCAGACTGCCTTCAAATTCATCGTCCACAGAGATGGCAAAATATTTTATCTAACCCAAATCTGTTCTTGTGGGTTGTTAGCTTTAAAATGTTTTAATAGCTCCCCACAGCCTCAGTAGTGGTTTTGCAGAGGGCCTGGGAAAGAGAGAAGGGAGAGGTTAATGGGTTAGCCTTTGGATCCTACACTTATACTTCAAACAGTGAAGCGACATATATCAGGGTCCTGTGGGTTCTCACATTTGTTCCCTTTGTTTAAATCATCAGCCGGGAGAATAAAGTACTAAGTCCTTAAGACTCTTGTGATCTGACCTGTGCTGCACTTCCAGACTTACCTTCCACAGCCTGTTTCCCATCAAGCTTCCTGCAGTTCCAATGGCTCCCATCCTCTCCCACCTCCAGTATAGAGCATTCTCAAACTTTGGTCATATTTTTCATTCTGCCGAAAATGCCCTCTTCTCCAATCCTTTAAATCTCTAATTATCTGTTACTTCTTCCTTCCTTATCAGTTGAGTAAATGAGTAATCCTCATTGCACACTTAGTGTGCATCCTTCCCCCCCTAAGTTTATTGAGATACAATTAACTTATAACACTGTATAAGTTTAAGGTGTACAACATGTTGATTTGATAAACTTGTATATTGTAAAATGATTACCACAGTACGGTTAGTTAACACCTCCATAACCTTACATAATTGCCATCTTTTTTTTTTTTTTTGTAGTGAGAACATTCAGGATTTACTCTCTTAGCAACATCCCAGTATATAGTACAATATTATTAACTATAATAACCATGCTGTACATTAGATCCCCAGAACTTACTCATTTTATAAATGGAAGTTTGTACACTTTGGCCAGTCTCACCCCATTTCCCAATTCCATCCCACCCCCACTACACACACACACACACACACACACACACACACACACACACACACACATCCTTTCTGGTACCATCATTTTATTCTGCTCTATGAGTCTGGCTTTCTTAGATTCCACATATAAGTGATATACAGTGTTTGTCTTTCTCTGATTTATCTCACTTAGCATAATGTCCTCAAGGTCCATCCCTCTTGTTGCAAATTGCAGGATTTCCTTCTTGCTCATGGCTGGATAATATTCCACTGTGTATTTATAAACCACATCTTCTTTACCCATTCATCCATTGACAGTCACTTAGACTGTTTCCATATCTTTGCTATTATCAATGATGCTGTAATGAACATGGGAGTGCAGATATTTCTTGGATATCTTGTTTTTATTTCATTTGATGGATACCCAAAAGTGGGATTGCTGGATCATAATAGTTCTATTTTTAATCTTAGGAGGAACCTCCATATTGTTTTCCATAATGGCTGCACCAGTTTACATTCCCATGAACAATGGACAAGAATTTCCTTGTCTCCCCACGCTTGTCAACATTCATTACCTCTTTGTTTTCTGATGATAACTATTCTAATAGGCATGAGGTGAAATCTCATTGTGATTTTGATTTACATTTCTCTGATGATTAGTGATGTTGAGCATCTTTTCATATACCAGTTGACCATTTGTATGTCTTCTTTGGAGAAATGTCTATTCAGTTCCTCTGCCCATTTTTATTTATTTTTATTTTTTTTTAAAGATTTTATTTATTTATTCGACAGAGACAGAGACAGCCAGCGAGAGAGGGAACACAAGCAGGGGGAGTGGGAGAGGAAGAAGCAGGCTCATAGCAGAGGAGCCTGATGTGGGGCTCGATCCCATAACGCCGGGATCACGTCCTGAGCCAAAGGCAGACGCTTAACCGCTGTGCCACCCAGGCGCCCCCCTCTGCCCATTTTTAAAGTGGGTTGTTTGTTTTTGCTATTGATTTGTATGATTTCCTTATATATTTTAGATATTAACTCCTTATCCAATTTATGATTTACAAATACTTTTTCCTATTCCATATATTTCCTTTCTATTTTGTTAATTGTTTCTTCTGATGAGTAGAAGCGTTTTAGTTTAATGTGGGCCCACTTATTTATTTTTGCTTTCATTGCTTGTGCTTTTGATGTCATACCCAAAAAACTATTGCCAAGACAAATGTCAAGGAACTTTTTCTGTTTCTTTAGGAGTTTTATGGTTTTAAGTTTTCTGCCTAAGTCTTTAATCCATGTTGAGTTAATTTCTGTGAGTGGTGTAAGATAGGGGTCCAGTTTCATCCTTCTGGATATGATTATCCAGTTTTCCCAGTACCAATTTTTGAAGAGACTATCACTTCCTCATTGAATATTCTTGAATCCCTTGTCAAAAATTAATTAACTGTATATGCAAGAGTTCATTTATGGGCTCTTGATACTGTTCCATTGGTTCATGTTTCTTTTTTTTTTTTTTTACCAGTACCATATTCTTTTGATTCATATAGCTTTGTAGTATAGTTTGAAATCAGGAAGTGTGATGCCTCCAGCTTTGTTCTTTCTCAGGATTGCTTTGACTATTCAGGGTCCTTTTGATTCCATAGGAATCATAGGATTTAAAAAAAATTTTGTGAAAAATGCTTTGGAATTTTGATAGGGATTGCTTTCAATATATAGATGGTTTTGGGTTGTATGAACATTTTAACAATATTAATTCTTCCAATCCATGAGCACAGAATATCTTTCCATTTATTTTTGTATTTTTTCATCCAAGTTCTATAGTTTTCAGTTTACAGATTTTCACTGCTTGGTTAAATGTATTCCTGAGTATTTTAGTGGTTTTGATGCTATCATGAATGAGATTATTTTATTTGTTTTTCAGATATTTTGTTGTTAGTGTATATAAATGCAACTGATTTCTGTATGTTGATTTTGCAGTCTGCAACTTTACTTTGTTGACTAGTCTAACAGTTTTTGATTGGTCTTTAGGATTTTCTATATATAAGATCATATAATCTGCAAAGATAATTTTACTTCTTCCTTTCCAATTTGGATGCTTTTTATTTCTTTTTCTTGCCTAATTGCTCTGGCTAGGACTCCAGTACTGTGTTGAATAGAAGTGGTGATAGTGGGCACACTTATCTTGTTCCTGATATTAGAAGAAAAGCTTTCAACCTTCCACTATTGACTATGATGTTAGCTGAGGTCTTGTTATATATGGCATTTATTGTGTTGAGGCATATTCCTTCTTTGATCTATTTGTTGATAGCTTTTATTCCGAAAGGATGTTGTATTTTGCCAAATGCTTTTTCTACATGAATTGAGATGATCATATGATTTTTATCTTTTATTCTATTAATATGGTGTAAAACGTTTATTGACTTGGGTATGTTGAATTATCCTTTCATCCCAGGAATAAATCCCACTTGATTGTGGTATATGATCCTTTTAATGTATTGTTGAATTCAGTTTGCTAATATTTTGTTTAGGATCTTTGCATCTATGTTCATCAGGAATATGGGCTGTAGTTTTCTTTTCTTATAATTTCCTCATTTGGCTTTGGTACAGGGTAATGCTGGCCTCATAAAATGAGTTTTCAGATGTTCCCTCTTCTTCAACTTTTAGAAGAGTTTCAGAAGGATTAGAAGAGTTTGAGATGGATTGCTATTAATTTTTTAAATGTTTAGAAGAATTCACCAAGGAAACTCTCTGGTCCTGGGCTTTTCTTTGGTGGGGGGGTTTTGATTATTGATTCAATCTCATCATTATTGGTATGTTTCAATTTTCTATTTCTTCATGATTCAGTCTTGGCAGGTTGTATGCTTCTAGGAATTTATCTGTTTTCTAGGTTGTCCAATTTATTGGTGTATAATTGTTCATAGTAGTCTCATGATCCTTTGTAATTCTGTGGTTGCGGTTACAATGTCTCCTCTTTCATATCTGATTTCACTTATTTGAGTCTTTTTCTCTTAGTCTAGCTAAAAGTTTTTCAATTTTGTTTATCTTTTCAAAAAATCAGCTCTGAGTATCATTGATATTTTCTATTTCTATTTCTTTTCTGTTCTCTGTAATTTCTGGTCTGATCTTTGTTATTTCCTTCCTTCTTTTCCTTCCTTAATTTGTTCCTCTTTTTGTAGTTCTTTGAGGTGTAAAGTTAGGTTGTTCATTTGAGATCTTTCTGTTTTATTTGTGTAGGTGTTTATCCCTTCCTAGAGTTGCTCTTGCTGTTTCCAACAGGTTTTGGTATGTTGTGTTTCCATTTTTGCTTGCTTTAAGATTTTTTAAATTTCCCTTTGTTTTCTTCTTTGACTCATTGGTTGTGCAGGACTGGGTTGTTTAATTTCTACAAATCTGTGAATTTTGCAGCTTTCCTCCTACTATTGATCTCTCGTTTCCTAACATTGTGATCTGAAAACATACTTGGTATGATTTCAGTTTCCCTAAATTTGCTAAGATTTGTTTTGTGATGTATCATATAATCTGTCCTGGAGAATGTTCTGAGTGCTTTTAAGAAGATTGTGTATTCTACTGTGGTTGGATGGAATGTTCTATATATGTCTGTTATATCTATTTTGTCAAAAAATATAGTTCAAATCCAATGTTTTCTTATGGATTTTCTGCCTGGCGATCTATTTTTGAAAGTGGTGTTTTGAAGTCCCCTACTTTTACTGTAGTATTGTCTGTTTCTCCCTTCAGATCTATATTTGCTTAATATATTTAGGTGCTCAGTGTAGGGTGCATATATATTTAAGATATTATGTCTTCTTGATGAATTGACTCGTTTATCATTATATAATGACTTTCTTGATCTCTTATGATAGTTTTTGGCTTAAAGCTTATTCTGTCTGATATAGTTAAGTCTACCACTGCTCCCTAGGCTTCTACTTGCATGCACTGTTTTTTCCATTCTTTCTCTTTAAGCCTATGCGTCCTTAGGCTAAAGTGAGTGTTCCATAGGCAGCGTATAGTTGAGTCTTTTTTTTTTAATCCATCCAGCCACTCTATGCCTTTCTTTTGGAGAATTTAATCCATTTATATTTAGAGTAGTTATTTACAGGTAGGGACTTATTCATGTCATCTTACTAATTTCTAGCTGTTTTGTAGTTCCCTCTTTCTTTTCTCTTGTTGCCTTCCTGTGAACTTATGATTTTCTGTAGCAATATGCTTTGATTTCCTTCTCTTTATTTTTTTGTAATAAACTGTGTTTTTGCTTGTGGTTACCATGAGGCTTACATGAAACATCATATAGATATAACATTCTATTTTATGCTGGTAACAACTTAACTTTGACTGCATACAAAAATTCTGCCCTTTTACTCTCCTACCTTTTATGTTTTTTATATCATCATTACCTCTTTTTACATTGGTATTAATTTAAAAATTATTATGGCTATTATTATTAATTTTTAAAGATTTTATTTATTTATTTGACAGAGATAGAGACAGCCAGCGAGAGAGGGAACACAGGCAGGGGGGGTGGGAGAGGAAGAAGCAGGCTCATAACGGAGGAGCCTGATGTGGGGCTCGATCCCATAATGCAGGGATCACACCCTGAGCTGAAGGCAGACGCTTAACCGCTGTGCCACCCAGGCACCCCTATAGCTATTATTTTTAATATTCTTATCCTTTAACCTTTATACTGGAGTTAAGTGGTTAACACATCTCCATATTACAATATTAGGTATTCTGAATTTGACTACATATTTACCTTTACCAGTGTATTGTATATTTTCAGGTTAATTGGTGTCTTATTATTTCTGCTTGAAGAACTCATTCCAGTATTTCTTATAAGACGGTTCTATTGGAATGGTAAGTGAAATAAGTCAGTCAGAGAAAGGCAAATACTATATAATTTCACTCATATGTGGAATTTAAGAGACAAAACAAATGAGCAAAGGGGGATAAAGAGAGGCAAACCAAGAAACAGACTGCTAACTATAGGAAACAAACTGATGGTTACCAGAGGGGAGGTGGGTGAGAGTATGGGTAAAATAGGTGATGGGGATTAAGGAATGCGCTTGTTGTGATGAGCACTGGGTGTTGTATGGAAGTGTTGAATCACTATATTGTATACCCGAAACTAATATTACACTGTATGCTAACTAATTGGAATTTAAATAAAAACAAAAAAAAAAAGACTGTTCTATTGGTGATAAACTCCCTCAGCTTTTGTTTGTCTGGGAAAGTCTATTTCTCCATTTCTGAAGGACAGCTTTGCCAGATAGAGCATTGTTGGTTGGCACTTTATTTCTTTCAGCACTTTGATATATCACCTCTTTCTCCTGTTCTGCAAGATTTCTGCTAGAAATATGCTAATAACTTTATTGGGGGTCTCTTGTAAGTTACACACTTCTTTTCTGTTTGTGCTTTTGAGATTCTCTATTTGCCTTTGATCTTTGACAGTTTTATTTAATGTGTCTGGAAGACAATCTTTTTAAGTTGAGTTTGGTGATTAATGAGCTTCATGAACTTGGATGCCCAAATCTCTCCCCAGATTTAGAAAATTCTCAGCAATTATTTCTTTAAGCTTTCTTCTCCCTTCTCCTTCTTGTCTCCTTTTGGAACTTCAGTAATTTTCAAATTGTTTCTTCATATGCTATCCTATAGATTATGTGGGCTTTCTTCATTCTTTTTTACTCTTGTTGTTGTTGTTCTCTGACCAATAAACATCAAAGTTCTTGTCTTCTGACTCATGAGTTCTTTCTTCTGCATGTTCCATCGTGCTGTTGATGCTCTCTAAGGTGTTTTGCATTTCATTCTTTGAATTCTTCAGCTCCAGAATTTGTTTTATTCTTTTATGATTTGTATCTCTGTGTTAAACTTTTTGGGTTTTTTTTCATGTATTGTTTCCCTGATTTTGTTAAATTGTCTTTCCTGTGCATGTGAGTCTTGGTTTTAGTTTGGTTTTAGGGTTTTGGTTTTTGTTTTGTAGCTCATTCAGTTTCCTTAAAACAGCTCTTTTGAATTCTTTACCATGTAAATTGCAGATCTCTATGTTTTGGGCATCAGTTCTTGGAAGATTACATCCTTTCGTGGTGTCATTTTCCTTGCTTTTTTAATGTTCCTCAAAGTTTTGCATTGTTGTCTTCACATCTGACAGAGCCACCTCCTCTAACCTTTACTAGCTGCCTTCAAGAGAGAAATAACTTCCATCAGCCCTGCTAGGGATTCTGAGGCTTTCTCAGATCCTTTGTACAGCTGTTCCATGCTTCTTGCTCCCCCTTGTGGCAGAATTCTTTAGCGTATATGCCTTCTCTTGATCCTGTATTGCACCAGGTTGAATGCTGACAGCTACCTTTTTGTTTTTCCAAAAGTGGCATTAAAGCTCAAATTTGTGGTCTCTCTCTGGCCTGCAGATTCCAGCTGGCTCTCTGTGAACGCTTACTAGCCATATGTCAAAGATTGCTTTCACTACTGTTATCAGAAAGTGAACACAAGAAATTGGATACAGGGTATGAATTTGTATGTTGCGTGTGTGTGCGTGTGTTGAACCAAAGAGTGGGGTACCCATGGGCCATGTGGGAGGATCTGTGGGCGAGGTGTCCCCTGCAGCTAGGGGGTTGGTTTCCTGATGGAGTCCACAACACAGTTAGTAAGATCCACATCCCTTTAAAATCCTCTGAGAATCCTATCTGCTGCTCTCTTAGCCTCTTCCCATTCACCAGTCCTTAACGATTATGATTCAGTACTCTCTGGGTAGGCTGAGAGAAAAATGAGCTCCTTCCGCAGTGTTCTACACTTTTCTCTCATTTTTTCCTTGTTAACAGGTGAAATCATGGGCTCAGATTTCTCTTGGACTTAAGCTGTGCTGTTTTAGGAGAGAGGTGATGATTCTGTTCCTCTTCCTTTTCCAATGTGTCAAAACTTTTTTTTTTTTTTTTGCTTCAATATTGTCCTGGAAATTTTCTGGGAACCTGGACTTCTACAATGGCTGTTTTGGCCTTGATTGTCTAAGACAGTGTTTTGCAGGAGCTCCTAGACTGTGGTTGAGAGGGGCTGGAGTGGCTCACAGGCTACTATAATGTCCATAGCTGAGACCAAGGTCTATATGCCTATTACCCATTACACAGGTGATGGAACTCCTCCCAGGTCTCTTGGCAAATAGTGCTAGATCCCACAGCTCCCACCTTGGCACTTTTGTTCATGGATGGATGTCAAATTATTGTTGGTGGGGGTGCACCAATGAGGGATGTCTTATTCAGCCATGATGCTGACATCACTCCACCCCCAGTGTGTATCTTTATAATTGCCCTTACCATGCTATATTGTCAGTATAATTAACTGTGGGATCCTTGACATTTCCCATTTTTTACTCCCTGGCACTTAGTACAGTATCTGGCACACAAGAATGCAATTATTTATTGAATAAATAAATGAATGAACTAGTCATCAGAAGGTACTTGGAATTTTAAATGGCATGTTTAATTGGGGAAGGCATCAATTAAGAGAAGGGAAACCTAACAAAGATAGTAAATAGAAGTAAGTAGAAATAAGAAATAAATAACAGCATTGGTAGGTCTGTGTGCAATTAATGAGAGAAAAGGTTACGTGGAAAAGGCAGATCTATTGGCTGTGAAACCTTGATTTGATAGCCTGTAAGAAGTCGGTGTAAGTTTTTAACCAGCAAACTGATGTAATAAAAGCATTTTTTAAAGGGATATTTACTTCATGCGGTATAGAATTTGAATAGGAATAGTCTGTCATACTAGAATCCTCAAAGTCATTCTTGGCTTCCATAGGCTGAACTGGTCAATGAAATCCTGCTGGTGGTACTGAGAAATGCTTTTGGAGTGTGCGTTGTAGCAGTATGCTAGTTCTGAATCTCAGTCTCTTCCCTGGATTTTAGCAATAGCCTCCTCACTCCTATCCTTCTTTACATTTTCTCACTCCCATCACTTTCTGTGCTTCTACCAAAGAGATTTTTCTAAAAACAAGTTTAACCTGCCTAAAAAATCATCTGTCTTTTGTTAGCAAACCCTTTAGCATATTACACACGACCCTTCACAACCTAATTCTGCCCAACATTTTTGGCTTCGTGTCATATCACTCATCTCCATCTATATATTTCAAGTACACCATGATCTCACGTTTATCTATGACTTGCACATACTGTTTCCTTTTTCTGAAATGCACCTTCACCCTTCCCCACTTGAAAAAAACAGTTCAAATGTCACCTGCTCTATGAAGCCATCCCCTCCTCCCCCAGGCAGATTTAAACAGATGGATCATGCCTTAGTCATCTTTGTATTTTTAGAAGTTATTGCAGTATGTAGCACAGTACTGGCTTCTATTAGGAACTGAATTTCAAAAAAAATATATTATAAAAGATGAATATTACTGTTATAGTTTGGGAAAATATGTAAAACAAACAGATTTATATAAAGTAAAAAGTGAGGTCTACACACTCCTGCAATACTCAGGTGTAATCACCACAAACCCAATTTTGTGTGTATTATTTTACACACTTTTTATGCTTTCGCACATGTGTGTAAAATACACGTGTGTATAGTTTAAAAAATTCAAGCCTAATGTTTTTGAATGACCAAATGAATGAGTGAATAAAGGAACTTAAGATGTTGTTTTATCAGTACTCATTAGTTAAAGAAGTCAAGAAAGAGTCTTTATAAGGATAGAAGAGAAACAATAGAATGTGAGTATTGAAAAAAACCCTGCAATGTCATGACTCATTTGCCTATGCTGTCCTTACATACCATCAAATATAATTTCAAAGCCACAAATTGGATTCATAGGTGGAAATTTATAACAAGATGCAAAAATAAAGATAATCCTTCCTATCTCTCTCTCTCTGAATATCAGTTTTCATACCAGTACAATACAAAGAATTCTACCTTGTAGGATTTTGAAGCAATTAGAGATAATGTATTAACATGTTTGGCACATACCAGAGGGGAAAGGGTGGGGTATGAGTTAAATAAGTGATGGGCATTAAGGAGTGCCCTTGTGATGAAGACTGGATGTTGTATGGAAGTGCTGAATCACTATATTGTACACCTAAAACCAATATAACATTATATGTTAACTAACTGGAATGAAAATAAAAGTTAAAAAAGATGTAAATAGCCAAGAAATAAAATGTTTGGCACAAATTGAGCAATAAATTATAATTTGAATTGATTAGGTGTTTTATAAATAATGCAAGGGCAAATACTATAAAGTTATCCTGTTTATTAACATTATTCCATCAACATAATCATTCTGGATTTCTTCCACTCTTTAAATCAGTTTTCAGGAATATCCTGCAATATGAACTTGAGTTTTATAATTTGCATAAAATTATAGCTATCCTTTTTGCTTGTCCTACCTCCTGCTGACTCATAGAATCAGCTTTAAAATAGAAAGGCTATATTTATTTTGTGTAATGTTGCTACAGCAATGGCTAAAAATAACTTCGGTGTGCTCTTAATAATTAAGGCTGCATCTCGACTTTGTTCTAATTGGGAAATAATTCATAAGCCGATTTGGATAACTGGGAACTGTTAACATGCAATAGATCTTGCTTTCTAATTTTTCTCTCCCTTCCATCCTTTTGTATATTATTTTAAGGCAAACTCAAGTGTGGTCATAACAGACCCTTAGTAAATGAAAATGTTTTGGAGGAAAAAATTATATACATAGTTTTCTACATGTATAATTTATTAAAATATTGATTTATAGGAAAGATACACTAGGAGAAATTCAGATTGTATTTTTTTCTCCCTCTTGCTGCAATAAATTGTTATACTTTTGTAATTTTCATGTGTTGTTACTTGTTTTCCTAATCAGAGTGTAACCTGTTTGGGACAGAAACAATGTCTTAATCCTTTTTGTGCCACTTCCAATACCTATTAGAGTGCTATTTAGTTTTTAATGAGTAAATTGCCTTTAAATGCGGTGTTGACAGTGTAAGCTTATTTCTAGAAATACATTTTACAACGTGTTTAGAATGCATCTATTCCTCGTGCTAAACCTATTAGGTGATGGCTCCTATTTTGGTGAATTATTTATCCATTATAATTACAAAAGCAAGACTGCTTTCTGGGATATTTTTTCTTTCAGTGATATCAATGTAACTCTGTTATTTAGTATTGAATTATCTTGATCTCAGGCTGCTGCTGCTATTTATTGGTATCGCATTCAATTTTACTGGTGTGCAAGTATCAATAATAAAACATTATCATTGCTTTCATATGTGTTTTCCAAAATTTTGCATGGTTCCCATCTCCACACATCAACTGTCCCTTTTTTTGGCAAATGATAATTCTAACAGGTGTTGCTATTTTCTACGGGGCCAAATTTGTATATAATTAATTTGTGCAGATATGAAACTTTTCACATTTTCTGTCTCTCTTTCTCCTTCCCTCCCTCCTTCTACCCGTCTGTCATGCTCAGTATACGATGCTAGGTACTAGAGGGGATAGAAAGGAGCGTAAGACTTGGGGGGGTGCCTGGGTGGCGCAGTCATTAAGTGTCTTCGTTTGGCTCAGGACGTGATCCCAGCATCCTGGGATCAAGCCCCACATCAGGCTCCTCTGCTAGGAGCCTGCTTCTTCCTCTCCCACTCCCACTGCTTGTGTTCCCTCTCTCGCTGGCTGTCTCTGTCAAATAAATAAATAAAATCTCAAAAGAAAAAAAAGAAAGAAGCGTAAGACTTGGACTTTTCTTCAAGAGCTTATCATCTATTGAGGAAAAAAAATATGTGCATATATAAAAAAATTAAACAACACAGCAGTCTATATGTCACAAGTAAATAATACAAGCTCACACACTATAGAAAATCCAAGAATGATATTTTGGGCTGGAATGATATGGTATGAGTCTGATGGACAGTCTGATATAAGAGGCAAAGCATTACGACAATGAATTGGAAGACCAGGTTTTCACCTCCACAACTTACTGACTAATGTAACCTTTTGTGTCATGTGCTTTCTGAACTTAATTTTTCTCATCTACAAATTGGGAACTATGATCATGATACCTTCTGTGCCTGTTTCTTTATTTATTTTTATTAAAAAAAATTTTTTTAATTATATTATGTTAGTCACCATACAGTACATCCCTGGTTTTTGATGT
>NC_048223.1:63557521-63560829 GCF_002007445.2 Ailuropoda melanoleuca
TGTTTTCCAGAGTGGCTGTACCAACTTGCATTCCCACCAACAATGTAGGAGGGATCCCCTTTTTCCACATCGTCTCCAACAATTGTTGTTTCTTGCCTTGTCAATTTTTGCCATTCTAACTGGCATAAANTGCCATTCTAACTGGCGTAAGGTGGTATCTCAGTGTGGTTTTGATTTGAATTTCCCTGATGGCTAATGATTTTGAACATTTTTTCATGTGTCTGTTAGCCATTTGTATGTCTTCATTGGAAAAGTGTCTGTTCATATCTTCTGCCCATTTTATGATTTGTTTATTTGTTTCTCGTGTATTGAGTTTGAGAAGTTCTTTGTAGATCTTGGATAAGAGTCTTTTATCTGTAGCATCATTTGCAAATATATTCTCCCATTCCGTGGGCTGTCTCTTAGTTTTTTTGACTGTTTCCTTGGCTGTGCAGAAGCTCTTTATCCTGATAAAGTCCCATAAGTTCATTTTATCTTTTATTTCTCTTGCCTTTGGCGATGTGTCGTGAAAAAGGTTGCTCTGGCCGATGTCATAGAAGTTGTTGCCTATGTTCTCCTCTAGAATTTTGATGGATTCCTGTCTCACATTGAGGTCTTTCATCCATTTGGAGTTTATTTTTGTGTATGGTGTGAGAGAGTGGTCAAGTTTCATTCTTTTGCATGTAGCTGTCCAATTTTCCCAGCACCATTTATTGAAGAGACTGTCTTTTTTCCACCGGATGTTTTTTCCTGCTTTATCAAAGTTGCCCGAAGAGCCAAGAGTCCATTTCTAGGATCTCTATTCTGTTCCATTGGTCTATGTGTCTGTTTTTGTGCCAGCACCATGCTGTCTTGGTGATCACAGCTTTGTAGTACAGCTCGAAATCCGGCATTGTGATGCCCCCAGCTTTGTTTTTCCTTTTCAACAGTTCCTTGGAGATTCGGGGCCTTTTCTGGTTCCATACAAATTTAAGGACTATTTGTTCCAGTTCTTTGAAAAATGTCCTCGGTATTTTGATCGGGATAGCATTGAAAGTGTAGATTGCTCTGGGTAGTATGGACATTTTAACTATGTTAATTCTTCCGATCCATGAGCATGGAATAATTTTCCATCTTTTTATGTCTTCCTCAATGCCTTTCAAGAGTGATTTATAGTTTCTAGAATATAAANTATAGTTTCTAGGATATAGGTCCTTTACGTCTCTGGTTAAGTTAATTCCAAGGTAACGTATGGTTTTTGGTGTTATTGTAAATGGGATGGATTCCCTAATTTCTCTTTCTTCAGTCTCGTTATTCGTGTATAGAAATGCAACTGATTTCTGGGCATTGATTTTGTATCCTGCCACCTTACTGAATTGTTCTATAACTTCTAATAGTTTGGGAGTGGATTCCTTTGGGTTTTCCATATAGAGTATCATGTCATCTGCAAAGAGAGACAGTTTGACTTCTTCTTTGCCGATTTGGATACCTTTGATCCCTTTTTGTCTTCTGATTGCTGTTGCAAGGACTTCTAGTACTATGTTGAATAATAGTGGCGAGAGTGGGCATCCTTGTCGTGTTCCTGATCTTAAGGGAAAGGCTTCCAGCTTTTCCCCATTGAGAATAATGCTTGCAGTAGGCTTTTCATAGATGGCTTTTATGAGATTGAGAAATGTACCCTCTATCCCTACACTCTGAAGGGTTTTAATCAGGAAAGGATGCTGTATTTTGTCAAATGCTTTATCTCCATCTTGAGAGGATCATATGATTTTTGGCTTTCTCTTGTTGATGATATGATGTATCACATTGATTGATTTGCGAGTGTTGAACCATGCTTGCATCCCAGGTATGAATCCCACTTGGTCATGATGGATAATCCTTTTAATGTACTGTTGGATTCTATTAGCAAGGATCTTGTTGAGGATTTTGGCATCCATATTCATTAGGGAAATCAGTCTGTAATTCTCCTTTTTGATGGGGTCTTTGCCTGGTTTGGGGATCAAGTTAATATTGTCCTCACAGAATGAGTTTGGTAGCTTTCCTTCTGTTTCTATTTTTTGAAATAGCTTTAGAAGAATCAGTATTATTTCTTCTTTGAATGTTTGGTAGAATTCCCCAGGAAAACTGTCCAGTCCTGAATTTTGTTTTTTGGATGGTTTTTTATCACTGTTTCAATCTCTTCATAATTAATTGGCCTGTTTAAAAAATGAATTTCTTCCTGTTTCAGTCTTCGTAGTTTATAGGTTTCCAGGAAGGCCTCCATCTCTACCAGATTGCTTAATTTATTGGCATAAAGCTGTTGATAAAAGTTTCTAATAATCGTTCCAGTCTCACTGGTGCTGGTCGTGACCTCTCCCTTTTCAGTCATAATTTTAATAATCTCAGTCCTTNTTTTCATTCATAATTTTATTAATTTGGGTCCTTTCTCTATTCTTTTGGATAAGTCTTGCCAGTGGTCTGTCAATTTTATTTATTCTTTCAAAGAACCAGCTTCTAGTTCTGTTGATCTGCTCTACTGTACTTTTGGTTTCTAATTCATTGATNCTGGTTTCTAATTCATTGATTTCTGCTCTAATCTTGGTCAACTGCTTCCTCGTGCATGGATTAGGCCTGTCCCTCTGTTGCTGTTCCAGCTTCTTGAGGTGAGAATATAAAAACTGCATTTTAGATTTTTCTGTTCTTTTGAGTGAGGCTTGGATGGCTATGTATTTCCCCCTTAGGACTGCCTTTGCAGTATCCCATAGGTTTTGGACCATTGTGTTTTCATTCTCATTGGTCTCCATAAATTTTTTAAATTGGTTTTTGATTTCCTGGTTTATCGAATCATTCTTGAGCGGGATGTTTCTTAGTTTCCAAGTGTTTGAGTGTCTTCCAAATTTTTCCTTGTGGTTGAGTTTCAATTTCAGTGTTGTGGTCTGAGAATATGCAGGGAATAATTTCAGTCTTTTGGTATCAGTTGAGACCTGTTTTGTGATCCAGAACATGGTCTATTCTTGAGAATGTTCCATGGGCATTAGAATAGAATGAGTATTCTTCTATTCTATATATATCTATATATAGATATATAGATATATATAGTGTTCTATATATATCTATGAGGTCCAACTCATCGAGTATGGCATTCAAAGCTCTTGTTTCTATGTTGGTTTTCTGCTCCGGTGCTCTGTCTATTGCTGATAGTGGAGTGTTGAGGTCCCCTACTATTAATGTATTTTTATCTATATCTCTCTTTATTCTGGTTTAGAGTTGGCTTGTGTATCTTGCTGTTCCCCTGGTGGGGGCATATATATTTATAATTGTCATATCCTCTTGTTGGATACATCCTTTAAGAATACTATAGTGCCCTTCTG
>NC_048223.1:63561055-63602072 GCF_002007445.2 Ailuropoda melanoleuca
TTTAGGCCATTTACATTGAGACTGATTATTGAGAGATATGATTTTAATGATGCCATGTTGCCAGTAAAGTCTTTCTTTCTATAGATTGTGACTTTCTGTTCTGTATCATTCTTGGGGCCTTTTTACTTTTATAGAAAGCCCCTAAATATCTCCTGTAGGGCTGGTTTTGTGGTTATGAAATTGGTCAATGACTGGTGATTCTGGAAGGTCTTTATTTCTCCATCAATTCCGAATGACAGCCTTGCTGGAGAAAGGATCCTTGGCTGCATGTTTTTCTCTGAAAGAGCTTTAAAAATGCCGCCCTAACCCTTTCTCTCATTCCAGGTCCATGTAGACAGGTCTGACGTAATTCTGATACCTTTGCCTTGGTACATGAGAAATTTCTTTTCCCTGGCCGCTTTCAATACTGTATCCTTGGATCTAATATTTGCGAATTGCACTATGACATGACGTGGCGTAGGTTTGTTGTTGTTGAGCTTGGGAGGGGTCCTCTCTGCCTCTTGGGCACGAATTTTTGTTTCCCTTGCTAGATTAGGGAAGTTTTCAGCTACAATTTGTTCAAATATCTCTTCTAGACTTTCTCTTTTTCTCCAACCCCTCGGGGATGCGGATGATTCTGACATTGGAACGTTTCATTGAGTCAGTAATCTCCCGTAACCTACATTCTTGAGAATGGATTTTTTTAAGCCCAGATTCTATTTTAGCTTTCTCTTCTACTAACCCATCCTCCAATTCGCTGATAAATTCTTCTGCCTTATTCACCCTGTCAGAGCCTCTTGTTTTGACTGCATTTGGCTCATAGAATTTTTAATTTCTGCCAGATTCTCTCTCATTCCTGCCCTTAGAGATTCTAAATTCTCATTAACATTTTCATTAATACTTTTTTCAAGTCTACACATCATGTTGACCATTGTTACTCTGAATTCCATTTCGGACAATTTGGTTATATCTATATCCACTAGTTCTGTGGCAGAGGCCACAGACTCATTGTCTTGTCTTTGCTGGGGGGGATTTCTCCTTCTCGTCATTCTGATGAGGAGAGGTTGCCGGGTTGTCCAGAGGCCAAATTATTGACTAGGACCCAGGCAGTGCGCACTTGTTTTATAGGGATCTTAGAGATGTGGTCTTCTTGATTTTCCAGACTGCCTTCTGGGGGAGGGGCCTGCCGCACCGATACTCAGGCCACCCTGTTTGGGTGGAGTCTCCATGTCCCCTGCGAGGGGGGGATGGGCACACTGTGAGCTGGTATTTCCAGGCTTTTGTTCTCTGGCGGCTTTCCCTGGCAGTTTGCTGTGCCTCTTCTGAGAGTCAGAGCAGCAATAGCCAAATCTCAGCCTCTGTCTCAGAACAGAGGGATCGCAGACCATTGTCCACTGATGTTCTGGCCATTTTAACTCTTTCTGTTGGTGCTGCCCAACCCTGCAGCATCCCCAGATGTGCGCCCCACACCCGGCGTCCCAGCCCTCACTTCCAGGGCTGGCGCATCTCTGTCCTTTGTGTTTTTAACACTGTCACCTGCCTGCTGCCCCGTGCACTCCTGGAGCTCCCAGTCTCAGTCTGTTTCCAGTGAGTGCACCGGAGGTCCGTAAAAAGTCTGATCGCGGGCGTTCCCCGGCTCAGGGTCTCAGTCTGCTCTCTCGTGGGTGCTGGTCCGTGATTCCACCCGCGCCCCCGTGCAGGTGGATACCGCTTCCCGGCGCCCGAACGCAGCGACTCCCTTCCCTTTCCGTTTATCTTCTGATATCTGTGCGCGGTTTCATGGCTCCCCTTTCGTACCTCAGTACTCAGTGCTGGAGATGTTCATTTGTAGAGATCCAGATGTATCTTCCTGCATCTCATGCTGATTCCGTAGATGTTCAGGATGGTCTGGTACCTATCCAACTCGACTCCTGCTTCTTTCATTTATGAATAACATAATCAAATAAAGTTATATAAAAATGTTCTGAAAATATTAAAGTATGACTCTAACCTAAGGGTGTGTTTTAATTTTTCATCACCTACATAGTTTTATGCTCAAACATCACTAATTTAAGAAATGTTAAAAGTTCAATAGGAAGAGAGGAGCAATGCTGATATATAATGTATATGTATGTATGTATTGATGTGGGAAACAAAGGCGGAAGAAAAATTGTTAAATTTCATTACTACCTATAGCCCATTGACCAGTCCTTGAAACAGGCAGAGTGACATTCCTCTAGGGACTCAACTGCCTTGATGTTAATATTTTGCTAAGGGCAAAAGGCAATCCTAGCCTGATCACCCCTCCCATCCTGTAAGTCTACTTTAACATATAAAAATTCCTTTGGAAACTTCCTTTATCTCTAAACCTCCCCAAGATACATGTTGGTAAACAACCCCCAAGCATATGGCCCACCGATATACACTGAAGGGTCTCACGACCAAGGTTTTATTAGATGGTAATAAATGACTTTTCCCAAAAATAGCTAGCCCGCTCAAGGTCCTGGAAACCTTGCTTCCAAAATTCCTTAGAGACTTAACACTATCCCTAACCCCCTCCCAACTTGAAAGTATATAATGGGCCATTCCTCATGACCCCATTGCAGCTCTTTCTGCCCACGGGTCCTGTTCCGTGCTTAAATAAAACCACCTTTTTGTACCAAAGACGTCTCAAGAATTACTTCTTGGCCGTTGGCTTTGAGCCCTAACATTGTTCCTACATCATGTACGTAATTTAATAGGGGCAGGAAATGACAAAGTAATGGCAGGTCTGTGATGTAAATCTGACATGGGGAAAATTCATACTATACCTGTAATTATTTAGAAGCGAATAATAATTGTTACAAATAATACAAGGATAATTATAGCCATTATTTGTTGAGTCTTTACTACGCCCCAGGGACTCTGTTAAGAACTTCTTGTACATTTTCAAATTTAATCTTCATAATAGTCTTAAGAATCAACCAGTATTATTCCCATTTTCATAGAACAGAAAACTCTGGGTCAGAGAAATGGTCATTTGGCAAGGTCACAGCTAGTAAGTAGCAAGAGCAGGATTCAGGATGTGTCTGACTTCTGAGTCTGTCTTCTTATCCGGTAATTTCCATAACTTTGATATATCACGCAAAATGCAACACAGACTCAAATGAAGTGGTTTGATGTATTTATTAAATCAGAAAAAGTACTAGGTATTTAAATAATAAATTATTTTAAAGCAAAGGTGAAGTGAGAAACTATAAGGGAATCAGAAAAGCCAGTTCGAGGTGGGTTTCTATGCCATGTCTGAGAATTTAAACTTGATTCTGTAGGTAATCAGGAGCCACTGAAGATTTCGAATATAGAAACGTGATCATGGCCTACCTGGCATTGCTGCAGGATTTTTTTCTTTACTGCCCATGGCTCTTGGTCACACTGCTTAGAAGAATGAAGAGGTAGACCTGAGGAAGAGTGGTAGGCAGCAAAGCAGTTTATTGCAGTAATTGAGTGATAGTACAAAGCTTCCAAAGAGGGAGGGGACCTGAGAGGGTTGGCACTGGAGTTTCTAAGACTAGGGGATTTTATGGGCTTAATGGCAGCTGTTTAATCTGATTATCCCTCCGTGTGCTTGTCACCCAATCAAGTTTTTGTCATCTCCCTATCACATGGGAAAGGGTGGAGGGCTCCTTCCAGGGTGCTGTAAAATCCTTCTAAAGGTTGCTTTCTCTCAGAGCAGGGCCAGAGTGGGGGAGGGGGTCATCCTTGTCTGCCTTTCTCCCAACTATTCTTCATTAGCATACAGTCTGTCTCAATAAGCAAGTGAATGCATGAGATTTGTCTTTTAGAAAGATTTGAGTTGATGACAGGGTGAAATATGGTTAGGAGGGAAGTAAGATGAAAGTAGGAAAACTCCTGTAAGAGTATAGGGAAAGATGTCAGAGCCTGAACTAGTGACATCCGGGAGCTGGCTGGTATTGGCCTGGAGAGCCAATTACATATAGCTCTTCCCAATTCCAGGTGCAGTGACATCAAGTTGGTAGTTTGAAATCAGCCACGGTAGGAGAATTTATACCACAGATCTCTGCAAACACTACAAATTAGGGCGTTCTTTCTGGACAGCTGATTTACCAACACATTACTGGCCTGAACAAAAGCACCAGCAATTGGACTGGAGAACAAGGAAAACTTACTAGAGAGGTTAATGAGGTAAACCCAGCAATACTCCCCATTAGCTGATTGATGGCAGGGGGAGAAGTGTTGTTGTCACCAGCTAGACTTCAAGACCTGACCTTTACTGCTTGCACCCATAGGCCTTTGTTCGAGTTTTTCCTTCCAGCTTATCCCGTACCTCAGGCAAAAGACCCTAGGGGCATAACATCCTGAGACGAAACCGAAACTACCCCTCCAGCGATAACAACTGCCTGGGCAGAGTTCAGCTAACCCAGACCACCCAGACCAATCTGAGATTAACCCCAACTCACACCTGCACAGATGAGCATGGAGTGACCCATGGAATGACTGACAGTTTCCTTTACCTCATCATAATAGTAAAATTTCCACCCAAGACGGGGCACAAGCCTCATTTGAGCCTCATTTATATAACATACGATGTTAAGGCATGCTTCCTTAAGGCGCATGTGTGACCTTTTGCCCACCCTTACCTACAGTGACAAGGCTTCCCTATCTAAATATTCATCCTAACGCAAATAAAAGGAACCCATTCAGCCTTGCTCAGAGAGTCATGTCTTTGAAGTTTATTCCCCATGATCTTATTTGCTGCAAATAAAGTTTACTTTGTGTGATAACTCCACCAGTATAGCTTCTGTGACTTACCAAAGAGCAAACTCACAGTAGGTCAGTTACAGTGTCAGTGGGAGAGATTATAAAATGATTTATCAAATTATTAGCTTGGATGATTCAAATGGGATACTGGTGCGTCCTACCAGGACAAGGAGTTCAAAAAGGGAGAAAGATAGTGAATTCTCTTCAGGGAAAATTGAAGTATCTGTGAGACATGATGGTAAAGATGTCCAGACGACAGTGTTTATATAGATTTGGTACAAAAATGAGGTCTGGATTCAATATAAAATATGGGAATCATGAGGATATAACTGATAGTTGAAGTCATGGGAATAGATAAACATTTAAAACAAAACAAAGTAACAGAACCCTGGGAAAGGCTGTGGCAAATCTTCACATTTCGTAAAGTAAATACAAATGAAATCATATGCCTTTTTGTTTAAAGACAGTTTGAGTAAGTAGGTAGGATTATATTTCTGTGTAAGTGCTGCATTCAGAATAAAACTACACTGCAATGTAAATGAATGTTAAGGAATATTGGTATCTGATGAAAACAACTATTATAGATCAGATTTATAAGAACTATACAGCAAGATTTATCAAAATGACACTTTAATTTTTTAAAATATTTATTTTAGAGAGAGAGACAGCACAAGTGGGAGGGGCAGAGAGAGAAAGAGGATCTCAAGCAGACTCCCTGCTGAGCGTGGAGCCCCTCAGATCATGATCTGAGCCAAAAACAAGAGTTGGAGGCTTAACCAACTACACCACCCAGGAGCCCCGCAAAATGACACTTTAAAACAACAAAAAGATTTTTTAAATGTCCAAAAGCAGTTTAATTTTTATCAAACATCTGAAAGAACAAAAACATTCCAGAAAATATAGAGAAAAATTATTTTAGAATTCAGCTAAGATGTAATTATAAGGAAGTGTATCCTATACTTAACGCTATCTTGGCAGTGTATTTTGTTTATTTCTTTGCTTCTCTCATTAGAATTTACTGGGAGTGGGGGAATGTTGTGTCTTTTACCCAAGTTTGGAGCCTTGTACACAGTTATATAATCAGAAAAAACTTGTTTCTTCCATGACAAGATGGGAAGTTTGAACAGATGACCTGCGAGGTTCCTTTCAACCTAGAGAGTCTATGAATAGGCCACAGAAATAGAATAGATAGAAAAAGTGATAGTTGCTTACTTACCACTTAAAAGAAGTGGGCTTAGTCCTTTGTAACAGCAAAGGGCCAATGTTTCAAAGCTACAGAAAGGCAGTTAATATTACAGAAAGGCAGCTTAATATTACAGTGGTAAGAATTTTCAGTTATTCAATTAAGAATTAACAATTACAGCAACCCAAGAGAGGTTGTTTCAGGACGTGGCTATCTAGGAAATAACTGGAATGCAAAAGCTGATCCTTAGATACTTTTAGTTTAGGTCTTCCCAATCTTTTTCATGACATTGCACAGAAAATGGTTGTGCAGCATATCGATCAACATCTCAAGGCATATTTGTCACACGTTCTCAGGACTTTGGGAAAACTCATCTAGTCCAACATCCTCATCTGCAATGGGGGAAACTGAATCTTAAGGGATGCAACATTTCCAGATCAAGACTTTAACATTAACGCTGGGACTAGATAGTGTCTCTGTACAACAAATGAGCCAAAGTCTCCTTCCTAGAAATTACACAGGGTTGGATGTCAGGCTTGAAGACTGGGTCTGGGATGGTTGCAGTGCATGGGAGGACGGTCTAGATCAGTATTGCTTAAATGTGGTCCCACGACCACTGGCATCAGAACTTGTTAAGCGGTAAGGGAACTTATTGAAAACAAGAGATTCACGGGCTTCACACAGATATACTTAAGCAGGCACTGCGGCAAGGCCAGGACATCTGAATTTTTAGGTTTGAAAACACTCCCTACTCCCCCACCCCTGACCCAGCAGTATTTTTGGCCTCTAGAGCTCCAGCTCCAGCTAGAACTGAGCGGCTCCGCTAGTCGCGCCACATGCCAGCCTCACCTCGGAGCAGCGTGGGCGGCACAGTTATCCCGCGTCCTCGTAGTAAAATTGTCTGTTACGTACTAGCCCTTTCGGTCGTCACAGGCGGACGCCAGCCAGCACTGCCCTACCGGGGTGAGACCGCCGCAGCGCCTCCATCAGCCTCCTGGCCCCGCGCAGGAAACGACTGCGGAGGGGGGGGGCCGGGGGCAGAGGCGGCTCAGCTGCGCCCCCTTGAGGCCAGGACCCTCCGCAGGCGAGCCGGGCTGCGGTTTCCCTTCTCCGCCCCCGAGCTCCTCCTCCTTTGCAGCCCCGCCCACCGGGGAAGCCACTACAGCGCCTGCGTCAATTCTGCCTTGGACCGCCCTCTACTACCAACCGGATGCTAGCGGATTTCCCATGGTGCTTCGCGAGTGGCGGGCATGAGAGTGGACTGCAGAGGGTCGTCAGTGGGTTCTAGTCGTCATTGTTGGAGTTGTTCTCTTGTGCCGCAGGGCTCTACGAGATTGGCGCCTGGTCGCTGCCTTGTAGGTTGGTGCAATGGCGCTTTTCCGGGGCGTGTGGAGCGTGCTGAGTGCCTTGGGAAAGTCCGGAGCGGACCTCTGCGCGGGCTGTGGAAGTCGGCTGCGCTCTCCTTTCAGGTGGGACGGCTCGTCTGTAACCTCGGGAGGTGGCACGGCCCAGGACGCTCTGCGATTGGAGTGTGTACTTTTTGCCCTTCCTAGGAGGTCTGGGCCACTATGGCCCTTTGATTCAGACTTCGACTTTGCCTAGGTGGCTTTGAGACCAGGCCTTAACGCCAGTAGTCTTTCCGGCCACCCTCCACCTTTCTTCCCGCCACCCCCCCCCCGGTCCAACCTTGTAAGAACCCGTTCGGAGTTCTCTTTGAAGTGGCGCCACGAGCCTCCCGCCATCAATATAGGCGTTAAGGAGGCAGGGGCCAGGACCTGAAGTAAGATGCTTTCCTCCACTTTGCCCTTCCTTTCCTCCACTTTGCCCTTCCTAGGAGGCATAAATAGAGCTTTGAGACTTCAGTTTTGCAGGTCTTCCTTCTGGTTAGGACAGGGTTTTAAATGTCACTAACACGGTGTCATCTATAGCATCTTGATGACATCTCATTTGGGATCTGTGTTCCTATGCAAATGAATATTGTCACTTAAATACTTGATATTGGTTTTCTTTGTTCGTAGTTTTGCGTATGTACCGAGATATTTTTCATCCACCGCGAATAGTTACCCAAAGAAGCCTCTGACTTCATACGTTCGATTTTCTAAAGAACAGCTACCCATATTTAAAGCTCAGAACCCAGGTAAGGAGTTTTGGAGCACTTACTCTTTTCCGAAGTAATAAAGAGGACACTAAACAATTAAACTTCAAACTTGATTGCATTTTCAAAGCAGCGATTGACTGCGGAAACATAACCATTACATTTAGTGGTCTGTAAAATAGTAAGTATGACATATTTTAAACCGAGTAGGAATGCCTTAAAAATAATTGAGAGTTAATAGAAAGGTTTATTATTTTACTTTTTTTATTATTATATATATTTATTGAAGTATAGTTGATTTACGGTATTATGTTTCAGGTGTACAACGTAGTGATTCTAGTGATTGCATAACTCTACATTATGCTATGCTCACCAAGTGTAGCTACCAACAGTTGCCATACAATGCTGTTACAATATCATTGACTTTATCCTCCTGACTTATTCATTTAATGAAAGGTATTTTAAAAATAAGCAGCATGTGGAGTGGAAAGCATCCAGGGAAGAGGATGAAAAAGCTGAGTTTGGAGGATCTAGTTGCCATTGGCCTGGAGCACCATTGATCAATCATCTTATCTCTTACTTAGCTCCTACTTCAGGGAATTGTTAATGAAGTTGCAATGAAATAATAACTTATGTGGATGTGGTATATAAACTGTAAAGCTCTATACAAATTACTGCTAATTTCAAGAGCTTTTTCACTGGAAATCGGTTAATTCCTGAAAAAAGAGATTTTCAGGTAGGATGTTTGTTGACTGCCTAGAAAGGCTGTGGGCCTTCATTTGGGGTTATAGTGGTGTAAAGATAATAACTAAATTAATAACAGTCAACTTTGTTTATGATTTCTTAAGCCCTTTTACAGGGCACTTTTGAAAACCAAGTGAGCTATAATGAAAATTCTCACACTATAAAGAATTGGTTTAAAAGACATGTTTCAGAAGTACTCACATCTTTTAATATATGGTAGGTTGAACTAAGTGGTTTGTTAAAATGTTTACATGCATCCTGGTTGTTCCAGTTAAGATGAGGAAGGAAATGGGGAATAATGAATTGATTTTGGAATGGTTTGTTTGCAAATAGTATTTCTGTAGTTGAAATACAGGGTTATGTTACATGAGTCAAGACTGTATCTTTTTGTTTAGTCAGGTTTTATGAACTTAATAATTCCTGAAAGACTAGGGAAAAAGTTTTGTTTGAAATATGAAGTGAAAAGCTTGAAGAAGTTGATTACCTATCTGCTTAAACTAATAATTTCTGAGGATTGTTCAGGGGGGTATGTGATATACTTCTTAATTTTTAGATAACAGATTTTAACAATGTTGAATAAAATACGAAATTACATATCAAACTTAAATTAGTTGATTAAAGAAAGCCTAAATCATTGTATTGAGTTGTGTGTGGTATAGAGGCATGTGTAATAAAACTTAGAGCTAATGGATTATGCTTTCCTAGTTTTTAGAAATTAATCCTGAGACATAAAATTGTGACTTTTTTCATTTTATTCCAATCTGTAGATGCGAAAAATTCAGAACTAATTAGAAAAATCGCCCAACTATGGAGGGAACTTCCTGATTCAGAGAAAAAAGTAAGCATATTGGTTTTTCAGCATTGCTTACCAGTTATTCTGCGGTTAAAAACAATAGTCATGTCCTTTAGGGTACCCCCCAAATTTTTATTTAATACCCATTATCTGTAAGGAACTTCATACCTTCTGATTCACATAAATGATTAGAATATGAATGTATGGCAGTGGTGACGAAGGGTTGGCAGCAATCTGAAATTGAAGACTAATTGTTAGAATCTAACCTTAGTTAGCATGTTTATTAAAAATACATGTTTTTAATCCATGTGCATGTGATTCCAGAGCACATTTTCCCCTTAGTGGTTTAGTCTGTCTTTATCTGAAGTCATGCAGTTGTCTTTCCCTGGCAGGTATGCTGTGTTAAATTTATTAGCAGTAGTTCATTAGCTTCTTATTTGGGTTTTTTATTTATAGATATATGAAGATGCTTACAGGGCAGACTGGCAGGCATACAAAGAAGAGATAAACAGAATTCAAGAGCAGTTAACTCCAAGTCAGATCGTATCTTTGGAAAAAGAAATCCTGCAAAAACGTTTAAAAAGGAAAGCACTAATAAAAAAAAGAGTGAGTATCAATGAAATATTCTTTTCCTTTAGCAAAGGACTGAAATTTATATAACTATGAATATAGGGAGTTTTTCTTACTTTTATATGTGTGGCCAAATGGTAGAATGTCAGCAGGAATACCCCATTTAGGAAATAGTGAGAAAGCTCTTTTCTGCCACTAGTACCACCTGGCATTGAGTCTGTCTTGGAAACCCTTGTTTCTACTTTCGGCTGTATCTGAATTTAAGATATGTAGTTAGGACTATCTTGAAAGCTGTAGTAACAGTTATGAAACAGCCAAATCAGAAATAACAAGAACCTTTGCTTCTGGGTCTTGTCTAGAATAACCTGCTGATTTGAATTGTTTTATAGGTAATGGTGGGTTTGATTCTGAATGTTGCTGAATAGACTGAATTCATTAACATATCAGGAAGAAGTTATTTATTGTATCTAGTCACGTAGGAAGTACCCATAGGATGAAATTCGATTTTTCTTTATTAAAAATCCCATATGGTTCAAAATTTGTAGTTCCCAGCTTATGGTTATTAATCCACATAAATTCTGTTGCTTGAAAGACTACATTTTTCTGTAGAACCAATGTTAGGTATGAGGTAGTCAGTTTGCTCGTCCAGTACATATACTAGAGAAAATGGTTATCAGAGTTAAAACTATTTCTTTGGAAAAGTAGATTTGAGACTGATGTGAGATGCCAACATTTCTCTCCCTGACAGGCCCCCACAGCACCAGAGTTGAGGACTCACCCATTTTAAAGTCAGTAATCTAGATAGTAATCTAGTCTTCTGATCCAGTTAGTAAAAGGCAGAAAAGGTAATAAGAGAAATACAGTGTCTGCTTAAGGATAGTATTTGGAGGTGTGATTACTGAAGTTTATTCTCCCTCTTTTATTTTCCCTTCCTCTTTAATGCACCCATCCAGTGTTAAGAGTGGAGAGGACCAGAAATGAGAATTGGGCAGTGATATGGGATTTCCTTTTCATATATTTCTTTTGTTCCTTACTCTTTCTCCTCGTGTTTCCATTGTTTTTTAAAAAGATTTTATTTATTTATTTTGAGAGAGAGAGTGTGCATGCACGTGAGCAGGGGAAGGGGCAGAGGGAGAGGTAGAAGCAGACTTGCCGCTGAGCAGGGAGCCCAACACAGGGTTCGATCCCAGGACCCTGAGATCACGACCTGAGCCAAAGGCAGATGCTTAACTGACTGACTGAGCCACCCAGGTGCCCCTTGTATTCCCATTATATGTTTGTTACACCTGTTAGAAGTTGTCCCATAGGCGTTGGATAGTCTGTTCAGTTTTTGTTTGTTTGTTTTTTCAGTCTTGGTTCTCTTTGCTTTTGGATATTTGAGGATTCTATTAATATGTCCTTTAGCTCAGAGATCTTTCTTCAGCCATGTCCAGTCTAGTAAGTCCATCAAAGACTTTCTTCGTTTCTGTTACAGCATTTTTGATATCTAACTAATTTTTTTTGGGTTCGTCCTTGGGATTTCCATCTCTTTTTTATTGTCAGTCTGTTCTTGCATGCAGTCTAAAGTCCTTAGCATATTAATCTAGTTGTTTTAAATTCCTGGTCTGATAATTTCAACATCCCTCCCATATCTGGTTCTGGTGCTTGCTTTGCCTCTTCAAATTATGTGTTTTTTTGACTTTTAGTATGCTGTGGAAGTTTTTTCTTGATAGATGGACATGAGGTACTGGGTAAAAGGAACTGCTGTAAATAGGCCTTAGTAATGTAATGAGGTGTAGGGGCAAGAAAAGCATTCTGTTGTCCTGTGATTAGGTCCTGATCTTTTAGTGAGCCTATGCCACTGGTCTGTGAACTTCACAAGAGTTTCTCAGTTCACTCCTGCACGCACCGCCTCCCCCTTAGGTGTGGGACAAAATGGCTGGAGTGTGCAGGAGTTGGGTATTTCCCTTCACTCAGGTCAGTTAGGTTCTGGTTAACTAGTTAACCCTGAGGGCAGGCCTTGTTAATAGTTGAGTGCTCAGGCATTTCAAAATAGTTTCTTTTCCTCTTCGCCTCACAGAAGCAGGAGGGGATTTTTCCCAATATTTATTGTGGAAATCTGGTCTAGCTTCTAGAGGTAAATCTTACAACACCGTGAGGACCCTCCTGTGATTGGGTCCCTTGTAGTTTTTAAACTCTAAGAGTTGTCCACACAGAGCATCCAGCAATTCATTTATTACAATAGAGGTTTTCCTACCCCAGCACTGGTTCCAGCAGGGCTTGCCTCGAATCCCTGTATTCACTTGTATGTCTCTCCAGTCTAGGGGCGGCACTTTGACCTGTTTTCTTCTCTTTCTCTTGGATCCAAGAAAGGTGGTTGATTTTTCAGTCTCTTCAGCTTTATACTTACTGTTAGGGTGATGACTTCCAAGCTCCTTGTATGTAGAACCTGAAACTTGAAGCCTGAAGGTTTTTTCTCTCAGACTTCCATTTTCACTCCCTGTTGGAATTTTTTTTTCTATTGAATTTTCCCAGTGCCAGCTAGTTAGAGATCAGGTGAGAAGTGTGGGGATCAGGAAGTTACAAGTAGAGCACCTGGGAGAGAAATCCCTAGCAGTGGCTCTAGAAAGAAAAGGGGAAATAGTTAAGTTATGGAGTGCCTGGAGTCTACAGTAGTTTTATGACTGAGAGTTCAGCGAGAAGGTAGTAAATCACAGGGGTCCTACTTATGAATAAAAATTGGGTTATTGACTTTAACCAAATTACCATTAAAAGCCATATACTTTTGTAAATTACAAGTAAATTCAGAAACTAAGGAGGATAATGCAGTATCCCTTGTTCTCTGAAACTCAGAAACTACACTGATTTAAACAGCAAGGGATACGTGTATTCTTTTTCATCTCCTGCCTCCCCTGCTCTTTGGTACCCAATTAAAAGAATTGAATTTAACACATCGTTGAGGTTTAAAAGTTGAGAGATATCAGAGAAGGAAATGAAATGAGAGATTATTAAACAGATAGTCTAGTAGTCATGGGTTGTGGTGGAGCCATGTGGTGACGAGGAGATGATAGTGTCCTGTAAGGATGAAGCTGAGATTGTTTTAACCTTTTAAAAAAGGATTTGTACATATGTGTTCAGTTACTCAGTTTGTGGAGACTATGAAAATC
The DNA here is from genome assembly GCF_002007445.2 of Ailuropoda melanoleuca. NCBI lineage: Eukaryota > Metazoa > Chordata > Mammalia > Carnivora > Ursidae > Ailuropoda > Ailuropoda melanoleuca. Next base: position 63,574,303 of record NC_048223.1, read on the forward strand.
ATAGGGAAAGAAATTGTTTTTGTATGGAAAATAACTCATAAAATTTATTAAAATTTTTAAAACTTAGTGCTATCAAAAAAAATTCTCATCCCTAGAATGAACAGTCACTTTGTATAAGATTCTTAACATTCACTCACAGGAGCTTCCATAATGCATAGTAGTGAATAAAGTTTCTGTAGATAAAGTTAAGTCTCACAGAAGTTAAAACTGTGTGTAACTCTATCATTTTTGTTACTCAGGAGTTAACAATGCTTGGAAAACCGAAAAGACCTCGCTCAGCTTATAACATTTTTATAGCTGAAAGGTTCCAGGAAGCTAAGGATGGTACATCACAGGTAAAACAGAAGAGCATTTGTTTTTTAAATTTTTGTTTATTTTGATTTTTAAAATATTTAAACAAAGTTGTAGGGGTGCCATATGTTAGGAGGTGAAGAAAAGTAGTAAATTATTATAAATACACAAATAAGGTCCTCTTTCTTGTATCTCTTTTAAAGGAAAACCCTTGTTCTTGCCATGTACAGTTAATTTGAGTACTTACTGGCCAATATATGCATATTCGACTTTTTTTTTATTTAAAAAAATAACATTTTCAAATTTATAGGGGTGTCAAAGTTCTGGAGACTTCTTATCTGGCAATTCTTAACTGCTTTGCAATCGCTGGGAAAGAATGAGAGTAAAATTACAATATTTTGTATTGGGATTTGAGTATAACCTCTTGCTTCATGTTATATCCTTTAATAAAATTTTGGTTATGCCTGTGGGAATGTATTACGCACATGAATATCATCATATGAATGTGTCCAAGAAAGAAAGAAGCTTGTCATTCCTGCTGTGGCTTATTCTTTCCTTATTTCCTTCTTAGAAGCTCCAAGTAGGGATTGTATTTTTCCTTTTATAATACGATATGGTAAGAAAAGCATTCAGATCCCTAACTCTTGTCAATCTGAGATGACGAAGGTATTTGCCACTCTGCCACATTTTGGGTTATTTGGATCTGTAGTTCATTTTACAAATCTGTTTAACGTATGATTAAATAATGTATATATGATGTAGTCTTCCCTGGCTGTATACTTTTCAGTGTTTTATTTCTTGGGATTTTATTTTATCTTACGTTTTAAAAAGATTTATTTACTTGTTTTAGAGAGAGAGAGAGCGTGTGTGCATAAGGAGAGGGATGGAGGGAGAGGGAGACTAGCAGACTCCCTGCTGAGCGGGGAGCCTGACGCGGGGCTCAATCCCAGGACCCTGAGATCGTGACCTGAGCCAAAATCAAGAGCCAGATGCTTTTAATGACTGAGCCACCCAGGCGCCCCACTCCTTGGGGTTTAAAAATTCAGTTTCTATAGCTTTACATTTCTAAGATGCATGCCTGTTTATTTTTTTAGTTGGAATTTGCTCAGTCGCTAACTTACTTTGGATTTAATGTTCTTATCAGTATAAGAAAGTTATATGCTAGAGAATCCTAACTCAGTGGTTCTCAACTCAGACTGTACCTTGGAATCAGCTAGAAAGCTTAATGGCTGAGGGACCCTATCCTGGGAAATTAAAATTAATGCAACTGTCATTTTTAATCATTTAAAAAATATTGGTTATACATCCTCATAGGTAAAAGAATCAAAATAAGACTTGTTATGAAAGGTACCAGTTTTCACAGCCCTGTCGTACTGCTTGCTCCAGAAGCAAATACCTTCAGCTGTTGGCTCATTCTTGTGGTATTTACCCATATCTCTAAAAAATACCTTACATTGTTACTTACTGATTTATTTCAATTTTAAGCATTATCTATATTTTAGGCATTACCTCCCACTATTTAAGACAAACATTTAACACTTTCTCATCCCACTGTTCATGTTTCCACTCACCTGCTTCCCAGTATAGTTATAATTTTGGTTAGTTGAATATCGAGTATGTTATTATGATAATGTAAACCCTAGTCATAGCTGAGCTATGCCATTTGCTATGATTATTTTTCCTTTCTTAAAAAACTGACGTCTACTGAAGTTTGTTATGTTTTGTATTTTTTTCCCTTAGCTTATTATATACTCTCAGTAATTTAGCCTTAAACTCTTAAATATATTCACCAGCTTTCAGTGCACTCAAGTGCATTAGCTATTCTGTCAGTTTCAGTGTGGTGCCTCTGATTTGTTCCAATTTGGTTGTGGCCTTTTATGCTTAGTGCACAGTTGACATTCATCCTTGTGGTGCTTTTGCTTCTTCTGTTGTCTTTCTTGATTTATGGATTCTGTTATAGCATCTCCCCAATGAGAGTACATGGGAGATCAATTTTTTGAGTTTTTGCATGTCTAAAAATATCTCTGTCCTTACATTTGTTTGATAGTTTGGGCATAGAATTCTAGGGTAGGAATCATGTTCTTTCAAAATTTTAAAAATATTGCTTCTTTGTCTTGTAGGTTCTTCTTCTTATTATTTTTGAAGATTTTATTTATCTGGGAGAGAGAGCATGAGAGGGGTAAGAGTCAGAGGGAGAAGCACACTCCCTGCTGAGCAGGGAGCCTGATGTGGGGTTCCATCCCGGGACACAAGGATCATGACCTGAGCCAAAGGCAGTCACTTAACCAGCTGAGACATCCAGATGCCCCTTGTAGCTTCTTGTTACTGCTTTTGAGAAGTATAAAGCCGTTTTGATGATTAGTCCTTTGAATGTGATCTGCTTTCTTTTTTCTTCCCTTCTCCCCTTTTTTCCCTCTGTTCTTCCTAAGAGAGAGAGTCTTCTGAGCTGGTCCTCTCATTTTCTTTTCTGTATTATTTTCTCTTAGCGTTTTTTTGCTATACATTTTTTTTTTTAAAGATTTTATTTATTTATTCGACAGAGATAGAGACAGCCAGCGAGAGAGGGAACACAAGCAGGGGGAGTGGGAGAGGAAGAAGCAGGCTCACAGCGGAGGAGCCCGATGTGGGGCTCGATCCCATAATGCCGGGATCACGCCCTGAGCCGAAGGCAGACGCTTAACCGCTGTGCCACCCAGGCTCCCCTTTTTGCTATACATTTTTACTTAATCTCCACTGGCCCCAACTATACCTGGTATCCACAGAGTAGCTCTGTTTTACCCTTTTGAGAGGATGAATCCTAGAATCTGCCTGTGGTGGGGATTTAATATCCTTTTCAAGAGAATTTCAGTCTCCTGTTTTAAGCCCATCTTTCACCTCTGTTTTCTACCTTTCTGATGCTGCCAATTCCCGAGCTACTTGGGAATTCCTCATTGTAAGCCAGTTTACTTTTTAGGCTTTCCCCAGTGCCAGCTTGGGAATCTGCCTTGTTGGTTAGGTAAGTCACCATTTATCCACCTGCTTTTCAGCTTCTCAAATTTTGTGTTGGTAGTGCCCTCTCCTGTTGTCTTTTCCTCGTGGGTTTATGCCATAAAAAATGTTGTTTATTCATTTACTTTTTGAAAAAAATAAATAATAGAAGTTTATTGCTCACAGTCTGGAGGCTGGGTAGTCCAAGATCAAGAAATTATCATGGTTGCCTACTGGTGAGATCCCTCTTGGTTCATAGCTGGTATCATCTCAGTGTGTCCTCACATGGTAGAAGGGCTTTGTGGGTTTTAGGAGGGAGCAAAAGTAAATATCTTTCCATCTCTTTACTTTTCTTTAATGAATTATTTTATTTAGGTGAAGACTCAGATTATTAGGCATGCAACTTGATAAATTATTGTCGAACTCAGTGAATACTAACTTCATGGATTAAATATAAGCAAAAACCTTAAAGAATTAAGAGCATTAAAGCAGTTCCTTCCAAAGCTAAGAGAGCAGTTATTTAGTGAGTAACTGTCCCTGAATATATTAGATGTGTTTATAAAGGTAAGTTTTAAAATGTTCAAAATGTAATAGTTATGTAGTCTCAGATACTACCTGGTACCTCCATTTTTATTGATAAGAAAAAATTTAGAGCTCAGAACAGTAAAGTTTATTATTCTCATTCTGCTTCTCCTTAAAATCACTGATGATTTCCTCTTAGCTTTAAATAGATACTTTTCAGACCATTTCTCTCTCTCCTTCACACTTGCCTACTCCTACCCCTGTATGTCTCCCTCTGCCCCTCATTCTCCACCCACCCATTTATTCCTTCAGTCTCTGCTTTCTGGGAGCAGCAGCACAAGCTGTATGAGGTGTGCTGACTCTCCTCTCTGTCTCTCCTCCAGCCATGGGTTCCCTGAATCCTTCTAATTTTATAAATGAAGAACCAAGCCTAAGGGAGGTAATGATGACTTTTTCCAAGTCATATAATTAAGTTCAGCTAAGTAGAATTAAGGACTAGTGTTGTGTTGTTGCTATGACTACACCTAAATACTTTGGCACAGATTTTAGAATAAAACATTAAGATACAGGGAAGAAATAAAAACACTTAGTCTTTGAAGTTAGTCTATCATAGGAATATAGATTTATACTTGAATATTGTTGAATCGAAAAGGATACATCTGCACAGCAAAGGAAACCGTTAACAAAGTGAGAAGGAAACCTACTGAATGAGGGAAAAATATTTGAAAATCATGTATCTGATAAGGGGTTAATATCTAAAATATATAAAGGATGTGTACAACCCAACAGCAAAAAAGCAATCTGATTAAAAAATGGAGAGAGGGGATGCCTGGGTGGCTCAGTCTGTGAAGTATCTGCCTGTGGCTCAGGTCATGGTCTCAGGGTCCTGGGATTGAGTTCCGCATTGGGCTCCTTGCTCAGCAGGGAGCCTGCTTCTCCCTCTGTCTGCCACTCCTCCTGCTTGCGTGCTCTCTCTCTGACATATAAATAAAATCTTAAAAAAAAATGGGGAGAGGATCTGAATAAACATTTTTCCAAAGAAGACATACAGATGGCTAGCAGATACATAAAAAGGTGTTCAGCATCAATAATGATCAGGGAAATGCAAATCAAAACCACAGCAAGATACCACCTCAGAATGATTTTATCAAAAGATGGCTATTACCAAAAAGAATGGCTATTATCAAAATGGCTGTTATCAAAAAGATGAAAAAGAGAAAATCACGAGTGTTGGCAAGGATGCCGAGAAGAGGGAACCCCTGTGCATGTGTTGATGGGAATGTAAATTGCGGCTCACTATAGAAAATGGTATGGCGGTTCCTCAAAAAATTAATAGAATTACCATATGATCCAGCTATTCTACTTCTGCTTATTTATCCAAAGGAACCAAAACACTAACTCAAAAAGGTATCTGCATACCCCCATGTTCATTGGGCATTATTCACAGTAATCAAGACATGGAAGCAATCTTAACTGTCTATCAATGGATGAATGGATAAAGAAACTGTGGTTTATTTATCAACAGAATATTCAGCCGTCAAAAAGAATAGGAATAGTCAGCCATCGAAAAGAATGAAAGGCTATTTGCAACAGCATGGATGGCCCTTGAGAGCATCATGCTAAGTGAAATAAGAAACAGATAAATAAATACTGTATGATCTCTCTTACATGTGGAATCTTGAAAACAACCAAATTCATAGATACAGAGAATGGGTTGGTAGTTTCCACAGGTTGGGGTTGGGGCCCAAAATGCGTGAGAATGGTCAAAGGGTACAAACTTCTAATTTTAAATAAATAAGTCTTGAGGATATAATGTACAACATGGTGACTATAGTTAATATTTTAAAGTTGCCTGGAGTAGATCTTAAGAGTTCTCATCACAAACAAAATTTTTGTAACTGTATTATTTTGACAGATGTTAACTAGACTTACGGTGGTGATCATTTCACAGTATATACAAATAATCAAGTTTATACCTGAAACTGATAAAATGTTACATATTGATGATATCTCAATAAAAAGATAAATAGCTTCATCCTATTAATTTTTTGTATGTTTTAACAGTTTAATAGTTTTTATTTAGAAAGTAGGAATTGACGAGACTTTGTGATTCTTGACATCTGAGATTTTATTGTTGGAATGAATAATAAAGATCTTAACCACTGAAGCCTCTGTATCTGGTACTTAAACATATGTGTTTTACAGGTAAAGCTGAAGACTATAAATGAAAACTGGAAAAATCTCTCTAGTTCTCAAAAGCAAGTAAGTAGTATGGTTTTAGTTTCAAGCGTCTAGTTAAAATATCTGTGAGAGAATATATATTAGGGCAAGGCTGGATTCATGTGAAAACAACTTTATATCACTAATAACACAAAGTATTTTAAAATTATTTTTATATCCATAGAAACAGTTTGGGTTTTTTGTTTTGGTAGTTTTTAACTGCAAATAAAATTGGTATTTAAAACAGTGTCACTCATAACTTAGAGTGCTCACTCTATCCAGTGACAGTCACTCCTTGCCTCTGCTTCTTTCCCACATCCCAAGCCTTAACATTGTACCAACTTTATTAATTCTTACAAAAATCTTTATCTCTGGCCCTTTTCTCATCTTTTATCTCAAAAAACCTTCCTTCTTCAGTCCCTCTTTATACATGTACAACAGTAAGGTGATTCCTAGAGTATACGGAGCATTCCAGAAATTAATTGTAAAGGACTCTTCTAAAGAAATAATTTTAACAGTTACACTTTTTCTCAGGTATATATTCAACTTGCTAATGATGATAAAATTCGTTATTATAATGAAATGAAATCTTGGGAAGAACAAATGAAGGAAGTTGGACGAAATGATCTTCTACGTCGCACAGTAAAGCACCAAGGAAAAGACGACACTGACGAGTGTTAAAATAGAAGACTGAGTTATGTTCATAATGGATAGACACAAGAAACCAATTAGGTCTCAATCCCGGAAGTTATTGAAAATTAGAAAGGATAAAGTTGGTGAACATTTTATATTTAATTCCTTTTTCTTTAGCCCATGGACTTCTGCCAGTTCAATACATTTTGTATTAGTATCTTGCTTTGGAAAACCCAAACGGATAAAAAGTTCATGTGAAATTTATTTTGTGTTAAGGAACTACTGAGGATCAAAATAATCCATGAAATGCAGCGGTGAATCATTTTACCTTTGATAAAGGTAAATCAGACTGTGAAGTTCTTTTTATACTTGATGACTGGAAGGAGTATTCTTGTTTCCTCATATATGTATATGTATATGTATATGTATGGAGGCAGGAGTTTCATATTCAAAGCTGTTCCAAATTGTAGAAGTCCTAGTGTTCTATGATATAATTGTACAGTTTAGAAGAGCACCCATAACTCATCTAGGTAAATTCCAATTCCAGGTATAATTCATATATTCAGAGTTGATGGTTGTACAAGCAAGGAATTGCTGATTTCAGTTGCATTTTTTTTATAAAAGGGATGACGAGATTTATAAACCTTTTCCTCATTGCCTTTTCCCAAAGTAAAAACCAAGAAATTATGTACCAAATCTATGCATATTGTTTTTATACTGCATAGAATAAAAATTTTAAATATTTCCTAATTATATGTTTTAAGGTGAAACATTCATTTTGCAGATTTTGTTTTCCTTTTTAAGTAGGGGTATGTATTCTGAATTATTTTCTCTTTCTCATATGAGTATATTTATCCAGAAAGTGGATAACTTGTCTTGTGTAAGTTTTAAAATGAGAGAAGTAAAAAACAAAAGTCTCCCAAAGTCTTTAGGCTTGGAATTTAAACATTTTGCATAACATATATAAGCCCATATATAAGGCACAGCCAGCTCTGGCCTGTGACCAAATCCAGCCCATTTCCTGCTTTTCATGGCCTATGGACTAAGAATTACGTTTACGATTTTAAGTCATTAAAAAGGAAATTTCAAGAGACATGAAAATTAATATGAGATTCTGTGTCCATAAATAAAGTTTTATTGGAACACAGTTATACTTACTCTTTTACTCATGGGTTATGGTTGCTTTTGTGTAACAGTGACAGTTGAGTAGTTATTTCAGAGACTGTATCCTGCAAAGCCTGAAATACTTACTATCCAACCCCTTAGGAAGAAAGTTTGTCAGCCTGTGGGCTATAAGATAGAATAGTGTGACTGGTGTTCCATTGTATAAATGTGTTGGGATAGTTCTTTAAAACTCTCTCAGAGGTTCTTGTTTTAGAATCTTTGTCACCATTACCTTAAGAGAAAAGAAGTCAGACCACTGAAAAAGCTAAGCGAACTTGCTCCACAGTGTTAGCAAGGAAAATTATCTAGTTTCAAGTTACGTTGCAGTATAATAAAAAAGGTCCACGTAATGTGGAATGAGATTCTTTTAAAGTATTTGCTGTAGCTTAGTAAAATGAACTTGAGCTTTCCAGTTAGCACGTACCACAAAAACCTTATCAACTTTTAGCATTTGTTTATCCTCTTAGGAGAGTCAAGCAAAGGTTTTCAAAATCCATACCACCTTTTTGATCAAAATCATATATCTTTCATCATCAGTTCACAGGAACAGGATAACTCAAAATTTATATGTGCTTTATATTATGCCAAATATTGAGAAATGGTAGTTTCTAAGTCTCCAAAAAAACTTTGAAGAATTTTGTTGTTTCTGGATAGAAAATCAGTAAAAACTCACAAAAAGGTGACTTATGTATACTGAGCTTGACAAAGGTAGGGACTGAAGAGAAAAATATAACTTGAGAGGAATAATAAGATTTAAATGTATAAAGTTGGGTGTTTTCAGGTAACTCCCCTGTGGTTACGAATACAGGACAGTCTGCCATTAGTTAAATAGATACACCATGAAAAAAAATAGATACATCATGGTTCTGCGGCTAGAGTATTTTGGGGAAGAAGAGGTACACTATTGTCTGTCAGTCGTTTGGGTTTCCAGGAGAATTAAGCTCTCACTCCCTGTGGCATCTAGAATGGTACTGATTATATACCATCTTTATGAGAAGGGCGAAAGTCATCAGTCAAATAATTTACTGTGTCCTGTGCTTCAGATGAGCCCACGGAGTGCACAGGCATCAATGTTGGTAGTGAATATTGTAGAATGGGTGAGATAGAGAAATGAATTTTGTCAACACCTGACAAATGTATAAAGCACATCTTTGCAATTACCTTCTGAGCTCTTTTAGCATTTTACCTACGGAGGTTATTTTATACTGAACACATTCAAATCACATCTCCCCGAATATATTGGGAGGTTCAGTATCCAGTAAGTTCTCAAGTATTTACACCCTCATATAGGAAAAAGAAGTATGAAACAGTGGAAAGAGCTAGAGAAGAACTAGATTAATACCAAATTGTATTGGGTTTGCTTTGTTTCTAAAAGAATGTTACTGTTAATATTTTCAATATTAGAATAATCTGATTCCATAGCTTTCTTAATAAACTTCAGTACATGCTGAAGACAGGAATGCTATATGCCAGATGCCATCTAGATTAACAATATACACAAAGTTTCTGTTGTAAAGAACAAGAATTCATATCAGTAACCAGTGGCCACTGACATAAAGCCTTGCTTTTTGAACTTTGCTTAAGTTGCCCCATCAAAGTAATTGCTGTAGGAGGAAGTACAGAAGAGTGCTAGAGGGAAAGATGCTGAAGAAATGAAACAGTGTTTTTGCTGTTCTTTTTTTTTTTTGGAAAGATTTTTATTTATTTATTTGATAGACAGCCAGCGAGAGAGGGAACACAAGCAGGAGGAGTGGGAGAGGAAGAAGCAGGCTCCCAGCGGAGGAGCCTGATGTGGGGCTCGATCTTGGGACTCTGGGATCACGCCCTGAGCCGAAGGCAGACGCTTAGCGACTGAGCCACCCAGGCGCCCCTGTTTATGCTGTTCTAAACTGTTCGTCATAAAGAGATTTTTGTACTTTTGTTCATAGGAGTACCAGTATTAGGTTTTTGAAATAATTTGATGACAGAATAGAGGGCTGTGTGATTATTTTACTTTGTGATGTTTACTTAATACCGTGTGCACATTCACAGCTACTATAATCATGTAATTTTGCTATTGTTTTTGGCTAACTCCTTTTTTGGAAATGCCATTTTAAACATAAAGCATATAGTTACTCTGAATGGGTATATTTAAATTTGTGAATTAAAAGGTTATTACTCTAAGTGGATTTAAAGAAACTAGAAAATTTTATTGATTTTTCTAACATTTGCTGTACCTAAAACAATCATCACCAGGTTGTGTTAAACCAGCAGGAAGTTTTTATATAGTTGACTGATGATACCCATTATTTCTCTTAATTTTATCAACATTCATTTTAAGAATATTTTCTTCCTTTCCTGTCCCCAGCCACTTTCTCTCCTCTTCATAGCACCAACCTCTTACAAATTTAAAAATGTTATTAAGCCCAGACTGTGTTTAAAAATTTTAAAGCAGTAATATGCTAAAGATTTTTAAAACATTTTTTAAATTGAGTCTTTGGAAAGAATAAGGAACACATTTATTACTTTGAATTTGTAAAACAAACAGCATAATTATGCGAAGCTGCTTTCATCAGTCTCTCACATTGTTCACAAATAAAGTACTTTTGATAATTGATTAAATCATTGATTATATTTAATGGCGAATACATAAAATAAAAAAAACCATTTTCTAATACATTTTAAAGTACATTTTAAAAAAGTACCAGCTAAGGAACTAAATATTTAAAATTGACCTACGCAAGAATTTTAAATAAGCTACACATTTTTTTTCACTTTAACATCATTCAAAACACCATTATATAAAATGGTTTCTGATTTACTTAGGTGATGTGCAACAAAATGTTTGAATTTACTCTTTTTTGCTTGTATTGACTGAATTTAGAATTTATCTAGTTTCATTTCTCCTTCCCTACAAATCCTGTGTAAAATATGGAAAGAAGGAAAAGAGTGTATAGTTTTGACACAGTGACCTTTTATTATATAGGCTGCCTACTACCAGCCTTAACATTATAAAACTTGGTTTAATCATTCATTCATTCATTCAACACAGATCAGAAAATTTTTATTATTCAGTTTAAAGTTGTAAAAAAAAGTAGCCTTTTGCCTGTTTTCATATTTATATGTTATCACTCGATTTCTGAGGATTTCAAATCAATTAAGTTCTAACTTTAAAAAGCATTGAAGACCCCTACTGTAGCAAACAGTATATTCTATAGTTCATCAGTCTTACTTTCTAATAAGATGAAAATGATAGCAGTCTCCATAATCTTAAAATCTAGGTGAAACAAATTGGACCATGAGGTCCAATAACTTGTAGAGTGTAACCAGGTCACTAGACCAACACGCTAGTGTACAACTTAATAATTTCTAGCAACAAAATACCTGGAATAGCCATTAAAAAATATGTTCATTGGATTGTGGATTAATTTCTTTGTAAGAAGTAATTTTTTAAAAGTATAGTTCAATTGTGGGCAAACATGAAAGATACCAAAAATCTTGTTTATCTCCACCTTTCCCAGTGGAATCAGGTGCAACTGGAACCTTACTAGTTTCAACAAAAACAGATTCAAAGGCAGCTTCCTGTTCATCCAAAGAATCAGCAGCCATGGCTCCTTTAATTAGTGTTGTATTGGTAAAAGATAGTTGCTGCTTGGAAATTTTGCAGGATTCCACTGCTTTTTTACCTCTTTTACCAAGAATTTTGACATAATTAGCAGGTGTGAGTCTTGTTTGACCATCAAGACTAGCCAGAAGCCAGCCACGCACTTAGGGTTGCTGTTCTTTGAGAGCTAAGTTTAGCATCTCACCATCGTGGAAAGAAATTTCTTCTTCATATACAGCAGCAAAATCATATTCTGCCCTAGCAACTACATGGTTTTCCTCACCACTTGCCTAGTTTGTATTGTTTCTTTCTTCATCATTGTGGGTAGACAGCAGTTTCCAGATGAGGTAAGGACCACCAAGGACAACAACAAAGAACAAGAATATTGGCCAAGGTTTTGCTGAGTTAGCTTCTCCGTCCTCAGCACCAAAGCAAACCACAGTTCACTTTCTGCCCAAAGGTCCTCATTATCAGAGCCTCCTCTTAAACTATCATCCACTGCAACCACCTGTGAAGATACCTTACAGTCCCAACTAATGTAAAAGCTGAAAAAACCTTTGTGAAATGTATTTTTAATCGGGAACAGTGATTTGCTGCATCCAATACAGCCCCGAAACTTAGAGACCGCTGAAAAGGGAGGATCCCTCATCCTACTGAGAGAGGCAAATGCATGCACAACACTTTCAGTGGGCTGAAATGAACTGCTTTCCTCAGCTTGCTGAACACATCTCCTAGGTGGCAGATAGTCTACACGAAGACAGTTATAGCCCAACCCATTATATCCATAACTATAAGGGCTCCAGCTTCCGTTAAACGAATTTCCATAGGCACGATATCCTAAAGAAAACGAACTGTAAGCAGGTCTGAGGGTATTCACGTGGCTGCTTCCTGTCTGCTGTGATGGCCTTGGAAGAATAGGTGGGGGCACTCAGATAAGTTGGTTGTCCAGGTCTTGTCAGTAAAGTAGGACCCAAATCAGCAGATTGGAAAGTGGGGCCAGGTCCTGGTCTCCGATGATGGGAATTCGGCGGGTCTCCCACGGTTTCGGGGGAGGAGGTGGCTGGGAAGCCATCTCCTCCTCCTCTGCTCAGCTCCCAGTCTGTGCTCTCTAAGGTTCTATTTAAAGTACTTGTTTATACTGGAAATTTTGTGCATTGAATTGGGTGGGATTAAGTGATGAGAGGAGGGGTCCAAATTTATTTATTAATCCTTCAGAAATTGTTGAAGCATTATGAGCATTTGCTACGAATTTTGGATTTTTTTTTCCCTCAGTCACCAGTCACAACAGGTCCTCAGTAGTCGTGTAACAGGCCCTCAGTAGTAGTAGTAAGGTGAACAAGAATTTTACTGGTGGCAGGTACTTAGTTTTACTGGTGGTAGAGGCCAGTAGTTTTTACCACTTTGGAATTTATACCCTGACTACAAAAGCACTTAGGTGAGGGTAGTAGAGATTTGTTAAAAGCATAGAAATTTTCTTCTAATTTTGGCATTAACATCTGATTATGTATAAACTTAGTATCAGGTATAAGTTAGACCTAAACAACTCAGGATATTTACTCAAAGCTATCTTCTCACCCTCAGTTTTTACTTTTGCAAAGCTCTTGTCCTTTGTAATAAGAGCCTGAATGACAATTTGAGTGGATGGTGAGACATGTCACAACCTTTAGCCAATACTATTATTGACAGTGTTGTCTTGGATTCAGAATGGAAGTGTCCCTCTTTTTTAATGGAAAATGGGAATTGATTGTTGAGAAGTTTGTTGCTGAATATTAAGAACAAAAAAGTGTATCTGAAGAAAATAATTAGAACTAGCCATTGGTCTCTATAAAAACCAAATGATGAAAAAAAGGTTTGAAAATGGTGAGATGAAGCCTTCCCTTTACCTTTTCCAAAATTCTTTTTTTTTTTTTAAAGATTTTATTTATTTATTTGACAGAGATAGAGACAGCGCGAGAGAGGGAACACAAGCAGGGGGAGTGGGAGAGGAAGAAGCNGGGAGAGGAAGAAGCAGGCTCATAGCAGAGGAGCCTGATGTGGGGCTCGATCCCACAATGCCAGGATCACGCCCTGAGCCAAAGGCAGACGCTCAACCGCTGTGCCACCCAGGCGCCCCTCCAAAATTCATTAAAGTGGCTAAAGAAATGCAAAACAAGTAGACAGATATAGCAATATTAGAAAACAAACAGTACCATCAATAGAGCAGCAATTTCTTGGTATTTTTGGAAGATAGGAAGATGGGTAGGGATCCATAGGTGTTCATTGGTGCCAATATAAACAAACCACATAAGGTGAGTGAAAAATAAACATGAAGGTCTCACCAGTTCTGAGTAGTAGGGGCTAGTAACAAAGGTTATCCCTTAAGGTTGTTGGAGAGAAATTGGGGTTGGGTGGAGCAGGAGAGGAGTAAGAATGGACAGGCTAGAGTTTGTGTGTGTCTCCTTATTTTGCTTAAGCTAAGGAAAGTAGAATGATATGATACGGCGTGGCGGGCTCTGTCCAAACTAGTGCTATGATTCTTAACCCTTACTCAAAAGAATCAACCCTAGAGCTTTTAAACATGCAGATGCCTAAAATCAAAATCTAGCGGGTAGAACTGAGGATTGGCTTTTATAAGTTCTCTTGGTAAAGTAATGTGCTGCTGGGATGGAGAACCGTTTGGTGGGAGTAGTGCTGTAAGTTTGGCTTCCCAACCTGGTGGTAGTGGCTGGTATTACTCTGAGTAGGTTTTAGGTAGGGTAATCAAGGTCCGTTATCCAAGATGGAAGGCTTTTGAAAAAGTAGGAATTAGTAGTCATACCTGGGCAACAAACAACCTGGAGCATATGGTCACACTAGTTATGAGTGTGCTTAGGTATTCCTTTCACCTCTGTGTAGTTAGACTATTGTTTGGAAGAGCCAGAGTTGTGTAAGGAGCTGCTTCTGTTTACTCCAGTATGCCTTGTGAATAAAACCATTTTTTGTATGCCATGATGTGAAAAAGGCTGATAAATACTGTTTCTAGCCAACCCCAGGCTGCTTTTAACATAGGTAGTAAGATGTGAATTTCCTGTGAAACAGCACCTCCGCTGGTGTTGAATCCCCAAATTAAACCCTGGCCAGTAGGCTTGATGCTGTTTGAATCATGGAATCAAGCTGAGGACCGTTCTCCTTCTATCCCATGTATAGTCAGACATATTTGCTTTCTGTTTAAGGGCATATGGAGCGTTCTTCAGGTTAGGCAACATGTTAGGTCATAAAACAAGCCTCAGTAAATTTAAAAAGATTAAAAATCATGCAAAATAATCACAATGAAAAAATAAGGAAATTTGGGAAATATATAAATATGTGGAATTTAAACATCCGTTCCTAAATAACCAATGTGTGAGAAATAAATCAGAAGAGAAATAGAAAATAAATTGGGATGAATGAAAATGAAGACAACCTACCATAATGGGATACAGCTAAGCAATGCTTCAGAGGGATGTTATGTATAGCTTCTACTGCCTACGTTATGGGAGATCGCAAATCAACACCCTAACCTTTCACCTTAAGACTGGAAAAAGAACAAACTAAGCCCAAAGCAAGTGGATGGAATGAAATAAGATTTAGAGCAGAAATTAAAATAGATAATAGAAAAACAATAGAGAAAAATCAATGAAGCCAAGAAGCGGTTATTTGATCAACAAAATTGACAAACTTGGCTGGATCAGCCCAAGAAAAAAGACTGAAATTACTAGAATCTGAAATGAAAGAGGGAACTTTACTAATGACCGCACAGAAATAAAAGGATTATAAAGAAATACTATGAGCAGTTTTATGTCAACAAATGAAATGGGCAAATTTCTGGAAAGAAAATTACTAAAGTCATAGTGTAACTGGTAATTCAGAAGGAAGGAAGGTATTTTCTAAAATTGGTTCAGAAAAATGTTTTTAAGTGTCTTTTAAAGTTATTCAGCAGAAGAACTAAAATTATAAAATTGAAGGAGAGGAGTAGTGTAGGTGATTAAAATTTTCATCTTTTACTTATATGTAAATAAAAGAGGTACAATTGTTGTTAGAGCAGCCTGTAAAGTGGAGTGACTAGCTTAAGAGATGGAAACGGGGGTGGGAGAGCAGGAAGCGAGACTTTTACCCTTCTGATGTTTTAATTTCTATGTATTACTTAAATAATTTTTTAAAAGATTTTATTTATTTGAGAGATTGTGAGCAACCACAAGCAGGGGGTGAGGAGGGGCAAAGGGAAAGGGAGAAGCCGACTCCTGGCTGAGCAGGCTCAATTCCAAGACCCTTGAGATCAGGACCTGAGCCAAAGGCAGGCGCTTAACCAACTGAGCCACCCAGGCACCCCTTACTTAGGTAATTTTTTTAAAAAGATTTTGTTTGATTGAGAGAGAGAATTCCCGAAGGAATCTACAATTTTTCTCTTTTACCGTATGAATATGTTTCTTTTTGATCTCACCCCAGCTGTGATATTCACAAGTCTGCACGTACACTTATGACTGATTCCTTAAAATGGCGGTGGGGAAAAAAAAGGTGGTACATTTAGGGAATAGACAGGAGAATGGTGTGGCTGGAGTGCACTAGATAACCTGGATAATATAAGACATGGTCTGTGGTAGGGAGGTCAAAGATAGATCTGAGATGTTGACGGTTGACCATCCAACTATCAGATGATATAGGAGGAATTCATATTTGAAGGAATGTTCGTATTTTAAGTTGATACACTTTTGAAAGTTAAATCTTTTTTTTTTTTGGTTGATGCATTTTTTTAATGATTTTTTTATTATATTATGTTAATCACCACACAGTACATCCCCGGATTCCGATGTAAAGTTCGATGCTTCATTAGTTGCGTATAACACCCAGTGCACCATGCAATACGTGCCCTACTTACTACCCATCACCAGTCTATCCCATTCCCCCAACCCCCCTCCCCTCTGAAGTCTTGAGTTTGTTTCTCATAGTCCATAGTCTCTCATGTTTCATTCCCCCTTCTGATTACCCCCTTTTCTTTATCCCTTTCTTCCCCTACCGATCATCCTAGTTCTTATGTTCCATAGATGAGAGAAATCATATGATAATTGTCTTTCTCTGCTTGACTTATTTCACTTAGCATTATCTCCTCCAGTGCCGTCCATGTTGCAGCAAATGTTGAGAATTCGTTCTTTCTGATAGCTGAGTAATATTCCATTGTATATATGGACCACAGCTTCTTAATCCAGTCATCTGTTGAAGGGCATCTCGGCTCCTTCCATGATTTGGCTATTGTGGACAATGCAGCTATGAACATTGGGGTGCATATGGCCCTTCTCTTTACTACGTCTGTATCTTTGGGGTAAACACCCAGTAGTGCAATGGCTGGGTCATAGGGTAGTTCAATTTTTAACTTTTTAAGGGACCTCCACACTGTTTTCCAGAGTGGCTGTACCAACTTGCATTCCCACCAACAATGTAGGAGGGATCCCCTTTCTCCACATCCTCTCCAACAATTGTTGTTTCTTGCCTTGTCTATCTTTGCCATTCTAACTGGCGTAAGGTGGTATCTCAGTGTGGTTTTGATTTGAATTTCCCTGATGGCTAATGATTTTGAACATTTTTTCATGTGTCTGTTAGCCATTTGTATGTCTTCATTGGAAAAGTGTCTGTTCATATCTTCTGCCCATTTTATGATTTGTTTATTTGTTTCTCGTGTATTGAGTTTGAGAAGTTCTTTGTAGATCTTGGATACCAGTCCTTTATCTGTGGTGTCCTTTGCAAATATATTCTCCCATTCCGTGGGCTGTCTCTTAGTTTTTTTGACTGTTTCCTTGGCTGTGCAGAAGCTCTTTATCCTGATAAAGTCCCATAAGTTCATTTTATCTTTTATTTCTCTTGCCTTTGGAGATGTGTCGTGAAAAAGGTTGCTCTGGCCGATGTCATAGAAGTTGTTGCCTATGTTCTCCTCTAGAATTTTGATGGATTCCTGTCTCACATTGAGGTCTTTCATCCATTTGGAGTTTATTTTTGTGTATGGTGTGAGAGAGTGGTCAAGTTTCATTCTTTTGCATGTAGCTGTCCAATTTTCCCAGCACCATTTATTGAAGAGACTGTCTTTTTTCCACCGGATGTTTTTTCCTGCTTTATCAAAGATTAGTTGCCCAAAGAGCCGAGGGTCCATTTCTGGGTTCTCTATTCTGTTCCATTGGTCGATGTGTCTGTTTTTGTGCCAGTACCATGCTGTCTTTGTGATCACAGCTTTGTAGTACAGCTCGAAATCCGGCATTGTGATGCCCCCAGCTTTGTTTTTCCTTTTCAACAGTTCCTTGGAGATTCGGGGCCTTTTCTGGTTCCATACAAATTTAAGGACTATTTGTTCCAGTTCTTTGAAAAATGTCCTCGGTATTTTGATCGGGATAGCATTGAAAGTGTAGATTGCTCTGGGTAGTATGGACATTTTAACTATGTTAATTCTTCCAATCCATGAGCATGGAATATTTTTCCATCTTTTTATGTCTTCCTCAATATCTTTCAAAAGTGATCTATAGTTTCTAGCATATAGGTCCTTTACGTCTCTGGTTAAGTTAATTCCAAGGTAACGCATGGTTTTTGGTGTTATTGTAAATGGGATGGATTCCCTAATTTCTCTTTCTTCAGTCTCGTTATTCGTGTATAGAAATGCAACTGATTTCTGGGCATTGATTTTGTATCCTGCCACCTTACTGAATTGTTCTATAACTTCTAATAGTTTGGGAGTGGATTCCTTTGGGTTTTCCATATAGAGTATCATGTCATCTGCAAAGAGAGACAGTTTGACTTCTTCTTTGCCGATTTGGATACCTTTGATCCCTTTTTGTCTTCTGATTGCTGTTGCAAGGACTTCTAGTACTATGTTGAATAATAGTGGCGAGAGTGGGCATCCTTGTCGTGTTCCTGATCTTAAGGGAAAGGCTTCCAGCTTTTCCCCATTGAGAATAATGCTTGCAGTAGGCTTTTCATAGATGGCTTTTATGAGATTGAGAAATGTACCCTCTATTCCTACACTCTGAAGGGTTTTAATCAGGAAAGGATGCTGTATTTTGTCAAATGCTTTTTCTGCATCAATTGAGAGGATCATATGGTTCTTGAGTCTTTTCTTGTTGATATGATGTATCACATTGATTGATTTGCGAGTGTTGAACCATGCTTGCATCCCAGGTATGAATCCCACTTGGTCATGATGGATAATCCTTTTAATGTACTGTTGGATTCTATTAGCAAGGATCTTGTTGAGGATTTTGGCATCCATATTCATTAGAGAAATCGGTCTGTAATTCTCCTTTTTGAGGGGGTCTTTGCCTGGTTTGGGGATCAAGGTAATATTAGCCTCATAGAATGAGTTTGGTAGCTTTCCTTCTGTTTCTATTTTTTGAAATAGCTTTAGGAGAATAGGTATTATTTCTTCTTTGAATGTTTGGTAGAATTCCCCAGGAAAACCGTCTGGGCCTGGAGTTTTATTATTTGGAAGGTTGTTTATCACTGACTCAATTTCTTCATAGTTAATTGGCCTATTTAAGAAATCTATTTCTTCCTGTTTCAGTCTTGGTAGTTTATAGGTTTCCAGGAAGGCCTCCATCTCTTCCAGATTGTTTAGTTTTTTGGCATATAGCTGTTGATAAAAGTTTCTAATAATCCTTGCAATTTCAATGGTGCTGGTCGTGACCTCTCCCTTTTCAGTCATAATTTTAATAATCTCAGTCCTTTCTCTTTGTTTTTGGACAAGTTTTGCCAGTGGTCTATCAATTTTATGGATTCTCTCAAAGAACCAGCTTCTAGTCCTGTTGATCTGCTCTACTGTGGTTCTGGTCTCTAATTCATTGATTTCTGCTCTAATCTTGGTCAACTCCTTCCTTGTCAGTGGGTTAGGCCTGTCCCTCTGTTGCTGTTCCAGTTTCTTGAGGTGAGAATATAGAAACTGCATTTTAGATTTTTCTATTCTTTTGAGTGAGGCTTGGATGGCTATGTATTTCCCCCTTAGGACTGCCTTTGCAGTATCCCATAGGTTTTGGACCGTTGTGTATTCATTCTCGTTGGTCTCCATAAATTGTTTAATTTGTTTTTTGATTTCCTGGTTTATCGAGTCATTCTTGAGCAGGATGGTTCTTAGCCTCCAAGTGTTTGAGTTTCTTCCAGGTTTTTCCTTGTGGTTGAGTTCCAATTTCAGAGCGTTGTGGTCTGAGAATATGCAGGGGATAATTTCAATCTTTTGGTATTGGCTGAGACCTGTTTTGTGTCCCAGAGCATGATCTATTCTTGAGAATGTTCCATGGGCATTTGAATAGAATGAGTATTCTTTGGTTCTGGGGTGTAGTGTTCTATATATATCTATGAGGTCCAACTCGTCGAGTATGGCATTCAAAGCCTTTGATTCTTTGCTTAGTTTTTGCCAGGGTGTTCTGTCTATTTCTGATAGTGGGGTGTTGAGGTCCCCTACTATTACTGTGTTCTTATCTATATGTCTCTTTATTTTGGTTAAGAGTTGGCTTGTGTATCTTGCTGCTCCCCTGTTGGGGGCATATATATTAATAATTGTCATATCCACTTGTTGAATACTTCCTTTAAGAATAATATAGTGCCCTTCTGTATCTCTCTCTATGGCCTCTAGTTTAAAATCCAGTCTATCTGATATGAGAATTGCTACTCCAGCTTTCTTTTGAGGTCCATTTGCGTGGAAGATGGTACTCCATCCCCTTACTCTAAGTCTGAATGCATCTTTGGGTTCAAAATGAGTCTCTTGTAGACAGCAAATGGATGGGTCATGTCTTTTTATCCAATCTGCAACCCTGTGGCGTTTTATGGGAGAGTTTAAGCCATTTAGATTGATAGAGATTATTGACAGATATGATTTTAATGATGCCATTTCTCTTTAAAGTCTTTGTATCGGTTGTGACTTGCTGCTCTGTATCACTCTTGGGGCCTTTTTACCTTTATAGAGCCCCCCTTAATATCTCCTGTAGGGCTGGTTTCGTGGTTACGAAATTGGTTAATGATTGGCGATTTTGGAACGTCTTTATTTCTCCATCAATTCTGAATGACAGCTTTGCTGGATAAAGGATCCTTGGCTGCATGTTTTTCTCTGAAAGAGCTTTAAAAATGCCCCCCCAAGCCTTTCTCTCATTCCAGGTCTCTGTAGACAGGTCTGACGTAATCCTGATACCTTTGCCTTGGTACGTGAGAAATTTCTTTGCCCTGGCCGCTTTCAATACTGTATCCTTGGATCTAATATTTGCGAATTGCACTATGACATGCCGTGGCGTAGGTTTGTCCTGGTTGAGCTTGGATGGGGTCCTCTCTGCCTCTTGGACACGAATGCTTGTTTCCCTTGCTAGATTAGGGAAGTTTTCAGCTACAATTTGTTCAAATATCTCTTCTAGACCTCTGTTTTTCTCCACCCCTTCAGGGATGCCGATGATTCTGACATTGGATCGTTTCATAGAGTCAGTAATCTCCCGTAATCTACATTCGTGGGCGTGGATTTTTTTAAGACCAGCTTCTATTTTCGTTTTTTCTTCTACTAACCCATCCTCCAATTCGCTAACGCGTTCCTCTGCCTCGGTGACCCTGGCCGTCAGAGCCTCTAGTTTTGACTGTATTTGGCCCATAGAATTTTTAATTTCTGTCAGATTCGCTCTCATTTCTGCCCTTAGGGATTCTATATTCTCAGCAACGCTTTCTCTGATGCTTTTTTCAAGTTTACTCATCATCTTGACCATTGTTGCTCTGAATTCCATTTCTGATAATTGGGATACATCCATATGTATTAATTCTGTGGCCGAGGCCAATTCTGTGGCAGAGGCCACAGACTCATTATCTTTTCTTTGCTGGGGGGGACTTCTCCTTCTCGTCATTCTGATGAAGAGAGATTGCAGGGTTGTCCAGAGCCCAAGTGTTGACTGGGACCCAGGCCGTGCGCCCTTGTTTTATAGAGATCTTAGGGATGTGGGCTTCTTCCTTAAAGAGTTTATTTATTTATTTGAGAGAGAGAGAGACAGTCAGCAAGAAAGGGAACCCAAGCAGAGGAGTGGGAGAGGAAGAAGCAGGCTCCCGGTGGAGAAGCCCGATGAGGGACTCCTTTCTGGAACGTTGTGATCACTCCCTAATCCGAAGACAGGNTTTAATTTCTGTCAGATTCGCTCTCATTTCTGCCCTTAGGGATTCTATATTCTCAGCAACGCTTTCTCTGATGCTTTTTTCAAGTTTACTCATCATCTTGACCATTGTTGCTCTGAATTCCATTTCTGATAATTGGGATACATCCATATGTATTAATTCTGTGGCCGAGGCCAATTCTGTGGCAGAGGCCACAGACTCATTATCTTTTCTTTGCTGGGGGGGACTTCTCCTTCTCGTCATTCTGATGAAGAGAGATTGCAGGGTTGTCCAGAGCCCAAGTGTTGACTGGGACCCAGGCCGTGCGCCCTTGTTTTATAGAGATCTTAGGGATGTGGGCTTCTTCCTTAAAGATTTTATTTATTTATTTGAGAGAGAGAGACAGTCAGCAAGAAAGGGAACCCAAGCAAGGGAGTGGGAGAGGAAGAAGCAGGCTCCCGGTGGAGAAGCCCGATGAGGGACTCCTTTCTGGAACGTTGTGATCACTCCCTAATCCGAAGACAGGTGCTTAATGACTGTGCCACTCAGGCGCTCCGGGTTGTGGGCTTCTTGATTTTTCAGCCTGCCTTCTGGGGGAGAGGCCTGCTGGCTGGTACTCAGGAAACCCTGTTTGGGTAGAGTCTCCGCCTCCCCTGCGAGGGGTGATGGGGATGAGCACCCTGTGAGCCGGTATTTCCGGGCTTTTGTTCTCTGGCGGCTTTCCCTGGCGGTTTGCTATGCCTCTTCTGAGATGATGTTCTGGCCACTTTAACTCTGTTTCTGTTGGTGCTGCTCAACCCTGCAGCATCCCAGGCCGTGCGCTCCACACCCGGCGTCCCAGCCCTCACTTCCAGGGCCGGCGCGTCTCTGTCCTTTGTGTTTCCAACCCCACCAGCCGCCAGTCACCAGCCGCCCCGCGCGGGCTCCCGGAGCTCCCCGCTTTGTGTTTCCAACCCCACCAGCCGCCAGTCACCAGCCGCCCCGCGCGGGCTCCCGGAGCTCCCCGTCTCAGTCTGGTGTCTCTCGGGTGCTGACCGCGAATCCGCCTGCTCCCCCGTGCAGGTGGCCCTCCAGCCGCCAGCCGCCAGCCGCCCCGCACATGCTCCCAGAGCTCCCAGTCTCAGCCTGGATCCAGTGAGCACACCGGAGCTCCGTAGCTCCGTGAGATGCTTGGTGGCACACGCTCCCGGCTCACGGACTCAGTCTGCTGTCTCAAGTGTGCGGGTCCGCGGTCCGTCCACTCCCCGTGCAGGTGGCTACCACTTCCCGGCGCCCTGACACGGCGGCTCCCTCCCCCTTCTGTTTATCTTCCGATATCTGTGTGCGGTTTCACGGCTCCCCGCTTCTTACCTCGATACTCAGCGCTGGAGATGTTCTTTTGTAGAGATCCAGATGTATCTTCCTGCGTCTCAGGCTGATTCCGTGGATGTTCCTGCTGGTCTGGTACCTATCCAGCTCAACTCAGGGGACCAGCTGAAAAAGGGGTCCCCTACTCCTCCGCCATCTTAACCACCTCCCTCGGTTGACGCATTTTAAGCTTTTGCTGATATATAGTCTACGTATTATACATTTTAAAGCATACAACTGAAGTTTTTATTTACTATATTCTTGGAGTTATGCAACTATCAAAATCTAATTTTAGAAAGTTTTCATCACTCCTAAAAGAAACCCTGTCTACCCCTCACCCTCAACCCCAGGCTACCACAAACAATAATTTACTTTGTGTATTTGTCTATTCTGAACATTTCAAATAAATGAAATCATGCAATTTATAGACTTTTGTGACTGCCTTCTTTCACTCAGCATGGTATTTTCAAGATTCATCCCTGTTTTGGCTTGTATAAGTACTTCATTCCTATGGCCAAATAACATTCCATTGTATAGGTATACCACATTTTATTTATTCATTAATCAACTGAACACATTTAGACTATTACGAATAACACTTTGGGATTATTATAAGTAACACTACTATGACATTTGTGTATAAATTGTTGTGTGGATGTTTGTTTTTCTTGAATATATACCTAGGAAATGCTGGGTCATTTGATAACTATTTTTAACCCCATGAAGAACTCCACAGACTGTTATCCAAAGTGGTTGTACCACTTTACATTTCCACCAGCAATGTATGAGGGTTCTAGTTTCTCCACATCCTTGCTAACACTTTTTTCTTTTTTTTTTATTGAGATACAATTGACATATAATATTATATTATTTTCAGGTGTATAACATAATGATTTGTTGTTTGTGTACATTGCAAAATGATCACCACAATAAGTCCAGTTAACATCTGTCATCATACATAGTTACAAAGATTTTTTTCTTGTGATATTAAAATCTGTACTCAGCAACTTTCAGATATGTAATACAGTATTATTAACTATAGTCACCATGCTGCACATTACATTCCTAGGGCTTATTTATTTTATAACTAGAAGTTTGTACCTTTTACCCACTTTGCCTACCCCCAACCCCCACCTCTGGCAACCACCAATCTGTTCTCTGTATAACACTTATTTTTATGTCTTTTGTTATAGCCATCCTTGTTATGTTCACTTGTGTTTGCATAATGACTAATGATAGTGAGCATTTTTTCACTTGTTTACTAGTCATTTGTATATCTTCTTTAGAGAAATGTCTATTCAGTTTTTTGCCCTATATAAAATTGGGTTAGTTATCTTTTTATTATGGAGTTTAAAGCGTATGTAGTCTAGATACAGGTCCCTTGTAGGACACATGAATTGCAAATATCTTCTCCCATTCTGGGAATTGTCTTTTTGTTTCATTGATGATATCATTTTGCAGCACAAGTTTTAATTTTGATGATGCCCAGTTTATTTTTTCTTTTGTTTCTTATGCTTTTGGTGTCATAACTAAGAAACAATTACCAAATCCAAGTTTGTGAAGATTCACCCCCTGTATTTTCCTTCAAGTGTTTTATAGTTTGGCTTTTACATTTAGATATATAATCCATTTTTATGTTAGGATTACACAGGGAGTTAATTTTTGGGTATGGTGCAAGGTGGGGGTCCGCTTCCTTCTTTTGCATGTGGATATCTGTTGTTCTAGCACTATTTCTTGAAAAGACGATTTTAGCCCCATTGAGTTGTTTTGATATTCTTGTGAAAAAATCAATTGACCATAGATCCATAGGTTTACTTTTGAAGGCTCAGTTCTATTAGATTGATCTGTATGTCTGTCTTTATGGCAGTACCATACTGTCTTAATTACTGTAGCTTTGTGGTAAGCTTTACAACTGTGAACTGTGAATTTTTCAACTTTGTTCAGCTTTTTCAAGATTGTTTTGGGCACTCTGGATCCTCTTGCATTTCCATGTGAATTTTAAGATCAGTTCGTCAATTTATGCTAAGAAGTCAGCTGGGATTCTGATAGAGATTGCACTGAATCTGTGGTAAAAATTGGTGCCTTTTGATATTTCCATTGTTTTGTCTTACCAATGACATCTTCATATCAACTTGCATTTGGCAGATATGTAAGTTTGTTCTTGATGCATTTTGGAGCATGATTGTGGGTTAACCTAACAATGAAGTGGCCACAATGCAGTTCGAGAGACAGAGGAAACAGCACATCCAAAGTCCTTATATAGGATGGTGAGAATGAGGTTGATTAAAGAGATATTTAAGAGGTTGAATCCATAGGACTTGATAATTGATGGTATATGAGAGGTAGGGCAGAAAAAGATATTAAAGATTATTCCCAAGTTTCTTTGGGCAACCAAGATGGAGAATACTGAAGAATCTCTTTCCTTCAACTTGGCCATTTCTCTGCCTAGATCTATGGGTTTCTTGCCTCTCTAGGCTATTGTTTTTCTAGAGTTAAAGAGGTAAGACAAGGCCAGGATTTAGATTGTAGGGATATACACAAAAAAGGTGAAGCTGGGAAGATTGAGAGTTGCTACATTGGATAGAACCAAGGGTTAATTTGTATAGAGATAATCATAGTGTTGTGACTTTGTTAAATTAATATTTGTTAAGTAGAGCTTTGGGGTGTCATATGGTAAGCCAGGAGAGTTCAACAAAAGACTATAAGAGAAAGTGAAATAGAGAAGTTTATTACTCATGGGTCCTGGAGGAGCTACTCTGCATGCCTAGAGGGGCCATGCAGGGAGGTCAAGGCAGAGTCCAGGTAGAGAGAGAGCAAGGCAGGACCGGGCATATACCTTTATTAGGATCCTTGGATGGAGTGCTTTGGGGTTCCCAGGCTAAGTTCCAATTGGTTAACTCAAGCTAGAAAAAGGTAGATTTTGGTAAAATTCTGGGAGTCTTAGCTGAAGGACCCATAAGGCGAAGGTCCTGGGAGGTGGAGGAGAATGCTAATTTACGAGGGTGGTTGAGGGAGTCATATCAGGAACTTATATTTACTTGTGATTCTGTGGGCTATTAACTATCCAGGGCAAGAGCTTAAGGGAGGGGCTAATGTGAGCTTGAGGGCACTTGGCTACACAAAAGTTTGCTGAGACAGCAGTATTAGGGAGCAGTTTAGCTAACTCTCAATACAGAGGCCTGAATGTGCATCTAAGGAAATCTGAGAGTTCACCTAAGGAGATTGTAGTACTGGAGAGAGACGGGTGATACATCAGTACTGTGAATGAGGCTATAGGATCTGAGATGTCACTATAGGCAGAGGCTAGGTTGTAGTATCTAAAACTGGGTGTTCAACTGACAGTAAGTGTTTGTTGGGGGAACCAGGATCAGGTTCTAGAACAAAGAAAGAGGAATAAAGAACATCAACCACCCAGAGTCTGAAGTTCATCAAAACCAGTCTTTAACAAATTAAGGAATCATTTGCAAAATTACAGCAAATTTCTGGGTGTCTCAGTAGATCAATAAGCAGCTCAGGTGATTCTGCCACAAATGGAATATTGATCATACTTTGAAAAACACTGATGAAATAAATTATCAAAAGACTAACTTACTGATGAATCAGTAGGCTACTAGGAGATCTATCCTTTCTTTAAGTTTAGGACAGATCTTAATATATTATGAATTATCTACCAGGAGTAGAGCCCTACAAGATCTTTGGCCTGTCTGTGTTGTCATTCTCTAAATAAGTGGTTCTTGACCTGGTGGGGATAGGCAGGAGGGCTGGTGTTATGCCTCTCAGAATATTTGGTCTTTTTTTTTATTTTAATGTTTTTTTATTATATTATGTTAGTCACCATACAGTACATCCACGGTTTCCGATGTAGTTCGATGATTCATTAGTTGTGTATAACACCCAGTGCACCATGCAATACGTGCTCTCCTTACTACCCATCACCAGCCTATCCCATTCCCCCACTCCCCTCCCCTCTGAAGCCCTCAGTTTGTTTCTCAGAATACATAGTCTCTCATGCTTCATTCCCCCTTCTGATTACCCGCCCTTTCTTTATCCCTTTATTCCCTACCGATCTTCCTAGTTCTTATGTTCCATAGTTGAGAGAAACCATATGATAATTGTCTTTCTCTGCTTGACTTATTTCACTTAGCATTATCTCCTCCAGTGCCATCCATGTTGCAGCAAATGTTGAGAATTCGTTCTTTCTGATAGCTGAGTAATATTCCATTGTATATATGGACCATGATTTCTTAATCCAGTCATCTGTTGAAGGGCATCTCGGTTCCTTCCACGCTTTGGCTATTGTGGACAATGCAGCTATGAACATTTGAGTGCATATGGCCCTTCTCTTCATTACGTCTGTATCTTTGGGATAAATACCCAGTAGTGCAATAGCTGGGTCATAGGATAGCTCAATTTTTAACTTTTTTTTTAAGGGACCTCCACACTGTTTTCCAGAGTGGCTGTACCAACTTGCATTCCCACCAACAATGTAGGAGGGATCCCCTTTCTCCACATCCTCTCCGACAATTGTTGTTTCTTGCCTTGTCTATTTTTGCCATTCTAACTGGCGTAAGGTGGTATCTTAGTGTGGTTTTGATTTGAATTCCCTGATGGCTCATGATTTTGAACATTTTTTCATGTGTCTGTTAGCCATTTGTATGTCTTCATTGGAAAAGTGTCTGTTCATATCTTCTGCCCATTTTTTGATTTGTTTATTTGTTTCTCATGTATTGAGTTTGAGAAGTTCTTTGTAGATCTTGGATACCAGCTTTATCTGTGGTGTCCTTTGCAAATATATTCTCCCATTCTGTGNCCATTCCGTGGGCTGCCTCTTAGTTTTTTTGACTGTTTCCTTGGCTGTGAAGAAGATTTTTATCTTGATGAAGTCACAAAAGTTCATTTTATCTTTTGTTTCTCTTGCCTTTGGAGATGTGTCATGAAAAAGGTTGTTTTGGCCGATGTC
>NC_048223.1:63602172-63684430 GCF_002007445.2 Ailuropoda melanoleuca
CAGAATCAGGGGATGTACTGTATGGTGATTAACATAATATAATAAAATAAAATTAATTATAAAAAAATAAACCATTAACTGATAAAAAAAAGAAAAAAAAAGAATAAACTGGGGGCGCCTGGGTGGCACAGCGGTTAAGCGTCTGCCTTCGGCTCAGGGCGTGATCCTGGCGTTATGGGATCAAGCCCCACATCAGGCTCCTCNTCAGGCTCCTCTGCTGTGAGCCTGCTTCTTCCTCTCCCACTCCCCCCTGCTTGTGTTCCCTCTCTCGCTGGCTGTCTCTATCTCTGTCAAAAAAAATAAATAAAATCTTAAAAAAAAAAAAGAATAAACTGAATATGACATATATTTTTTTGAGCTACATTATTTATTTGGATAAAACAAATACTGAACAGATAATTTGATGGGTATAGGAGGACTTTGCTTATTTGGCATCTTTGCAGTTATTCTATGTTGATGAATCTTAAAAACCAAATCTCTTATTTTTAATTAAAAAATTTTTTTATTTATTAAGTTTTTATTTTAATTCCAGTATAGTTAAATACAGTGTTGTATTAGTTTCAGGTGTACAAAATAGTGATACAACAATTCCATACAACACCTTGTGCTTATCCTGACAAGTGCACTCCCTAATCCCCATCACCTATTTCACCCATCCCCCCACCCATCTCCCCTCTGGTAACCATTAGTTTGTTCTCTGTAGTTAGAAGCCTGTTTCTGGATTTGTCTCTCTTTTTTTTTTCTTTGCTCATTTGTTTTGCTTCTTAAATTCCACATATGAGTGAAATCATATAGTATTTTTCTCTGACTTATTTTACTTAGCATTATACTCTCTAGCTCCATCCATGTTGCCTATAGCAAGATTTCATACTTTTTAATGGATGAATAATATTACATTTTGTGTATATGGATATATATGCATATATATATATATAAGATGTGGAGTTGGAGAGGATGTGGAGAAAAGGGAACCCTTGTGCATGTTGGCGCATGTTGGTGAGAATGTGAACTGGTGTAGTCACAGTGGAAAACAGTATCAAGGTTCCTCAAAAAGTTGAAAGTAGAACTACCCTATGACCCAGCAATTGCACTACTGGGTATTTAGCCAAAGAACACAAAAACACTAATTCAAAGGGGATACGTGTACCCCTACGTTTATTGCAGCATTATGTATAATAGCCAAGAAATTATGGAAGCAGCCTAAGTGCCCATCGATAGGTGAATGGATAAAGATCCAAGATTTCATTCTTTTATGGCTGAATAATATCCCACTATGTACCACCTCTTCATCCATTCATCTATCTAGTTTATTTTCAGTTTTGTTTCCCTTGTCCCAGGAGATATATCTAGAAAAATGTTGCTAAGGCTGATGTTAGCGACCTTACTGCCTGTGCTATCTTCAAGGATTTTTATGATTTCAGGTCTCACATTTATGTCTTTAATCCAATTTAAATTTATTTTTGTGTATGATGTAAGAAAGTGGCCCAGTTTCATTCTTTTGCATGTAGCTTTCCAGTTTTCCCAACAACATTTGTTGAAAAGATTATCTTTTTCCCATTGCATATTCTTTCCTCCTTTGTCAAAGTTTAATTGACCACATAATTGTGGATTCATTTCTGAGTTTTCTGTTCTGTTGCATTCATCCGTATGTCTATTTTTGTGCTAGTACCATAGTGTTTTGTCCCCTACAGCTTTGTAATTTGCTTTTCTTTTCCAAAATGGCTTTGGCTATTCAGGGTCTTTCATGGTTCCATACAAATTTTAGGATTGTTCTAGTTCTGTGAAAAATGCTGGTGCTATTTTGATAGGGATTGCATTAAATATGTAGATTGCTTTGGTTAGCATAGACATTTTAACATTATTTGTTCTTCCAATCCATGAGCGTGGGATGTCTTTCTATTTCTTTGTGTCTTCAATTTCTTTCTAATGTTTTAGTTTTCAGAGTATAAGTCTTTCATCTCTTTGGTAAAGAATATTCCTGGGTACTTTTGGTGCAATTATAAATGAGATTGCTTTTTAGATTTCTCTTTCTGTTGTTTCATTATTTGTGTATAGAAATCAACAGATTTCTGTATGTTGATTTTGTATCCTGTGACTTTACTGAATTCATTTATTAGTTCTAGCAGTTTTGTTTTGTTTTGGTAGAGTCTTCTTGGTTTTCTATATATAGTATCATACCATCTGCAAATAGTGAAATTTTACTTCTTCCCTACCAATTTGGATGATTTTTATTCCTTTCTCTTGTCTGATCATTGTGGCTAGGACTTCTAGTACTATTTGAATAACGTGGTGAGAGTAGACATCCTTGTTTTGTTCCTAACCTTAGGGAGAAAGCTCTCAGTTTTTTCCCCGTTAAGTATTATGTTTGCTGTGGGTTTTTCATATATGGCCTTTATTATGTTAAGATATGTTTCTCTAAACCTACTTTGTTGAGGGTTTTTTTAATCATGAATGAATGTTGTACTTTGTCAAATGCTTTTTCTGTGTCTATTGAAACGATCATATGGTTTTTATCCTTTCTCTTATGGATGTGATGTATTATGTTGATTGACTTGCAAATATTGAGCCACACTTGCATGTAGGGAATAAATCCCACTTCATTGTGGTGAATGATTTTTTAAAATGTATTGTTGGATTTGGTTTGCTAGTATTTTGTTGAGGATTTTTGCATCTATGTTCATCAGAGATATGGGTCTGTAGTTCTCTTTTTTGTGGTATCTTTATCTAGTTTGAACATCAGGGTGATGCTGGCCTGATAGAACGGATTTTGAAGTTTTCCTTCCTTTTCTATTTTTGGAATGGTTTGAGAAGAATAGGTTTCTATTCTTTAGATGTTTGGTAGAATTCCCCTATGAAGCTATCTGGCCCTGGACTTTTGTTTGTTGGGAGTTTTTTGATTACTGATTCAATTTCCTTGCTAGTAATCAATTTGTTGAAATATTGCATTTTTTTCTGCTTTGGTTTTGGTAGGTTATATATTTCTAGGAATTTATCCATTTCTTCTATGTTGTCAGTTTGTTGGCATTTGGATCTATTACAATTGATTATATTTCTGCGCTGTTGGTTATTATTTCTCCTCTTTCATTAGTAATTTTGTGTATTTGGGTCCTCTCTCTCTCTTTTTTTAATGTGTCCTGCTAGAGATTTATCAATTTTGTTGATCTTTTCAAAGAATCAGGTCCTGGTTTCATTGATGTGATCTACTCTGTTTCTATATCATTTATTTCTGCTGCAATCTTTATTATTTCCTCCCTTCTCCTGGTTTTGGGTTTTGTTTGTTTTTCTTTCTCTAACTCTTTTAGGTGTAAAGTAAGATTGAGATTTTTTCTTGCTTCTTGAGCTAGGCCTGTATTGCTATAAACTTCTCTTTTAGAACTGCTTTTCCTGTCCCAAAGGTTTTGGACCATTGTGTTTTCATTTTTGTTTGTTTCCATGTACTTTTTGGTTTCTTAGTTGACTCAGTCATTACTAGTAGTATGTTATTTAAACTCCATGTATTTGTGGACTTTCCAGATTTTTTTCTTGGGGTTGATTTCTAATTTCATAGGGTTGTGGTCAGAAAAGATGCATGACATGACTTTGATCTCTGAATTTGTTGAGGCTTGTTTTGTGGCCTAATATGTGATGTGTTATGGAGAACTGTTCTATGTGTACTTGAAAAGAATGTGTTCTGCTGTGTTAGGATGAAATTTTCTGACTCTATCTGTTAAATCCATCTTGTCCATTGTGTTTCAAAGCCAGTGTTCCCTTGTTGATTTTCTGTTTGGATAATCTGCCCATTGATGTAGTGGGATGTTAAAGTCCCTACTATTATTGTATTATTATCAATTACTCCCTTTATGTTTGTTATTAACTGTTTCATATATTTGGGTGCTCCTATGTTGGGTGCATAAATATTTACAGTTGTTATAGCTTTTTATCGGATTGTCCCCTTTATTATTATATGGTGTCTTTCTTTGTCTCATTACAGTCTTTTTTAAAAAGTCTATTTCATCCAATAAAATATTTCCTATCTTGGCTTTCTTTTGACATTCATTTTCATGATAAATGTCTGTCCTCTCACTTTCAATCTGCAGGTGTCTTTTAGTCTGAAATGAGTATCTTGTAGGCAGCATATAGATGGGTCTTGGGTTTTTTTTGTCTTGTTTTTATCTATTCTTTCACCCTATGTCTTCTGATTGGAACATTTAGCCCACTGACATTCAAAGTAATTAATGATAGGCATGTATTTATTGCCATTTAGTTACTTGTTTTGTAGTTGTTTCTATAGTTTTTCTCTGATCCTTTCTTGCACCCTTTCATGGTTTGCTGGTTTTATTTAGTGATACACTTGATTCCTTTCTCTTTATTCTTTGCATATCTATCACTGGTTTTTGATTAGTGGTTATCATTAGGTTTTTATATATAACATGTGCATATCTCAGTCTATATTAAGTTGATGATTACTTAAATTTGAACCATTCTTTACTCCTCTTCACCCCATGTTTTAGGTATATGTTGTCATATTTTACAACCTTTTGTTTGTGAATCTTTTGACTGATTTTTACAGATACACTTATTTTTCATACTGTCATTTATGGTCTTTCCTTTCCATTCATAGAGCCACCTTTAACATTTCTTGTGGGTCTGGTTTAGTGGTCATGAACTACTTTAGTTTTTGTTTGTCTGACAACCGCTTTACCTCTCCTTCTATTCTGAATGATAGCCTTGCTGGATAAATTATTCTTGGCTACAGATTGTTCCCTTTCAGCACATTGACTATATCATGCCATCCTCTTCTGTCTTACAAAGTTTCTGCTGAAAAATAATAATAAATGAAAATAAATTAAAAAATGATAGCCTTATGGGGTTTCCCTGGTATGTTTTCTTTTATTGCTTTAAATTTTTTTATCACTACCTTTTGCCATTTTAATTACTATATGTCTTGGTGTGGACTCCCTTGGGTCAATTTTTTTGGGGATCTCTGTGCCTCCTGGATCTTGATATCTGTTTCCTTCCCAGATTATGGAATTTTTCAGCTATTATGTCTTCAAATACATTTTTTGCCCCCTTTTCTGTCTGCTCTTTTTCTGGGATCCCTATAATAAGAAATTATACACTTGATGGAGTCACTGAGTTCCCTAAGTCTATTCTCATTTTGCATAATTCTTTCTTCTCCCATTTGCTCAGCTTGATTAATTTACATTAGCCTATCTTCCAGATCATTAATTCTTTCCTCTGCTTCCTATAGCATTCTGTGTATTCCATCAATTGTATTTTTAATTTCATTTATTGTGTCTTCAACTCTGTTTTTTTTTCTCTCTCTCTTTAAGGGTCTCACTGATGTCCTCCACTCTTTCCTCAAGTCCAGTGAGATCTTTACAATCATTACTTAAAACTCTCTGTCAGGAGTATTACTTAATCTGTTTGCTCAGGTCTTTTGCTGTGGTCTTGTCCTGTTCTTTCATCTGGGACATGTTCCTCTGTCTCCTCATTTTGTCTAACATTCTGTGTCTGTTTCTGTGTGTTAGGGCAGTCAGCTATGTCCCCTACACTAGAAAGTAGTGGCCTTATGAAGATGAGGTCCTGTAGTGCGCTGCTGTGTAGTATCTCATGTTCATCAGAACCTGGTGCTTCAGGAACTTTTTTTGTGTGTGTTGCATGTGCCCTGCTATTGTGGCTAAGCTGCTTTTTCTTTCAGTGTGGTCATCTGTAATGGTTTCCCTGTGGTGGGGCCAGTCTGGGGACTTCTTGGGCTTGAGTTGCGTCATACCAGGTGTTTGCCCAAGATGCAGTAACACCAAACTGCAGGGCATTTTCCCTGTGTTGTACCCTGAGTAGATTTCATTGGTGGGTGGGGCCTACAGATAGACCAGTTGTCTGCCTCCAGCCCACTGCTGAGGCCTCTATCTGACAGGTGTGTGTGATTATCTTTCCCTCTCTCTGGGGCAAGAATCATTTGGAGTGGTGCTGACCACCGTAGGCACTGCTTGCACACTGCCAGACCTGCAGCATTGCCCTGTATGGTCTCTGGCCAAGAGCATATTGGAGAGGGTGGTGTTAAGAAGTTAAGTGGGAAGAGGGGGAGGGAAATGGCACCTGTCAGTTCCTTTATTCCTAGAGGACTTCCGCAGTGATTTCTGTGTCTCCATACACTCTCTAAGTAGAAAACCTTCCCGCCCCATGCTCCGAGCACTTTTCAAATCACTGCTTCTATGCTGTATCTCTAGGGGACTGTTTGTTGTACTGTCTCTTTAAGGGTGGGGATTCAGTTTCCTCTCACCCTCCTTGCTCTCCTAGAGCTGAACGAGCTGATTTTTTTTAAATTTCACATTTTAAGTCCCACTGGTTGTAAGAACTCACTTCCATGCCTGTGGTTCTCCCCTCTTCCCCCATCCACCACAGACAGCCCTGTGAGTCCATTTAGCTCCTGACCATCCATGTCTTTGCCCTTCCTACCCTTTTCAATGTAGCCTCTTCTCTACATTTAGTTGTGGAGTTTATTCTTCCAGTCTTCTGGTCATTTTCTGAGTTATTTATACTGCTGTGAGGTGTTCTCTAGTTTTATCTGTGGGTAAGGTGAGTCTAGGATCATCCTATTCCACCATCTTCCCTGGAAGTCAATAAGGTATATTTATACATTGGAATGCACAGCAATAATAAAGAATGAGAAATATTTATATATACATTAGTATGGATGAATTTGAAAAGCATCATGTTGGGGTGCCTGGATGACTCAGTCAGTTGAGCATCTGATTCTTGGTTTTGGCTCAAGTCATGATCTCAGGTTGAGAGATCAAGCCCTGCTTTGGGCTCTGCACTCAGTGTGGAGTCTGCTTGAGATTCTCTCTCTCCTTCTCCCTCTGCCCCTTCTTCTGCTCATGCTCTCTATCTCTCTAAAATAAATAAATAAAATCTATTTTTAAAAAAGAAAATCATCATGTTAAACCAGATATAAGATAATATATACTGTATGATTCCGTTTGTACAAAAATTCTAGAAAATGCAAACCAATTTATAGTGACACAAGGCAGACTGGTAGCTGACTGGGGCTGGCAGTGAAGAGAGGGATGGACTGCAAAGCATTATAGGGAAACTCATAGGGATGATGGAAATGTTCTGTAACTTGCATGTGGTGGTGAGTTCACAGGTGTAATTTATCAAAATTCATTGACTCATATAGTTTATATATCAATATAGTTGATAAAAATATGTTTCAGGTTTTTATAAATATTAAAAAGTAAAAGCTTACTGGGAATATGCAGAAGAATAAATCCCTACTCAAAGTAGTAAAAATCTGTCTCTCATTTTTGAACCAAAGCTAATAGGGCTGTTCTGGATTCATCCCTGTCCCCCATATCTGACCTATTCTATCCCTAACTCGTCTCATTCCATCCACTTCTCACCCACCAGACCCAGACCATATGTCCATTTCTGGGACATGCTTCTCTCCATAACTTCCTTTAAGTCTTTCTTCAAGTATCATCTTTTTAATGAAGCCCATTCTGAACACTCTTTAAAATGGCAAGCTACATCTCCCTCACTATACTCTGGTCTCTTCTACTCCACTCTTTATTCTGTAGACCTTAACATCTTCCAAGTATATAATTTACTCAGTATGTTTAGTGTTTATTGTCATTTAGGATGTAAATTCCATGAGGGCAGAAATCTTTGTTTTGTTCTCTGTCATGCCTAGAACTGTGCCTGGCATATACTTAGTACTCATTAAGTGTTGAATAAAAGATGAATGAAAGTGGATTTAAAACTGAAAACTTTTCAAGTTAGTGTATATTTGGGTCAATAAGATCCCTCATTAAAGATTGTATACCTTTCTAGGGGTTTTTATAAGGGTATCCTATCTGACACAAAAGCAAAAACAAAAACTTACACTTTAAGGAGGTTGATTCAGTGATTTTTGAGACAAAACTAGCCTGTTATAAATACTATGGAATTCAGGAGTACAAAGTGTAGTCACTGGTGAACTAACTCCAATGATGATATAGGGTCTTGAATATGAGGCAGAATTCTTTAAAGCTAAGCACTCACACTTCTTCCTTAAAATGAGAATGCCAGACTTAGGAGGAAAAGCAAATTTGAGGGAAAGTAAATTTAGGATGGTTGTATAGATGTGTTTACTTGCTC
Organism: Ailuropoda melanoleuca; assembly: GCF_002007445.2. Classification (NCBI taxonomy): domain Eukaryota; kingdom Metazoa; phylum Chordata; class Mammalia; order Carnivora; family Ursidae; genus Ailuropoda; species Ailuropoda melanoleuca. Next base: position 63,610,294 of record NC_048223.1, read on the forward strand.
AACTTGAAGCATAGAACTATTATCTGGGGGAACAAAACTTGTACATCCTCTAAATAGGTGGTTCTTTACATAAACTGAAAGAGTAGACCAGATGTAAAGAAGTAGGAGACAACTATGAAGCAGGAGGGGTAGGGGAAGGATGTTAACCTCCCTGTGGGGATTCTGTTACATTCCCTTCCTTGTATAACACGACAGATTTATGCTTTCAGTCACATCACTGAAACCTAGTTTCTCAGAGACTTTATCATTTCTAAATCAGAGGAATGTCTTCTTTTGACACAAAAGTGTCAAAGCTTAGGTAGATTTCTGTATTACATATGTTAAGCACCCAAACCCAACAAATGGAAGTAGAAAGTCAGAACTGGGTCAGAAGAAACTGACCCAGTTGTGGGGTTATTTTCAGCAATTAAAGTGCCTGCTGAACTCTGAAGTAGATCAAGAAGACAATAGTCTCTAGGATATCCAATCCAGTGGCCCAATTAAGGATGGGATGAAGGCAAAATGTGCAGTGTTCAGAGGTAATGCAGACAACAGGCATTGCTCAGACAAGTAGAAGCAAGTAATGCCTCAGGAAGCAGGCAGAGGCTAGGGTAGACAAACAAAAGAGAGGGTTTGTTATGCAAAGGCTGGGAAACAAGCCAAGAAGGGCAGGGCGCAAGCAAGAACCCCAGTTCCAGCAGGAACTATTCAAGACACCTTGCAGTTGCAGGGACTGACCTGGAGCAGTACAATATGTAGGGAAAACTCTCTTCTGAGAGCACCGAGGAAGCCACAGAGCGTTCAGGTTTTCTTAGACTCTAGGTAGGACGGGGAAATTGTGATTCATGATGAATTTCAATTAGGGTCAGAAATCTAACTTTGACAGCAATTTTGAGAGTCAACATGCACAGTGGGAATAGCACTTCCCTTATAGTCTTGTTTGAAGATCAAATTAGTTATGTTTATACTGCATTTAGAATAGTAACTTACATAGTAAGCACTACATATCAGGAGATATATCTTACAATAGGACATAATTTTGTGAAAATGCAGTGTCTAAGTTCTCACCCATCTGGTATGTAACAAAGATTATGTTGTACTTTCTTGAATAAAATATAAATTTAGAAATTTCTTAAGTAATTTAAACTTTTTAAATTGCAAATGAAACTGAATATTGATGGATTTGAAAAATATTGCAGAGCTGATGAAAAGAATAATAAATAATGGCATAAGAAAAATGTATGAATGTTGCACATGTATCTGCACTTCTACTTTACCCGAATCACACCTAAAAATAACAAAAGAAGTAAATGAAAAATAAATGGCAAAAGACAACTAATGGCTAAATAGACTACAAGAAATAAAGATAATTGACAAATCAGTGAAGTTATAATACTTATGTATTGTATAAATAAACTATATAATACATGGTATATACAATACATAGAATTGTATAAAATGATATGAATTATTATTTAAAGGATATCTCATCTTGTTCTCTGAGAAGAAAAATGTCACCATATAAATTGAAGTAGATAAAACCTTTTTTTTTTTAAGACTTTATTTATTTGACAGAGAGGGAGAGAGCACAAGCAGGTGGAGTGGCAGGCAGAGGGAGAGCGAGAAGCAGGCTCCCTGCTGAGCAGAGAGACCAACATGGGGCTCCATCCCAGGACCCTGGGATCATGGCCTGAGCTGAAGGCAGATGCTTAATTGACTGAGCCACCCAGGCGTCCCTAGATAAAACATTCTTAAGTCATCAACGGGGCAGCCAATTATTTTGCGCTCTAAATCCAGCTTTCCATCTGAGAATAACTCTGGGTGACTAGCAATGACCTTTATTGCAGTTCCATTATAGTTATTTAAAAATGATATAGATAGCCTCAAGCTCTAAAGGACCAAAATATGAATATTTGTGGAGGGACCTCTTTCTTCTGTGAACAGGAGCTCTCCCATGAACAGGAGCTGAACTTCAGGGCTCTTTTGAAGTTGAACTTGAGGCTGAATGGTATGGATTCCCCTCTCATAGATCCCAGATCTGACTTCAACTCATTGAGAAGACTTTAGTTCACCCCAGATGCGAGTTCTGTGGTTGCCATAGCACTATTTCTCAAAGATGGGGCCAAGGATCTGCTGCATCAGAATGCCCTCTTGTGCTCAATAAAAAAGATAACAAATGGGCCAGAGAAGATTTGCAGATGGCAAAGAAGCAATGAAAAGGTGCTCCTCATCCTATGTCAGCAAGGAAATGCAAATTAAAACAGCAATAAGATACCACCACATACCTATTAGAATGGCCAAAATCCAGAACGTGGACAACATGAAATGCTGGCGAGGATGTGGGACAGCAGGAACTCCCATTCATTGCTGGTGGGAATGCAAAATGGTACAGCCACTTTGGAAGACAATTTGACAGTTTCTTTCTTTCTTTCTTTTTTTTTTTTAAAGATTTTATTTTTTCATTCGACAGAGAGAGAGACAGCCAGCGAGAGAGGGAACACAAGCGGGGAGTGGGAGAGGAAGAAGCAGGCTCCCAGCGGAGGAGCCCGATGTGGGGCTCGATCCCAGAACTCTGGGATCACGCCCTGGGCTGAAGGCAGACACTTAACGACTGACAGTTTCTTATAAAACTAAACATACTCTTAACCATACAAACCATTAATCATATTTACCCAAAGGAGTTGAAAACTTATGTCTACACAAAAACCTGCACACAGATGTTCATAGCAACTTTATTCATAATTGTTAAAACCTGGAAGCAATCAAGATGCCCTTCAGTAGGTGAATGGATAAATAAACTGTGGCCCATCCAGACAATGGAATATTATTTAGCACTAAAAAGAAATGAACTATCAAGCCATGAAAAGACATGGCGGACTTAAATGCATATTACTACAGTGAAAGAAACTAATCAGAAAAGACTATATACTCTATGATTCCAACTACATGTATGAGATTCTGGAAAAGGCAAAACTATGGACATAGTAAAAAGATCAGTGGTTTCTAGGGGTAGGTGGGGTGGGAGGGATGATTAGGTGGGTCACAGAGGAATTTTAGGGCAATGAAACTACTCTGTATCATACTATAATGGTAGATATATGGCGTTATACATTTGTCCAAACCCATAGAATGTACAAGAGTGAGCTGTAATGGAAACTATGGGCTTTGAGTGATAATAATGTGTTAATGTAGGCTCATTAGTTGTAATAATGCACCATGCTGGTGGGGGGAATGTTAATAATGGAGGAGGCTGTGCATATGTGGGGCCATGAGGTATTTGGGAAATCTCTGTACCTTCCTCTAGATTTTGCTATGAATCTAAAACTGCTCTAAAAATAGTCTATAAAACAAAGCCCCCACCAGTTCCAGTACCCAATCTTCATTTTCTGCAAGTAACCCAGAAGATTCTTATGCCCACTGAAATTTAAAATCTGCATTGGAGTACATAAGTCTGCTTCCTCAGCTCAGGCTGCCCAGTATGGGAACGGTTCAGTACCCAGCTGGCTAAGGTTGAAGGCAATAGTGACTGAAGCAAGCTGGATTGGGCTCTTGCTCTTTAATCCAGCAAATATTCTTCGCAGGCTCTCTCATTCACTTTTTTTTTTAAAGATTTTATTTATTTATTCAACAGAGATAGAGACAGCCAGCGAGAGAGGGAACACAAGCAGGGGGAGTGGGAGAGGAAGAAGCAGGCTCATAGCAGAGGAGCCTGATTTGGGGCTCGATCCCATAACGCTGGGATCACGCCCTGAGCCGAAGGCAGATGCTTAACCGCTGTGCCACCCAGGCGCCCCCATTCACTTTTTTAACCTCAAGTGGTAGTGTAATATACACACCGTTCTTGATTTTGTTGTTATTATTACTGTTTTACATTAGCAGTATATCAGGAGGTAGAGAACTGCTTCTTTTTTTTTTTTTTAAGATTTTATTTTTAAGTAATCTCTACACCCAAAGTAGGGCTCGAACTCACAAACCCAAGTCAAGAGTTGCATGCTTTCCTGACTGAGCCAGGTGCCCTGAGAACTGCTGCTTTTTTTTTTTTTTTTAAATTTGTGCTGTATTCCACTGCATGGCTATACCATAATTTTTTTTTAAACAGGTTCCCCAATGATTGATTGTTTCTAAACTTTTGCAGTTACAAAAAATGCTGCCATAAATAGCCTTGTACATGTATATATATGTCATTTAGCACCTCGGTGAATACATCTAAGATAAATTCCTTAAAGTGGAAATGCCGGATTGGAAGTATATGCATTTGTAATTTCGATCTGTGGTGCCAAGTTGCCTTCCACAGAGGTAGTGCCGGTTACATACCCCCAGCAATATGTGGGCACTGCCTAACTTTTTAATGACTCCTTATTATTCTATTGTAGGGATTATCATAATTTGTTTAATCTGTCTTCTGTTTGTGAACACTGACATTGTTTCTCTATCCCACATTTATTTTGCTCTCAAAGCCACACTATTTTATTGTACTATGACTAAATTCCTCAACATGGGGGATTTGACAATCTAGGGAGGGTCCTTGTCCTTACTGTTGTTATTATCATAACAACAGCTCTACAAACTCTTTTCTAAGTGTTTCTCCATCTATGATCTCACTTTTGTGGCCAGACCTCACCTCTAGCCCCTGGGAATTTCTTCTGTGAACCCAGCAGGGTGACATCCCTTAAGTCAAATTCCAAAGCTTTGAAGCAGATCAGCAGATCAGGGCCCCCTAATGACTAATTACACACAGCCCTGACCCCACACAGCTTCAAGCTTGTTGTTTTCTGCAGCCTTTCATCTCTGCATCCCTCAGTCCATCTCTTCCCCAGTGGGAAAGCAAACAGTGGAGTGGGAAGAGCATGATGCATGTCCCCCAGGCTATGCAGAGAGCTCTGATCTCTACAGTGACTTGTTTGCAAACAAATTCTTTCCCGTAGTGTCAGAGGACTGAAGAGAGAAGTGGGAATGGGGACAGCTCTGGCACCTGGAAACTAAAGGTTTATCAGCATGAAGCAATAGTAGAAACGGTTTATGCTGAGCATCTCCAGCTTTTCATATTTTAGTTCTGCTCTAGCCTCAAACTTGGATGGTTTCTTACTGTTTGTTAAAAAGTTCCCAAATATTTAGAGGTTCTCAGAGATGGTGGTCTTGGAGTGGAAATAGTTCTCAGAAAAAAAGTGCTACAACTCCAGCCATGATGGCCTTTTCTCATGAATCTCCTTGGCTCTTCTAGCCTGGGTCCAATTAGAAATCAGAGTGAGAGTGAAATGATACTAGAAATTATTTTGGCCAGAAACCCATTAATATTTAAATCTTACTAAAGGGGCACCTGGATGGCTCAGTGGGTTAAGTGTCTGCCTTCCGCTCAGGTCATGATCCCAGTGTCCTGGGATGGAGTCCGGCATCGGGCTCCCTGCTCGGTGGGGAGCTGGCTTCTCCCTCTCCCTCTGCTGCTCCCCCTGCTCGTGCTCTCTCCCTCTCTCTCCATCAAATAAATAAATAAATAAATAAATAAATAAATAAATAAAATCTTTAAAAAAAACAAATCTTACTGAAGAATAGCCAAGAAAGGCATATAATGAAGGCTAGCAAAGGAAAACAAAGTAAGGCTTGTTTGATAAATGTGCTTTTGACCTCCAACCCCAACCATAGTTCTGGTTTAGCACAAGATAGCCATGAGGAAAGAAGTGAGAAGAGAAGGAGACTATGACAACCTACTTCCTGTGAGCATGGACCCTGGACCTTACGCAGTTTGTAAGGAAGACGAGAGAACCACAGTCCTGTGGATGTAATACTGGAGGAAAGCATGCTCCAAGCAGGGAAAAAGTACAGGCCCTGAAGTAGAAGCATGCTTCTTATGTCCAAGGACAGCCCCTGCCTATGGATTTTATTATGTAATCCATGATTCTGACAGGTGTTTCAATTTACAATTGATAGCTGTGGATTTAATAACTTTAAATATAGTGGCCTTCATTTCTTCATTGCACTGAATAATACTTTATTCAGAACTCTGTTTTGATCTGTTGACATACACTTATTCCTACTGGGGTATGAGATTCTGAAACTCAGTGATGTCATTCTTTTCCTAATTATGGTTGGGAAGACCTTGTAAAGATAGATTATAAACCAAGAAAAGTCAAATTAATGATACTGGCAGTGAATTAAGTTATTTTATTGGAAGTCTTCACTTTGAACCATAATTTGTGTAAACCATTCATAAATTAATTGATTATCTGCTTTCCCAATCATTGCATAAACCACAAGGAATAAAGTTTCCCCCTTCTGATTATAGTGGAAAAAAATAACTTATACCTAGAGATTTGAGTCAACACCTTGACAAAACTTGATTTGGATGTCAAGTGCCCAAATCCTTTGGAAGTAGTTTTGGTGTCCAGTGGGTTTTTCCTAGTTTCCAAGAAGTTCAGACACCTATAGTTATTCATCCCAGAAAACTACAGCTAGATACATTTTCTACCATCAGGTTCTATTTTAAGGTTTCTCAAAAGTAGTTTATTCCACAAACATCAGAGGGCAGCATTTGATAGGGATTCCAGAAAGACAAAAAAATTCTTCACATCAAACTTGCCTGAATGCTCCATTGAGCTATGCTTTTCTCTCTTCTTTCCTGATTCCTCTTCTGTTCTTTGCAAGACAGCAAATGCCTTCACCTGTGGCTTTTCACTACTCACTACCCTCTCCTTTCTCCACCAACAGAGGTAACTGGCTGAGGTTCATCCCTTCCCCCTCCTTTTAGGATGCCTGTGTCTACCACATAGACCGGAAGGCCAAAAACTCTATCTCCCGATTCTCTTATAGAGTTAGGGTTGCAAATGTGATTTAAATTTGGCCAATCAGATGCATGTGTGGGGCATTTGTAAGACAGACATGTGTATGGAGGAGTGCTGTTTCTGTTTTCTGTAGGCAAGCAAGGTATGGAAGGGTTGGGCTTTCCGTAGTAGCATCACAATATCCAGTCACTAGCCCTGTGGGGCTCAAGGCATGGGATGTTGGACATGCAGTTTTTGCTGACGCCAGTCAAGCAGGAGCTGTGTGACTTCAGAGACAATATCTATAGCAGTGGGGCATTGTGATTACCAGATTGTTGTTTAGGCTGAGCTCCAGGGCAGTTTCCTGGTTCTCTACATTTTTGATGATGGCATGGTAGCTGGTTCCTTGGCAGGCCAGTTCTGTCTCCTGGGAGCCATTCCTGGAGGCCTCAGATATATTTCCCCATCTTTTTCAATACTTTATATGCACCCAATTCTCTGCATTTCTTACATCTCTTTCTGCTTAAAATAAAGTGGTTTCTGTTTGATACATTGACTGGAGGTAAGCAAAAGCTCCAGCTCAAGTACGGCACCATGATCCATATCTCTATGATCTTTGTAGCCATCAGGTAAACTGAACTGAAACACCACCACGAACTAGGGAATAACAAATTACTTCTTCCCATGTGCCTTGCCCCACTTCTAAAGTAAGTTAGTGTGATTCCACTACTGACATTGATATAACGGATATGCTGTGGCTATCTCTCGGAATGCATGCTGGCAATTAAGCTCACAGCCATAATCCATTCAATAAGCATTTACACAGATAACCATGAGATTCTTTAGAAAGGGTTATCAGGAGCTCACCACACTAAGAGTATAGCTTCCCTGGCCCTCCAGAGATGCATGGCTGATGGATTCTGATATAACTGGCTTGAGGAATACACAGATCTAATGATGCTTGCCAACTTCCTTGGCCATTCTACATACCTTTCTTTTGGATGAGGCATAGTTTGAATGTGTTCTCTGACACTATTCACACATTAGCACGAAAAGTATCTAAACCCATTTGACCTCACAGGATTGATCCTAAACAAGACACATTCTATTTATTCATGATTTCAGTAGCTCTCGGGGTATTTAAACTCTAAGAGCCTTTTACACGAATCCCCAGTATACTAACCACTCTTAATGACATTGTTACTCATTGTTGGCATATTGAGTAGTCTCAGGTAAGCGGACTTTTTAATAATAAATGTCCATATTTTTTATATCAGGTAATTGACAAGACTATAAATCCAACCTACAGTCTAGAAGATCAAGCTCATAGCTTGATTTTCAAGGAGACACAAACTGAATTCTTAATTTTTTATGACTGACATGCTGCAACAATCCCTAACTCTTGTAACTACAGGGCTGAGATTACTATAAGAATTGGAGAAGGAATCAGAAATTTCCAAGCAATCAATCCCTTTTGAAAAACAACAACAACAACAACACACCACCATTGAAATTTCATTGCATAAGGAAGCCATCCTGTCTTTCCTTGTCCACAGAAACTATTCTTTTTGCTACCCTGAGAGCTCTCTCCCAGGAGGAAGCTAATAATCTCCTTCATGCTACATCTACTATCAGCAGACTAGGGACCATATCCCATTTTTCCCTGTGGTTATATGCAAAACTGGACATTTCAAAAGAAATTTCTGAAAACATCACAGGAATTGGCAAACTCATACCAGCAAAAAAAGTAAGCAATCTTTTTAGGAATATATATTGAGGCTACTTGGCTCAAATCATAGATGATACTTTTAGGTGGAGCTAAATGTGTTTCTATGGGCGCATAATTCTCTTATGGTCTATACCCTACAATTTGCCCCCTGGATCAATGTTCCTATCTGTTAGGATTCTTCAGTTATAAACAATATAATTCAACTCTGACTAGCTGAAATGGTATAGGAATTAATAGCTTAGGCTTTCCTTGGTACAAATTCTGATTCTTTAACTTACTAATTTTATGTCACTGGGCAATCAAACTAATCTTTATTTGCTTTCATTTGTAAAAGGGAATAATAAAAATATTACACACTTCATAAGGCATTGTGAAGAATAGGCAGAAAATTGCACGTCAAGAATTTGGCACATAATAACTATTTAGTAGGTTTCAACTATGATTTTATACCTGGATGGCCTTGCCTGCGTTTCTCAAAAGAATTGTTTATGATAGATAATGAATGAATGAATGAATGAATGAAAAATAAATAAATAAATAAATAAATAAATACCTGGAGCTCACCACATAGAGTTTTTGATGCTTATAAATAAGCATTTCTTCTCCCCCCCCCTTAATGAAAGCTTGTAATTTGCAATGGTTGCCCTTGTGGTGTTAAATTTAGAGTTTATACTTGAAACCATTTGTGTCAGTTGGGTCCTAGAGTAAGCAGACCCTGAGACAAAGTTGGGAGTGCGAGAGGTTTATTGGGACGTAGTATCTATAAAAGGCAGAAGGGGAAAGAAGTGGGATTCGGCAGGGAGAACCTTCAGAATCTGATGTAGTTCTGACATCTGCAGAGGGAGAGGAGAAGGAAGCAGGTTTGGGTAGAAAGAGCCTCAGATCTGACAAAACATCAGCCAACCTGATAGGGAGCTCTAAAGCAAAGATTGTGTATTAGAGTTTGCATTGATGGCTAGGCACTAGTGTCTCTGCTGTGCTATTATTGGCTGGGGGATGCCTTAGAAGAATGTGGCTTTATCTTAAATGTTAAGGGAGATCCTGAAAGCATTAATATCTGAGGCTGCTGGCAAGTTCTTTCTTGAAGGGAAGTTCTGAGGAGTAAACATCCATGGCTGCCGCAGTCCACCCTTCATGCTTCTTGGAAGCTGCTCCTCCAGGTTTCTAATGAGTCTCTCTTCCTAATGGGAATGTTACAGGCTCCAACTGATATTCATTGTCTGTCCTTCTCCAGTGATCATCCTAAATCCCCCTCTCCCTCAGCTACTACTTCTCTGGCCTCAGTGGCTTGTCTGTTTTGGTTTTTCCCAAAAGCTTATTCCTGAGGAGTCTGAGCCCTAGGGAACCATATTTTTCTCAGGTTGCGATGGCTGCACTTGTCCATTCACAGTTATATTTAGACAAGCGAGTAACTGGAAGTGCCCGCAATGGATCACCAGAGTTCCACACATATTCCTCTATCCCAGTTGAGCACAGCAGCTCTACCTCCTACTAACCCCTAACCTATTTAAGGCAGTGACTCCTGTTCTTGCTTGTTGATCTGAGATGTAGGGAGTCCAAAGTGGCCAGATGGCAGCTGTGTCTTATAGATCAATGGAAACCTTGCTGTGTCTCTTTTGGAACCAGGACCTCTAATTCTGCAAGCCCAGAGTTGTGGGGACTAAAACATAAAGTGCTCTAATGGGTCGTTGCAAATGATGTTAAGTGGGGCCACTGCTGCTTCCACCCCTTGGTTCCCGGACCCATGAATTTTTCCTGTTGGGTACACAGCACGGTGTACAGGACTGTGATCAGTGTGTGTACTGTAATCTGGAGGATGGTACCGTGTCCCTGAAGAGTACTACCTTTAAGTTAGTACTTCATCAGGTCGTTTCATTATGCTAACCAATTGGCAGCTTCTGGGTGATAGGACCAGTGGATCTCATGTGTTGGCCCACTTCTATATCTCCTCTGTCCCCTACCTTCAGTGGGTTCCCTGATTAGATGCTTTAATGTATAGGACTCTCAGGTATTATGGATCAGATGCTCCCTAACCATAACTTCCAAATCTGACTCATTATTAGATTCATAGACTCCCAGGTTGGAAAAAATTTAGAAGTCATTTGTTACTTCAGGTTCAATCTGATCCCTGATTGAAAGCTGTAACACTCTTGAAAGAGATCAACAAGCCCAAAGGTGACAAAATCCGTGATACCAATGCCATCATTCCCCTTCTAAGGTCTCGTTGTAGACATCACTAATTTTTTTATGACTTTTCTTTCTCTGCTGAGTCCAAATAGGGCCTCAGGATCTTTTTCAACAACCTCTGGAAGCAACTAACACTAAACATTCTGATCTGTGACATTGAGTTGAAATCTATGTGCTATTATGATCTAGCCTTTAAGTGAGAGATAGCTAAAGACTGGGAATGCATTGTTACTTGCAACAGCTACCTTCATTTCTGTAGGAACATGCTGCCTCATTTCACTTTTAAATCCCCCCAACAGGGGTGCCTGAGTGGCTCAGTTAAGCATCTGCCTTTGGCTCAGGTTATAATCCCAGGGTCCTGGGATCAAGCCCCACATCAGGCTTCCTGCTCTGCTGGGAGCCTGCTTCTTCCTCTCCCACTCCCCCTGCTTGTGTTCCCTCTTTTGCTGGCTGTCTCTCTCTCTGTCAAATAAATAAATAAATAAAATCTTTTAAATAAATGAATAAATAAATCCCTCAATATGTACATAAATGCTTAATAAATAAATATTTAAAAAATAAAATTTGTAGAATGAATGAAAAAATAAAATAAATAGAAGATTTGAAGAAGTGTTTCATAATTTGTTTCAGATCACCCAGAAAATCTGTTGATTCATCAAACATTTATTGAGAACCTACTATGTTAAGTACTAGTGTAAGAGCTGGGAGATAGAGTTGAAAAACACAGATAAGATATCTATCTTTATGGAGCTTATATTCTAGTAGACATTGACAATAAGAATATTGAGAATAGATGAAGAACGAGAAAATAGCTAGTAGTCAAAATGCTGTGGTGGAAATAAAACAATTTCATGATAGGAATGATTGGGAATGTGGTTCTTTATGTGAGGTGATCAGGAAAGTCTGCAATTAGAAAAATAGTTTTTTTTTAAAGATTTCATTTATTTATTTGAGAGCAAGAGAGAGAGAGCACAAGTTGGGGGGGCCGTGGGGGGGGGAGTGGCAGAGGGAGGAACAGACTCCCTGCTGGGTAGGGAGCCCAATGCGGGGCTCGACCCCAGGACCCTGGGATCATGACCTGAGCCAAAGGCAGATGCTTAACTGTCTGAGCCACCCAGGTGCCCAAAAGACTTTTGTTTTTATTTTGGTAAAAGATACATAAGATTTACTATTTAACCATTTTAAAATGTACAGGTCACTGGCATCAAATACATTCACATTGTTGTACAACCATCACCACCTTCCATCTCCAGAACTTTTTCATCATCATAGATAAAACTCTACCCATTAAAAAATAACTCCCCATTTCTTTTTCCCCTCAATCCCTGGTAACTGGTAGTCTACTTTCTGTTTCTATGCATTTGCCTCTTCTAGGTACCTTATATAAGTAGAATCATATAATATTTGTCCTTCTGTTACTGGCTTATTTAACTTAGCATGTCTTCAAGGTTCATCCATGTCATAGCATGTATGAGAAGATGACTTTTTAAAGAGCTTGTAATTGAAGTATAACATGCAAAGAGAAAAGTTGATAACCCCTTCACAACTTAAACAAATCAGGGTAAGCAGCACCTAGATAAGAAATCTAAAATTACCAGTGCCACAGAAGACCCTCTCATGCTCCTGTCTAGTCATAGCCCCCAGTGGTAACTTCTATTCTGACTTTTAAGAGTATATATTAACATTGCCTATTTTTTAACTTTATATAAATGAAGCCATACAGTATTTACTGTTTTTCCATCTGCTTTCTTTTGCTCAATATTATGTTTGGTGATATTCATCCATATTGTATATAGTTATAGTTTTCAAAATTCTCGTTCCTTTATAGTATTCTCTTGTGTGAATATACCACAATTTATCCATTAAACTGTTGATGGGTACTTAGTAATTTCTGTCCTTAGCTATTATAAATAGTGCTGCTATGAACATTCTTATACATGTCTTTTAGTGAAAACATGAATGGATTTATATGACTTATATGCATACATAATATATATTGAATATATGGTATAAACATGAATATATAATGCAAACATATTATATACATTCCTATACATATGTAGTCAGAAGTGGAAATGCTGGGTCACACATTATGTATATGTATATGTTTAGCTTTAGTTGCTTTCCAAAGTGGTTTACCCATTTAGAAAGGGTCACATTTAAGCTGTCGCCTGAAGTACAACAGAGAGTGGAAGCTGCACTGAGATTTCTATACTAACATCTCTCCACTGTGTGCCAAAAATGTATCCTTTCTTAAAGTGGTTAGAGTCCAATGATAGAAGACCCCCACCTCCTTTTGGCTGTGGTCTCCCAGTGACACTTTAGTGAGCGGAGCCTCTGTCATTTTGGTCAGACGGAGGGAGACAGGAGATGCTGACTGATGACTCAGCCCCCTTGGCTCCACTTCCTAGAGCTCCACTCACCACATCAGTGAGCCTGGCAGTGGGGGGAGACATAAACACACCCGCTGTGTTGATATCAGTACTAGCAAAGATGTCAAGAGCCAAAGCCTGAGAAAAGGAGGAGAGAATTGGGGTAAATATGTCAATGGAAAAATGATCAAATGAGGGCAAAGTCACATCTAAAGAATTATTTCAGTAACAGTGACAAATGAAACACAAGGCCTCTACTGCTAGAATAATCAGTGGTACCTGTTTCAGATTCCTAAGCATGTTTTTGGGAGGTCTTAGGACTCAGAGTTTTGCCAGTTGTGTGGCCTGGGATGAAAGCCATCAACAGAGGTTGGAATTCAGGGTTTTCTTCTCAACAGAAATGAAAGGAGGCCAAAAAACTGGCCACAGTAATGCCTATAAATGCTGTGCGGGTGTGAGGGACTGATTCTTTGTCCTGGTTCAGAAAGTATAAACAAAACTGGTAGAAATTGGTCATTTTGGGGAAAAGTTTCCAGTGGGAAAGAGAAAAGTTTACTGGCTTTGCCCTTCAGTGGTTTAGAATTTCCTCAGGGTACAGAGAGGTTCCAGTGCGTTTCTTTCAGGAGCTGCTCATGAGGTCCCATCTTTTGAAGAAAAGAAATAGAACAAAAATGATTGGTGTGTTAAGGTGAGGTTTCTTTCTCTCCATGTAGTCACAAGTCACTGATCCCTTTTTGAATTGCATGCTATGTCTTTAAGGTAGCCAAAGGGGGGTGCAGCAAACTGTCCTTAACTCAGGTCTCAAAGGGATTGAGTCTTTTATTTATTTATTTATTTATTTATTTATTTATTTATTTATTTAAATTCAATTAGCCAACATAGAGTACATGATTAGTTTCAGATGTAGTGTTCAATAATTCATCAGTCTTATATAACACCCAGTACTCATCACATCACGTGCCCTCCTTGATGCTAATCACCCAATTACCCCATCCCCCTATCCACCTCTCCTCCCCCAAATCTCAGTTTGTTTCCTATAGTTAAGAGTCTCTCATGGTTTTTCTCCCTTTCTGATGACTTCCCATTCCATTTTTCTTCCCTTCCCCTATGATCCTCTACACTATTTCTTATATTCCACATATGAATGAAACCATATTATAATATCTTTCTCTGATTAACTTATTTCAGTTAGCATAATACCCTCCAGTTCCATTCATGTCAATGTAATGGTAAGTATTCATCCTTTCTGATGGCTGAGTAATATTCCAGTGTGTGTGTGTGTGTGTGTGTGTGTGTGTGTGTGTGTGTATACCACATCTTCTTTATCCATTGTTCTGTCAGTGGACATCTTGGCTCCTTCCACAGTTTGGCTATTGTGGACATTGCTGCTATAAACATTGGGGTGCAGGTGCCCCTTTGGATCACTATGTTTGTATCTTTGGGGTAAATACCTAGTAGTGCAATTGCTGGGTCATAGGGTAGCTCTAATTTTAATGTCTTGAGGAACCTCCACGCTGTTCCTGAGTGGCTGTACCAGCTTGCATTCCCACCAATGTGTAAGAGGGTTCCCTTTTCTCTGCATCCTCTCCAACATTTGTTGTTTCCTGTCTTGTTAATTTTAGCCATTTTGACTGGTGTGAGGTGATATCTCTTTGTGGTTTTGATTTGTATTTCCCTGATGGCTAGAGATGTGGAACATTTTTTCACGTGTCTGTTGGCCATTTGTGTGTCTTTTTGGGAGAAGTGTCTGTTCATGTCTTCTGCCCATTTCTTGACTGGATTATTTGTTTTGGGTATTTGAGTTTGATAAGTTCTTTATAGATCTTGGATACCAGCCCTTTATCTGATATGTCATTTGCAAATATCTTCTCCTATTCCGTAGGTTGCCTTTTCATTTTGTTGACTATTTCCTTTGGTGTGCAGAAGCTTTTTATCTTGATGAAGGCTCAAAAGTTCACTTTCACTTTTGTTTCCCTTGCCTTTGGAGATGTGTCTTGAAAGAAGTTGCTGTGATGATGTCAAAGAGGTTCCTGCCTATGTTCTCCTCTAGGATTTTGATGGATTCCTGTCTCACATTTAGGTCTTTCATCCATTTAGAGTTTAACTTTGTATATAGTGTAAGAAAATGGTCCAGTTACATTCTTCTGCTTGTGGCTGTCCAATTTTCCCAACACCATTTGTTGAAGAGAATGTCTTTTTTCCATTGGGTATTCTTTCCTGCTTTGTTGAAGATTAGTTGACCATAGAGTCGAGGGTCCATTTTTGGGTTCTCTATTCTGTTCCACTGATCTATGTATCTGTGTTTGTGCCAGTACCATGCTGTCTTGATGATTACAGCTTTGTGATATAGCTTGAAGTACAGAATTGTGATGTCACCAGCTTTGGTTTTTATTTTCAACGTTCCTCTGGCTATTTGGGGTCTTTCCTCATCCCTGTATACATTCAGAATTCTAGTCTTCCTCCCCTACCTTTTTTTTCCCCTCCCACAACAAAATGAATGTTTTTTTCTCCTTTTAAGATTAAAAGAATATATATCATCAAGCTGTCTGTTATCTTCCAGTGTTCAGATCTTTCTCTCCATTGTTCCAATTGGTTTCACAGAAGCCCTAGAAGTAAGCACACAGTCACAGAAGGGCAAAATTGTGAAATCTTACACATTAATGCTTTTGTTGTCACTGTACATTTTTTAACAGATTATTTTCCAGTCACTAAGTGGCAAAACTTTTTTTTTTCAATAAGAGGCAAGGTTGACAGAGTTACTAAAATCCACATTTTTGAAGACTGGAGGAAGGAAAGAGTTGAAATGTGGTACAAGATGAACAACAACTTTGAGCATGGGTAAAATTCTGCTTAGACCCACATTTTTTCTTCTCTGATGACATCACACATGATGAGGCCCTGAGAACATAAACCAATAAGCCTTCCCCTTGGAAATATACCTACTTTCCTATAGTTATTTGACTGGAAGAAGAAACCTACAAGGGAGAGAAAAGAATTTCAAGGTCAAATTTGGCCATTTTTCTGCTATTTCATATCTAAACCCTGAGTTTCTTCATTGGGATCCCATTTCTCTGTTAAAATCACAGAGCATCTGATCTCTGCTTATCCAGGGGCTGGGATGGGCCAATGCCAGTATTTAATGCTGAACCTGAAGTAGGCCAGACAGCTGAGGTGCTTTGCCTGAAGCATCCAAAAACTAGAGCAGGCAGAAAGGGAGTCTAAGTACATGCAAAGTAAAAACATATATACAATATGATTTGATAGGTATAAATATAACAAAAAGTTAGAAAAGAAAAAATGCTAAGGACATACTAAATGTAAGCATGCCAAAGAGATTGCCGGATAAGAGTGTTTTCATAGTGTGGCAGAACAAATAAAGAAATATTTCCTCAACAAATTGTATATTTAGAAAATTTTCATGTCATTTATATTTGTCTAGAGAGAGCTATTTTGAAAGCACCTAGATGTCTTGGGATTAAACTTCTTGACTCTTAGGGAAGGAAGCGATTGCTTGTTCATTTATTTATTAACTCAAAATATGTTTTTTACTGTGTAGCAAGCAGAGTATTAGGCATTAGGAGTAGGACATAGAATAAGGGCATTGAAAACTACGAGGATTAAATAGGGTAAATGAAAAGTGCCTGGTATATAATAGGTACTTAATAAAATGTTATTTCGTTTCTTTCTTTCTTTCTTTCTTTCTTTCTTTCTTTCTTTCTTTCTTTCTTTCTTTTTTTTTTTTTATAAGACCAACATGGTCCTTACTGTCTTGGAGCTTACAATATAACAGGGAAGACATTGAACAGGTTATTATTTATTTAGACATTGAATGTGTGCACTCAAAGTTATGATGCAGAAGTACATGGCGTTTTCAAGCTAGTCAGTCAGGGAAGGCTTTATACAAGAATATGATTTTTAAAAAGAGGATAGAGTTGCTTCCTTTCTCTGGCATATAAAACCGAGTGAATATGTGTTGAGCAATTCAGGTGTTACTACTGTCACCTCTGGGCATAGTCTTTGTCCTTTGAAAAGAATACATTAACATCAGATTAAACAAAAAGCTCATAAAAGGCATGATGGCACACTGACCAATGAAAACATACCAAGCATTCTTTTCCAGACGATTGGGAAAGAGATTCATTTTGAAATGATTATCTGGCAATAGGTTCAACCTGAAAAAAATAAACATGAAGCCATAATTGTTTTCCACCAGAACTGAAGACTTACCCTACTTTCTGAAATTGTATAACTCTTTCATAGCACTGGAAGCTCAATACTGTGTTTTATGTTCTAAGGGTAAAAACATGATGTCTGTTTTATTTCACAACATGAATTGAAAGCATTTGTGGGACAGGATGTTGTTTTGGTTCAATAGGTTGTTCAAGGTTCCTTAGGAGTTTTATCCAGTAACTGCTTTCAGCTTTAAGGTATTAATGTTTCCACTTGGTTTTCAGCTCCAAAGACTGCGTAAGCAGATTTTTCTGTTTTTGATACTTTATTCTACTGCTAGTGTGGTTTAAGGTAATCAATCATATAACTGAGAGTAATAAAGGACTCTGGCTAAGAGTTTTTACCCAAATAAAACATGCATTGCTTTGAGTGGAGATGGCAATTATTCAGGGATTGCAGGAATAGCTTGGAATCAAACCTCAAAAATGTCCCAGATTTGCAACTCATGAACTAGTTGGGAAGGCTGTCCCTCACGTTAATTCAGGTAAGATGCTGGCCAGGCTCATGTTAAGAAAACTAGAGTACCTGATGGGAATAATAAAGTGACTGATTCCCTTGAGCTATTCAGCAAGTCTCTACTCCTCCTTCAGGGATCTTTCTGCCAGACTCCGCAAGGAAAACCTGTTCTACTCCCATCTTTCCCTGGGGACCCAACTCCAGGGTTTGTGTTTAAGATCATAATTAAGTAAGTCAGGTTTGTCATAGACTGTTTTCTCTCAGGACCCTTTCCTTCAGGGATCTATCACTCCTATCTGCCAGTCCTCAGAACTTTGCTGCTGCCCTCCAGAGGCCTGAAGTCCACCACACTGGAGCCCTACTTTGGTCTGCCCTACTTGGCCCAATATTGCTAATGATAATTTCCCCCAAATTTTATGCTTTCCCACTACATTAGTTCTGATATTTTACTGCAAATGCTTCCCCACTACATTAGTTTACTATTGTTTCAAACAAGTTACCACAATCTTAGGGCTTAAAACAGCACAAACTTATTATTGGACAGTCCTGAAGGTCAGAAGTCTGAAATGGTGTTATTGGGTTAAAATCAAGGTGTCAGCAGGGCTGCATTCCTTCCTGGAGGCTCTAGGGGAGAATAAATTTTCTTGGCTTTTCTAGTTTCTAGAAGCTTCTCTCATGGCCTGTGGCCTCCTCCCATCATCAAAGCCAGCAGTGGCTGGTTTAGCCTTTCTCACATCATATATCTCTCACTTTGGTTTTGTCATCACATTTCACTCTGATTCTTACTTTCCTCCTTTTACTTTCACTCTTCATCCTTGTGATCACATTGGGTCCACCTTAATAACCCAGGATGATATTCTATTTTGAGGTCAGCCAATTAGCAACCTTAATTCCATCTTCAGTCTTCACTCTGTCTTTCCATGTAACATAACATATTCACAGGTTCTGGAGGTTAGGGTATGGACATCTTTATGGGGTCCTTCGTCTGTCTACTACACTCATCGTCAATCCTACAATCAAAAATTACTTTTATTTCTCCAATGACTCCCTACAAAGATGAAAAATAGACCTGGTAATTGAACTCAATAGAAGATGTTAAAGGCAAATATGTAGGACATATCCCTACTCATTTCCCTGTGTCTGTTTACATATCATGAGTCAACCATGGTCCTTTTCTATACAGAACCCAGAGGAGTCTTCAGAATCCTTTTTAACATAGTATTCTTGTTAACCCCTTGCAATTGATCATATTTAGTGTTAAGATGAAACTCATTTGATATAGCTGCTTTAGTAGCTTACTTCTTCCTTTTAATTGGGAACTTCTGGATATGCAATTTTAATGGTAAAATTTAGAGTACCAGTAATCAACCCCGGGAGACAAATATGCTTAGGAGGTTTTCCTGGAAACTTTTTTTTTTAAAGATTTTATTTATTTATTTGGGAGAGAGAGAGAGATCACAAGCAAGGGGAGCTGCAGGCAGAGGGAGAAGCAGGCTCCCCACTGAGCGGGGAACCCGATGAGGGACTCGATCCTGGGACTCTGGGATCAGGACCCAAGCCAGAGGCAGATGCTTAACTGACTGAGCCACTCAGGCATCCCTTTCCTGGAATCTTTTAAGGTATAATACATGTGCTAATTCCTGTTCCCCTCTTCGTAAGACCACCACTGCACAGGAGACAGGACTGGATGATCTAGGACAGGGTTTCCGAATCTCAGCACTCGAGTGTTTCACATGGGATAATTCTCTGTTGTGCGTGCTGTCCTGTGCATTGTAGGATGTCTGGCAGCATCCATGGCCTTTGCCCACTTCATGCCAATAGCACTTCTCCAGTGAAAAATATCTTTAGACACTGTCAGATGCACTCCGGGCAACAAAATAGCCCCCAGCTGAGAACCACTGCTCTAGTAGAATGAAGGAGAAGCCACCTATTTCTGGAATTAATGTTAGAAAGAAATACTTTGTTTTGTTGTGGTTCTTTGACTTCCCTTTGGCTTATATTTAATGGCATTTCCGTTTATTACTGTTTTTTATTTTTTTAATTTTTTTTTGCCAAAAAAGACCCCATCAACAATATCATTTCAGATATCCAAATCCCAGACCAGAGTGGAAGCCCTTTTGTCAGCAAGGGTGTAGCATGAGCACAAGTATTGATTCTACTCATTTTTTTTAAAAGATTTTATTTATTTATTTGACAGAGATAGAGACAGCCAGTGAGAGAGAGAACACAAGCAGGGGGAGTGGGAGAGGAAGAAGCAGGCTCATAGCAGAGGAGCCTGATGTGGGGCCCGATCCCAGAACGCCAGGATCACGCCCTGAGCCGAAGGCAGACGCTTAACCACTGTGCCACCCAGGCGCCCCTATTCTACTCATTTTTAAATCTCAGCTCAAGTGCACTCCCTCCAGTAACCATTCTCTACCATCTTCTGAACTCCTGCTGGTTAAACCTCTAATGACTGTTATCATATACATCTGGTAGTCCTGGTCATTTTATTTATAGATACATGGCTGACCCCAGATAGACTACTTTGAGAATGGTTTTTATAACTTACTTAGGTATAATACCCTGCACATAATAGGTACTTAACAATCACTTTAAAAAATTTATTTCACACAATTTACAGAGTCAAGTAAATCCTTGAGGTTTATGAAAAGTAGCAGACTTATGATTCTCTCCTACCACTCTCCCATTTTCTAAAACCGAGGAGCAATCATTTTTACCTTTTCAAAAAAATGTCTTGATATTTAACTCCATCTTGCTAAATAATGCCTGTATTGATGCCTCTTGATTTTTCAGTTTTAAGCAATGTCTATGTAGGGAAGATAGGGATTTAGTTCTCTTTACATACATACAAATTACCAATTTTCAGGAAATGAAAGTTGTATTATTAATGTGGGCTCCCAGTACAGCCTTCCCAATATGTTTATACCATTGTTCTTAGTTAAGTAATATTCGTTGTTTATGTTATGATTACTATATAACTGCTTCTCACAGCTGAACTTTGTAGAATACAATGATTGCTATTCATTTTCTGCACATTTTTTTGAAGTAAATACACGTCGACAATCCCTAGTATGCAATTCTGAAATTCAAAAAGGTTGGAAAATCAAAACCAAACCAAAACAAAATTTTATGTTGGAGAAAATTCATTTGACAGAAACATTTGACCTGAACATATCTGGCTACCTATGTTCTTACTTATGATACCTGGTGTGATTATTTAGATGCTTTGCTGCTGAAATTTTGATGTGTTTGTTACAGTAAGTGACCTACTTGGGGAGTTATAGAATATATACCATATCCACATTTCGGAAATCTGAAAAAATCTAAAATTTGAAATATATCCTTCCCCAAGAGGTTCAGATAAGTGACTCATTTTTGTTTCTTTCTTTCTTAAATTTTCTTTTCAAAATTTTATACTGTGAAATACAACGAACTTACAGAAAAGTATGTAAAACAAAAAAGTACAATTTAATGAATATTTGTAAAATGAATATGTGTTTAGCTATCACCCAGGTCAAACAATACAAGATGGCCAGCACCCAAGAAATTCCAAGCATTTCCTTTCCCAATCATCACCCTCTTCCATGCTGTTAGTGGTAAGCATTAGCCTAACTTTTATGTATTAATTTCCCTGGTTTTCATTTTAGTTTTGCCACCAAATTATGCATCACTAAACAAATATTTTTGTCTGTTTTTGAACTTCAGATAAATGAAATCACATTGTATATGTATATATATACATATATACACACATGTATATATACACATACACACACACACACACACATATATATATACTGGCTTTCTTTTTCCATTTAAAAATGTTTTGAAATGAACTCAAATTTATAGAAAAGTTGAGAATGTGGTACAGAATTTTTTTCCGCACTGAGAGTAAGTTGCTAATATGTCCCGTATAATTCTCCATAATGCCCCTTACTTCTGGGATTCTTTAGTATGTATTTCTTATCAACAAGAATGTTCAGTTGTATAACCTCAATACAACTATCAAAAGCAGGAAATTAGTATTGGTACCATACCATCTAACCCTTAGATTCCATTCAAGTTTTGCAAATTGTCCCAATAATGTCTTTTATAGCTAATCCCTAATTTCCAATTCCAAAATTCAAAAAGCTCCAGTTCAGAATCACTACACTGCATTATTTGTCCTCTCTCTTTAGGGTCCTTCAGTTAAATTCAAAATAGTTCATCCAGTTTTCCTTGGCTTTCATGGCAATGAAACTTTTACAGATTATAGGTCAGTTATTTTGTAGAATGTCCCTCCATTTGAGTTTATCTGACATTTACCCTTGAGTAGATTTACTTTATGCATCTCTGGCAAGAAAATATAAAAGTGATGTTATGTTGTTTTCATTGCATTCTACCAGGTGGTACATAATTTCTATTTGTTCCATTATTGATGTTGTTTATTTTGATCACTTGATTAAGGTCATTAAAGTTTGCTAGGCTTCCAGCTGCAAATTTTCTCTTTTGTCCTTTATAATCAATAGATATTTTGTGTGGAGATTCTTGTATAATACTGAAGTACCTCATTTAAATATCTCATGAAACTTTATTAATTTTTAAATTTATGTTGATTTTGACCCATGGTTTCCAATTTTATTTAAAGGATTATAATGCTTTAATACATTATTTACTATGATGCTCAAATCATCCTAGATTTTACCAGTGGTATCACCTCAAGACAGTTCTTTGCCCTTTTGACATGTCACCATCATTCTTTAAGCCATTCCTTATTTTCTGGGACAGGAAGAAAGAATATTCCAGGATCATCCTCTGGTTTTCCTGCTCCTATCCTGGACCCAACTATTTCTACAAGAAATTTCATTTTATGATTCTACTTAGTGGATATTTAGAGAATAGACTACTAGGTGTGCTCATTGCTTTTGAAGGTCTTGTTGCTCCCATATCCTCTTAGTAGACATAGCTAGAGAATATATGTATGTGTATGCATATATTTATATGTATATATATGTGTATATATGCATGTATAGCATACATATATAATATTCACACATAACAGTACACATTTACATCCAGATTTACTTCTCTATCAATCTATGAGTTAAAAACTATGAATCCTCAGTAAGTCTAATTTTATTTCAAATCTGCAGGGTTCCTTCTAGTTTTCCTTCTTTCCACACTTTTACTCCCTTTCTCCCAACAGTTAGGAAACTGATTCCCATTATCCTTAACAGATTTAACTAATTGATTGATCCATCTTATGCAATCAATATCCCATCACTGCTGCTGGTCCCTTCCCAACTTTTACACTGTCATCATTTTACGGTGATCTGACACCATGCAATGGGCCTGTGACCAGCCTTATGATCTTAGCAATCCCTCCATCTTACTCCTCCCTAAGCGACCACTGATGCTCTATGTATCTCTATAAATGAACTTGAATTTTCTAGAATTTTATGTGACTGGAATCATACAGTTTATGTAACTGGAATCATACATACTCTTTCATTCAGCATAAATAATTTAAGATTCATTCATGTTGTTATGTCACTAGTTCCTTCCCTGTTATTGCTGTGTATGACTCCACCACAATTTGTCTATCTATTCATCTGCTGATGGACATTTGAGTTGTTTCCACCTTTTGGCTCTTAAAAATAAAGCTGCTGTAAAAATTCATGTACAAGTCTTTTTGTGGACATGTATCTCCCTTTCTCTTGGATAAATACCTAGGAATTAAATGGCTGGATAAAATTATAGGTATATGTTTAACTTTTTTTTTTTTGGTCATACATCTGCCTTTATTATGAGCAGCAGCAGGTGGGACACTTCTAGCAATAGTAAAAAAATAAATTTACAAAAGCAGGGATTCAGGGAAGCCACCTGGTTGGAACACTTGGGAACTCATGTAGATGCCAACCCGGAGCAACAGGAAGAGGATTCCAAAGCCCATGAAGAGCAAGACTACCAAGGAGATAAGGAGCTCTTTGTAGATATCTCAAGTGCACTTGGTGGAGGTAACCTCATAAACAAAGAACCAGGTGGTGAAAAACATGCCAATGGCCAACAGCACCAATGTCAGATGGAGGAAGACAGCCAGGTTCACTGGGCTGGTATATCTACTTGTGGCCTCAGGTTCCATTTTGCCAGGCACAGGGTAATCCACCACTCTGCCACCAGAATAACACATTGGCAGGAGCGTAATGCTATATAGTTCCTCTCCATCATGTCTGGGGGCATATAAAGCCTGGTTTTCCCACTCTTTTTTTTTTTAAGATTTTATTTATTTATTTGACAGAGAGAGAGAGACAGCCAGCAAGAGAGGGAACACAAGCAGGGAGTGGGAGAGGAAGAAGCAGGCTCACAGCAGAAGAGCCTGATGTGGGGCTCAATCCCAGGACCCTGGGATTACGCCCTGAGCCGAAGGCAGACACCTAACCACTGAGCCAGCCAGACGCCCCTGGTTTTCCCACTCTTTTTTTTTTTTTAAAGATTTTATTTATTTATTCTACAGAGATAGGGACAGCCAGCGAGGAGAGGGAACACAAGCAGGGGGAGTGGGAGAGGAAGAAGCAGGCTCACAGCAGAAGAGCCTGATGTGGGGCTTGATCCCAGAATGCCAGGATCATGCCCTGAGCAGAGTATCCACACTATTTTACTTATTTTGGCTACTAATTAGTCTTGTATCTTGTATAACAAATTCCTCACCTTAGCCTAATTCTTCAGAAGTGTCTTAGTTATTTTTGTGCAGAATCTAAAGTCTTACCTAGTACACTCTTTTATCTCCCAGGAATAAATGGAAGAACTTCAGAATTAGTCATGTCAAAAAGAGGATACATGAAATATAGAAAAGGAAGCTGCTTATTTATGCCTTATACATGCATCTCTAATGTCAGAAATGGTGGCATCCTGAGGCACAGACGTGATGTATATGTTCATGTCTGCTGTGTTGAGAGAAGGTCATTTAATCACCAGGACAGAATATGTGAGGAAAAGAAATATTTTAGGTGAATGGACAAACACCTGGGAAGTCTGAAAATGGAGACCTCTGTGAGTTAGTAGGCTATTGCAAGAGTCAGGTGAACAGAGAGGCTTAATTAAATCATGTCAGTGAGAATGCAGAAAGTGACCAGATTTGAAATAGAATTAAAAACAGATAAGCATGTATTCCATGACATGGTGCTGAAGGAGATGTTTATAAGACTAAGAAACATTTCTCCCCCTCTCTCAAATCACAGCATGTGTCAGCCTCTTACTTTGTTTACACATGTAACAACACTATAGAAAGTAGAAGAAGATCATCTAAAATTTCACTACTGGAGGGAGTTAAGATGGTGGAGGAGTAGGGGACCTTAGTTTCTTCTGGTCCCTGGAATTCAGCTAGATAGTTATCAATCAAATAATTCTGAGCACCTGCAAAATCAACTGGAGATCTAAGAAAATAATTGCTACAATTCTACGAAAAGAAAAGCGACCACTTTTTGCAAGGCAGGAGGCGTGGAGATGTGAATCTGAGGTGACGTATCAGAAGATAAACCACAGGACCCCAGAAGATAAACCTGGGGCCATAAAAAGAACAGGGATGCCTGAGGGCAGCAGAGTTTCCAAGCATCAGAGCAGGGAAGCTGGCTGCAAACAGTGAGTCCAGGATCCAGCTTTCTGCTCAGTGTTACCATAAAATGTGAACCGCTGACAGATTGGACAACTGCTCTCTAAGCTGGGGCACAGCAAAAGGCAGAACTGTGGCAAGACCCATCTTCCTCCCCTGGGAGGAGTGGCATGGGTGTGTGATGCAGGAGTCCATAAAGTTTGGAGATTCAAAATGAGATCATGAACCTGAGATAAAAATACTCAGTCACAGGCTGGGTGAACAGAGTTCAGACAGAAACCAGGGAGACAAGAGTGCTCACTGAAGGTGAGGGGAGCATGAACTTTCAGCTCTGGGACTAGAGATCAGGGTGCCACCATTTTCATCCCCTACATTGGTGCAGAAAGCCTTCAGGCAGCAAATAAGCCTCACAGAACAATCCAGAACCATTTATGCTTAGCTCAGCCCCCTGGCAAGGGTAGTTCAATTCTGCTGGGTAAAGCCACCTGAGAATCAGCACAGCAGGGCCCTCCCCCAGAAGACCAGCAGGAACATCTGCCTAATACCAAGTTTACTGATCATACAGGGCTGCAAAACTCCAACTGTTGGGGACAGCAGTACTTAGCATTTGTGGTTTTTTCCCTAATTACCCCTTAGTCTTTCAGTTTTAAATTTTCCCCCCTTTTTAGCTATTTTCTTATTTTATCAATTCTTTTTTAGGTCTTTCTTAATTTTCATTTTTATATTAATGTTTTATATATATTTTTTATTTTTGGCTTCCTTTCATTGTATTCAATTTTATTTTTGTATATATATATATATATATCATTCAAATATATATATAATATATATATTTCATTCTTTCCTATTTTGAGATCTAGTTTCTTCTAACAAACAGACCCAAATACACCCAACATCTATTTTATTGTTCTGTTCTGTTCAACTTCTTATTTGATTTAATTCTTTTTGTTTTTGTTTTTGTTCTCTTCTGATTTCCTTACTCTATATTTTTCTTGTGTCCTTACTGCTATTTTTGTATTTTTTCTCTCTCATTTATTCTTTTCTGGACATAATGACAAGATGGAAGAACTCACTACAAAAGAGAAAAAAGAGTCAGACTCACTGCCCGGGATTTAACCAATATGGATATAAGTAAGATGTTAGAACTAGAATTCAAAACAATGATTATAAAGATACTAGCTGGGCTTGAAAAAGTCATACAAGACACTACTGGAGAAATAAAAGAACAAAAATCTAATCAGGTTGAAATAAAAAAAGGTTAATACTGAGCTGTAATAAAAAAAAATGGAGGCTCTTGGGGCACCTGGGTGGTTAAGTCGTTAAGCGTCTGCCTTCGGCTCAGGGCATGATACCGGAATTCTGGGATCGAGCCCCACATCAGGCTCCTCTTCCTCCTCTCCTTCTTCCTCTCCTACTCCCCCTGCTTGTGTTCCCTCTCTCACTGGCTGTCTCTCTGTCAAATAAATAAATAAATAAAATCTTTTAAAAAAATGGAGGCTCTTACTGCTAGTATAAATGAGGTAGAAGAAAGAGTCAGTAATATAAAAGACAATGATGGAGAATAAGGAAGCTGAGAAGAAGAGAGATAACTACTGGATCACGAGCGGAGGATTAGAGGTCAGCAATACCATAAAGTGAAACAATATCAGAATAATAGGGGTTCCAGAGGAAGGGAGGTGCAGAAGGTTTATTTGAACGAATTATAGCGAGAACTTCCCTAAACTGGGGAAGGAAATAGGCATTCAGGTCTTAGGGGGTACAGAGAACCCCCCTCAACATCAATAAAATCAGGCCAAAACCTTGACATATAATAGTCAAACTTGCAAATTTCAAAGATAAAGAGAAAATCCTGAAAGCAGCTTGGGACAAATGTCCTTAACCTACAAGGGTAGAAACATAAGGCTGCCATCAGACCTATCCACAGAGACCTGGCAGGCCAGAAATGGCTAGCATGTTATATTCATGGTACTAAATGAGAAAAACATGCAGCCAAGAATACTTTATCCATCAAGGCTGTCATTCAGAGGGAGGAGAGATAAAGAGCTTTCAGGAAAAACAGAAACTAAAAGAATCTGTGATCACTACACCAGCCCTGCAAGAAATGTTAAAGGAGACCCTTTAAGCGAATAATGAGCCCAAAAGTAACAAAGACCAGAAAGGAACAGAGACAATATACAGAAACAATGACTTTACAGGTAATACAATGGCACTAAATTCATATCTTTCAGTAATTACTCTGAGTGTAAATGTACTAAATGCTCCAATCAAAAGACACAGGGTATCAAAATGGATAAAAAAAAAAGCAAGACCCATTGATATTATGTCTACAAGAGACTCATTTTAGACCCAAAGACACCTCCAGATTGAAAGTGAGGGTGTGGAGAACCATTTATGATGCTAATGAAAATCAAAAGAAAGCTGAGTAGCCATCCTTATATCAGAGAAATTAGATTTTAAGCCAAAGACTGTAATAAGAGAAGGACACTATATCATAATAAAAGAGTCTATCCAACAAGAAGATCTAACAGTTGTAAATATTTATGCCCCTAACACAGGAGCAGTCAATTACATACACCCATTAAAAATAAAATTAAAGAAACACAGTGATAATAATACAATAAGAGTAGGGAACATTAACACCCCACTCAGAGCAATAGACAGATCATCTAAGCAGAAGATGAACAAGGACACGAGGCCTTTGAATGACTGGACCAGATGGACTTCACAGATATATTAAGAGCAGTTCATCCTAAAGCAGCAGAATACATATTCTTCTTGAGTACATATGGAACATTCTCCAGAAGAGATCACGTACTGGGTCACAAATCAGGTCTCAACCAGTGCCAAAATATTGGGATTATTCCCTGCATATTTGCAGACCATCAACTTGAACTCAATCACAAAAGAAAATTTGGAAAGGACACAAATACATGGAAGTTAAAGAGCATCCTGCTAAGAGTGAATGGGTCAACCAGGAAATTGAAGAAGAATTTTAAAAATTCATGGAAACAAATGAAGATGGAAACACAACAGTTCAAAATCTTTGGGATATAGCAAAGGCAGTAAGAGGGAAGTATATAGCAATACAAGCCTTTCTCAAGAAACAAGAAAAGTCTCAAAATACACAACCTAAACTTACACCTAAAGGAACTAGAGAAAGAATAGCAATAAAGCCTAAATCCAGCAGGTGAAGAGAAATAATAAAGATTAGAGCAGAAATTAATGAAATAGAAACCAAAAGAACAGAACAGATCAACAAAACTAGGAGGTGGTTCTTTGAAAGAATTAATAAGTTCAATAAACCCCTAGCCAGACTTATCAAAAAGAAAAGTGAAAGCACTCAAATTAATAAAATCATGAATGAAAGAGGCGATCACAACCAGCACTGAGGAAATACAAAGAATTATAAGAACATATTATAGCAACTATATACCAACAAATTAGGCAATCTGAAAGAAATAGATGCATTTCTAGAAACATATGAACTACCAAAACTGAAACAGGAAGAAATAGAAAACCTGAACAGACCCATAACCAGCAAAGAAATTGAAACAGTAATCAAAAATCTACCAAAAAACAAGAGTCCAGGACCAGATGGCCTCCCAACTGAATCCTACCAAATTTTATTTCTTTGTATTTTAATTTTTTAAAAATTATGTTATGTTATTCACTATACAGTACATCATTAGTTTTTGATGTAGTGTTCCATGATCCATTGTTTGCATATAACATGCAGTGCTCCATGCAATACATGCCCTCCTTAAAACCCATCACTGTCTAACCCATTCCAACCCCCTCCCCTCTAAAACTCTCAGATTGTTTCCCAGAGCCCATAGTCTCTCATGGTTCATATTCCCATCTTATTCCCCCTTTCAGTTTTCCCTTCTTTCCCGTAATGTTCTCCATACTATTCCTTACGTTCTGCATATAAGTGAAACCATATGATAATTGTCTTTCTCGGCTTGACTTATTTCATGTAGCATAATCTCCTCCACTTCCGCTCATGTTGATGCAAGTGTTGGGGAATCATCCTTTCTGATGGCTGAGTAATATTCTATTGTATATATGGACCACATCTTCTTGATCCATTCGTCTGTCGAAGGGCATCTTGGCTCCTTCCACAGTCTGGCTATTGTGGACATTGCTGCTATGAACATTGGGGTGCATATGGCACTTCTTTTCACTACATCTGTATCTTTGGGGTAAATACCTACTAGTGCAATGGCTGGGTCATAGGGTAGTTCTATTTTTTTTTTTAAGATTTTATTTATTTATTTGACAGAGATAAAGACAGCCAGCAAGAGAGGGAACACAAGCAGGGGGAGTGGGAGAGGAAGAAGCAGGCTCATAGCGGAGGAGCCTGGTGTGGGGCTCGATCCCATAACGCCGGGATCATGCCCTGACCTGAAGGCAGACGCTTAACCACTGTGCCACCCAGGCGCCCCCAGGGTAGTTCTATTTTTAACTTTTTGAGGAACCTCCACACTTTTCCAAAGTGGCTGTGCCAACTTGCCTTCCCACCAACAGTGTAAGAGGGTTCCCCTTTCTCTACAACCTCTCCAACATTTATTGTTTCTTGCCTTGCCAATTTTTGCCATTCTAGCTGGTGTAAGGTAGTATCTCAATGTGATTTTGATTTGAATTTCCCTGATGGCTAATGATGTTGAACATTTTTTCATGTGTCTGTTGGCCATTCGTATGCCTTCTTTGGAGAAGTGTCTCTTCGTGTCTTCTGCCCATTTTTTGACTTATTTGTTTCTTGGGGGTTGAGTTTGAGAAGTTCTTAATAGATCGTGGATACGAGCCCTTTATCTGTAGTGTCATTTGCAAATATCTTCTCCCATTCCGAGGTTTGCCTCTTAGTTTTGTTGACTGTTTCCTTTGCTGTGCAGAAGTTTCTTATCTTGATGAAGTCCCAAAAGTTCACTTTCATTTTTGTTTCCCCTGCCTTTGGAGATGTGTCTTGAAAGAAGTTGCTGTGGCTGATGTCGAAGAGGTTCCTGCCTATGTTCTCCTCTAGGATTTTGATGGATTCCAGTCTCACATCAAGGTCTTTCATCCATTTAGAGTTTATCTTTGTGTATGGTGTAAGAGAATGGTCCAGTTTCATTCTTCTGCATGTGGCTGTCCAATTTTCCCAGCACCATTTATTGAAGAGACTGTCTTTTTTCCATTGTATATTTTCCCCTGCTTTGTCGAAGATTAGTTGACCATAGAGCTCAGAGTCCATATCTTGGCTTTCTATTCTGTTCCATTGATCTATGTGTCTGGTTTTTTGCCAGTATCATGCTGTCTTGGTGATCACAGCCTTGTAATATAGCTTGAAATCAGGCAACGTGATGCCCCAGCTTTATTTTTCTTTTTTCTTTTTTTTTTTTTTTAAAGATTTTGTTTATTTATTTGACAGAGATAGAGACAGCCAGCGAGAGAGGAAACACAAGATCTTGGCTTTCTATTCTGTTCCATTGATCTATGTGTCTGGTTTTTTGCCAGTATCATGATCCCGCAACGCCGGGATCACGCCCTGAGCCGAAGGCAGACGCTTAACCGCTGTGCCACCCAGGCGCCCCTATTTTTCTTTTTCAACATTTCCTTGGTGACTCAGGGCCTTTTCTGGTTCCATACAAATTTTAGGATTATTTGTTCCAGCACTCTGAAAAATGTCATTGGTATTTTGATCGGGATGGTGTTGAAACTATAGATTGCCCTGGGTAGCATAGACATTTGAACAATGTTTGTTGTTCCAATCCATTCATAGGGTAGTTTTTTCCATCTTTTTGTGGAATGTTTTTTCCATCTTTTTGTGTGGAATGTTTTTTCCATCTTTTTGTGTCTTCTTCAATTTCTTTCACAAGTGTTCTGTAGTTTCTAAAGTATAGATCCTTTACCTCTTTGGTTAGGTTTATTCCAAGGTGTCTTATGGTTTTTCGTGCTATTGTAGATGGAATCGATTCCCTCATTTCTCTTTCTACAGTTATATTGTTAGTGTATAGAAAAGCAAGTGATTTCTGTGCATTTTGTATCTTACCACATTACTGAATTGCTGTATGAGTTTTAATAATTTGGGGTAGGGTCTTTTGGGTTTTCCACATAACGTATCATGTCATCTGCAAAGTGAAAGAGTTTGACTTCTTCTTTTCCGGTTTGAATACATTTTATTTCTTTTTGTTGTCTGACGGCTTTTGCTAGGACTTATAGTACTATGCTGAACGATAGTGGCAAGAGTGGGCATGCTTGTTGTGTTCCTGATCTTAAGGGAAAAGCTCACAGCTTTTCCCCATTATGAATGATATTCGCTGTGGGCTTTTCATAGATGGTCGTTATGAAGTTAAGGAATGTAACCTCTATCACTACACTCTGAAGAGTTTTAATCAGGAAAGGATGCTATATGTTGTCAAATGCTTTTTCTGCATCAATTGAGAGGATCATATGGTTCTTATCTCTTCTCTTATTAACATGTTCTATCACCCTGATTGATTTGTGAATGTTGAACCACCCTTGCATCACAGAGATGAATCCTACCTGGTCGTGATGGATAATACTTTTAATGTACTGTTGGATCCTGTTAGCTAGGATCTTACTGAGAATTTTGGCATCCATTTTCATCAGGGATATTGGTCTGTAATTTTCCTTTTTGATGGGGTCTTTGCCTGGTTTGGGGATCAAGGTAATGCTGGCCTTATAGAATGAGTTTGGAAGTTTTCCTTCTGTTTCTATTTTTTAAAACAGCATCAGGACAATAAGTATTATTTCTTCTTTGAATGTTTGGTAGAATTCCCTAGGGAATCCAACAAGCCCTGGACTCTTGTTTTTGGGAGGTTTTTGATCACTGATTCAATTTCAGAACTGGTTATTGATCTATTCAGGTTGTCAGTTTCTTCTTGTTTCAGTCTCTGTAGTTTGTAGGTTTCCAGGAAGGCATCCGTTTCTTCCAGGTTGCTTAATTTTTTGGCATATAGTTGTTGATAATATTTTCTAATAATTGTTTCTATTTCCTTGTTACTAGTCGTGATCTCTCCCCTTTCATTCATAATTTTATTAATTTGGGACCTTTCTCTTTTCTTTTGGATAAGTCTGGCCAATATTTTATTGATCATATTAATTCTTTCAAAGAACCAGCTTCTAGTTTCATTGATCTGCTCTACTCTATTTCTTGTTTCTACTTCATTGATCTTTGCTCTAATCTTTATTATTTCTCTTCTCCTGCTTGGCTTAGGCTTTATTTGTTGTTCCCTCTCCAATTCTGTAAGGTGTAAATATAGATTGTGTATTCTAGATTTCTCTATTTTTTTGAGTGAGGCTTGGATGGCTATGTATTTCCCCCTTAGGACCTCCTTTGAAGGATCCCATAAGTTTTGGACTGATGTGTTTTCATTCTCATTAGTTTCCATAAATTGTTTAAGTTCTTTGATTTCCTGGATTGACCCAAACATTCTTAAGCAGGATGGTCTTTAGCTTCCAAGTGTTTGGATTTCTTCCAAATTTTTTTCTTGTGTTTGAGTTCCAGTTTCAAAGCATTGTGGTCTGAGAATATGCAGGGGAAAATCTCAATCTTTTGGTGTCAGTTGAGATCTGATTTGTGACCCAATATCTGGTCTATTCTGGAGAAAGTCCACGTGCACTCAAGAAGAATGAGTATTCAGTTGTTTTAGGGTGGAATGTTCTGTGTATATCTATGAGGTCCATCTGGCCCAGTGTGTCATTCAAAGCTCTTGTGTCTTTGTTGATCTTCTGCTTAGATGATCTGTCCATTGCTGAGGTCCCCTACTATTAATGTATTAATATATTAATACATTAATATTATGTATTAATGTATTATTATCTGTATGTCTCTTTAATTTGGGTAACAGTTGCCTTATGTAGTTGGCTGCTCCCATGTTGAGGGCATAGATATTTATAATTGCTAGATTGTCTTGTTGGATACACCCTTTCAGAATGATATAGTGTCCTTCTGTATCTCTAACTACAGTCTTTAGCTTAAAATCTCATTTGTCTGATATGAGAATTGTTACCACAGCTTTCTTTTGCAGTCCATTGGCATGAAAAATGGTTCTCTATCCCTTCACTTTCAGTCTGGATGTATCTTTTGGTTCAAAGTGAGTCTCTTGTAGACAGCATATGGATAGGGCATGTCTTTTTATCCAATCTGCAACCCTGTGGCTCCCATCAAATAGGAGCATTTAGGCCAGTCACGTTGAGAGTGATTATTAAAAGATATAATTTTAGTCATCATGTTGCCTGTGAAGTCCTTGTTTCTATAAATTGTCTCTGTAAATTTCTATTCTATATCACTCTTGGGGTCTTTCTCCTTTTATAGAACTCCCCTTAACATTTCTTGCAGGGCTGGCTTGGTGGTCACATATTCTTTTAGTTTCTGCCATTCTTGGAAGCTCCTTGTCTCTCCATCCATTCTGAATGACAGCTTTGCTGGATAAAGTATCCTTGGCTGCATGTTCTTCTCATTTAGTACCCTGAAGATGTCTTGCCAGCCCTTTCTGTCTTGCCAGGTCTCTGCAGACAGGTCTGATGTTATCTGATATTCCTCCCTCTGTACGTAAGAAATCTCTTCCCCCTCACTGCTTTCAAGATGGTTTCCTTGGATCTAAGATTAGCAAATTGTACTATTATATGTCGTGATGTTGATCTGTTTTCATTGATCTTGGGAGGGGTCCTCTCTGCCTCTTGGACACAAATGCTTGTTTTCTTCGACAGATTAGGGAAGTTCTCAGCTATGATTTGCTCAAATATATCTTCTAGACCTCTCTCTTTCTCCACCACCTTGGGGATCCCAATAATTCTGATATTGGAACATTTCATTGAGTCACTAATCTCTCAGTTTGATTCCTTGGCTTTTAATTTGTTTTTCCCATGCCACCTCGTTTTCCTTCTTTTTTATCATCTTATCCTCTAACTCACTAATTCATTCTTATGTCTTGCTTATCCTGGCAGTCAGATCATCCAGTTTAAGACTGCATTTCATTCATAGCATTTTTAAGTTCACCCTGATTAGATCTCATTTCTGCCCTTAGAGATCCTATATTGTTGCTAATATTTTTCTCAAGCCTAGGTATCACCTTGATAACTGTATTCTGAAGTCTATTTCTGACATCTTGGTTATATCCATATCCATTAATTCTGTGGCAGAGGCCACAGTCTCTGATTCTTTCCTTTGTTGGGGGTTCCCAACAGAATTAATGACTAAGTCATTTTGTTGAAGGGTGGTTGAGGGAATGTACATATTCCAAATTATTGACCACAACCCAAGGAAGATGCACCTGTTTTATAGGGACCTTAGTGTTGTGGACCTGTTGTTATTGCGGTCTGTCTTTGGGGGAGGGGGGCTGCCGTGCTGTTACTCAGGCAACCCTGTTTGGGCAGATTTGCCCTGCCCCCTGTGGGGGAGGGATGGGCTCAGTGAAAACTGTTTTGGGGGGCTTTTGTTCTCTGGCATCTTTCCCTGGTGGCTTTCTGCATCTCTTCCCAGAGTTAGAGCAGATGTGACTGTATCCAAACCTCTGTCTCAGAACGGAGATCGCAGTCTGCTCTTCACTGAGTTCTCCAGGCAACACTGTCTCTATTTTTGTCTGTGTCTGTAAAAACCAGCAGAGTCCTGGGTTGTGTGACCCACAGCAGCTCTCCCAGCCCACACTCCCAGGGCCAGGCACGTCTCTACCTTTTGTGCTTCTGAAACCACCAACTGCCCCCGGTTTGTGCACGTGCACCCCCAAAGGTTTCAGTCTGGGGGGCTGTCCTAAAGTCCTTTCCTCACCACTACTGCTCTGCAAGTCTGTGCCCAGTCCCCAGTGTAGGATGATTTTGCCTTCCTGGCACAAGTTCATGGAGGCTCCCTCCCCCTTCTCTTTATCTTCTGGTATCTGCCTGCAGAATCATGGCTCCCTGCTTCATAACTTGAGACCAACTGCTGGAATATTATCTTTTTAGGGATTCAGATATATTTTCCTACATCTCAGACTGATTTTGTGGGTGTTCAGAATGGCCTGGTAGATTTCAAGCTCAATTCAGGGGACTGGTTGAAATAGGGTCCCCTACTCCTCCACCATCTTTTTTCCTCCCCCCTCACCAAATTTTAAAGGATAATTAATACCTATTCTTCTGAAACTGTTTCAAATAATAGACATGGAAGGAAAACTTCCAAACTCATTCTATGAGGCTAGCATTACCTTCCTGGATCTCAAAGCCAGATGAAGACTGCATCAAAAAGGAGAATTACAGACCAGTATCCCTGATGAACATGGATGCTAAAATTCTCACCAAGGTACTAGCCAATAGGATCCAACAGTATAAAAGGATTATTCTCTATGACCAAGTGGGATTTATTTCTGGGCTGTAAGGGTGGTTCAACATCTGCAAATTGATCAATGTGATACACCACCTTAATAAAAGAAAGGACAAGAACCATATGATCCTCTCAATAGATGCAGAAAAAGGATTTGACAAAATACAGCATTATTTTTTGATAAAACCTCTCCACCATGTAGGGATGGAGGGAACATACCTCAATATCATAAAAGCAATATACAAAAAGCCCACAGTGAATATCATTCTCAACAGGGAAAAACTGAGAGCTTTTCCCCTAAGGTCACGAACACAACAGGTACTGTTCATTCTCACCATTGTTGTTTAACATAGTACTAAACGTTCTAACCTCAGCAATCAGACAACAAAAAAGGGGAAAAAAAGCATATAAATCAGCAAAAGAAGATTTTCAAGCTTTCACTGTTTGCAGATGACATGATAGTCTACATTGGAAACCAAAAGACTCCACCCCAAAATTGCTAGAACTCATCCAGGAATTCAGCAAAGTTGCAGAATATAAAATCAATGCGCAGAAGTCAGTTGCATTTCTACACACTGACAATGAGTCAGAAGAAAGAGAAATCAAGGAATCAGTCCCATTTACAGTTTCACCCAAACCCATGAGATACCTAGGAATAAACCTAACCAAAGAGGTAAAGGATCTGTACTCAGAAAACTATAGAATTCTTATGAAAGAAATTGAAGAAGACACAAAGAAATGGAAAAACATTCCATGCTCATGGATTGTAAGAACAAATATTCTTAAAATGTCTGTGCTACCCAGAGCAATCTGCACATTCAATGCAATCCCTACCAAAATTCTATCAACATTTTTTTACACAGCTGGAACAAATAATCCTAAAATTTGTATGGAACTAGAAAAGACCCTGAATAGCCAAAGGAATGTTGAAAAGAAAACCAAAGCTGGTGGCATCACAATTCTGGACTTCAAGCTATATTACAAAGCTGTAATCATCAAGACAGTATGGTACTGGTACAAAAACAGACACATAGATCAATGGAACAGAATAGTGAACCAGAAATGGATCCTCAACTCTATGGTCAACTAATCTTCGACAAAGCAGGAAAAAATACCCAATGGAAAAAAGACAGTGTCTCTGACAAATGGTGTTGGGGAAAATTGGATAGCCACATGCAGAAGAATGAAACCGGATCATTCTCTTACACCATACACAAAAATAAACTCAAAATGGATGAAAGACCTAAAAGTGAGATAGCCATCCATCAAAATCCTAGAGGAGAACACAAGTAGTAATCTCTTTGACCTCAGCCACAGCAACTTCTTCCTAGACACATCTTCAAAGGCAAGGGAAACAAAAGTAAAAATGAATTATTGGGACTTCATCAAGAGAAAAACCTTTTGCACAGCAAAGGAAACAGTTGACAAAACCAAAAGGCGTACCTACAGTATGGAAGAAGATATTTGCAAATGTCTTATCAGATAGAGGGCTAGTATCCGAAATGTATATAAAGAACTTGTCAAACTCAACACCCAAAAAACATAAAACTCCAGTCAAGAAATGGACAGAAGACATGAACAGACATTTCGTCAAGGAAGATATACAAATGACCAACAGACAAATGAAAAAAAATGCTCAACATCACTCACCATCAGGGAAATATAAATCAAAGCTACAATTAGATACCATCTCACACCAGTCAGAATGGC
Source organism: Ailuropoda melanoleuca (assembly GCF_002007445.2). Classification (NCBI taxonomy): domain Eukaryota; kingdom Metazoa; phylum Chordata; class Mammalia; order Carnivora; family Ursidae; genus Ailuropoda; species Ailuropoda melanoleuca. The sequence goes on from NC_048223.1 coordinate 63,647,600, forward strand.
TAAAATTAACAACTCAGGAAACAACAGATATTGGTGAGGATGTAGAGAAAGGGGCACACTCTTACATTGTTGGTGGGAATGCAAACTGGTACAGACACTCTGGAAAACAGTATGGCATTTCCTCCAAAAGTTAAAAGTGGAGCTACCCTATGACCTAGCAATTGCACTACTAGATATTTTCCTAAAGGATACAAACAGTGATCTGAAGGGGCACCTGGACCCCAATGCTTATAGCAGCAATGTCCACAATAGCCAAAATATGGAAAGAGCCCAGATGTCCATTGGCATCCATTGACAGAATAATGGATAAAGAAGATATGGTATACACACACACACACACACACACACACACTGGAATATTACTCAGCCACCAAAAAAAGAGAAATCTTACTATTTGCATTGATGTGGATCAAATTAGAGGATATTATGCTAAGTGAAATAGGTCAGTCAGAGAAAGACAATAATTATATGATTTCACTCAGATGTGGAATTTAAGAAACAGAGAATTATAGGGGAAGGGAGGGAAAAAGAAAATAAGATGAAATCAGAGAGGGAGACAAACCATGAGATTCTGAACTCTGGGAAACAAACTGAGGATTGTTGGAAGGGAGGTGGGTGAAGGTATACAGTATCTGGATAATGGGCATTAAGTGGGTACTTGATGTAATGAGAGCTGGTGTTATATGTAATTGAATCAGCAAACTCTCTCTCTGAAACTAACAACACAAATATGTCAATTAATTGAATTTAAATAAAAAGAAAAAAGAAAATAGAAAATTGCACTACTTTATAGAACTACCAAAATTTTATATTGTCTTTCAGACCTTATTCCAAAAAATGGAATATATATATATATATATACCCCATGTTAAATGTCTTAATTTTGTATTATTTCTATCATGTCACATGAATAAGGGAGTTTCATGTTGTTGATTTTCGTAATTATATCTTTCCTAATGCATTCCATATTTTCATGCACCCCAGCGTTTTGAACCATTATTCAATTTGTTGGATGTTTATATTGCTACTATGAATAATGCTCCATGAACATGTTTATATTTATAGAATTAGTATCTCCCTTTTGTGAAGGATAGATTGTCAGCAGTAAGATATCTGTGGTAGAGTAGATACTTTTAATATTATTTCATTTACCTTAATATTTACTCATTAGAGCCCGGACATTACAAAGCCTTTAGAGTTATGTGTGTAAGAATCTTTATATTTCAGATCATTACTGAGAGAAGTGACTTTGCCTAGTTTATGGTTGCAGCATCCAGCATAGTGCCTATTATTAGACTAATAAAAGCTGTGTTTTGAATGAGTAAATCAATGGATGAATGAATGATTAATTCACTTGTCATATGAGCAGAGTTTGAACTCATTTTTTTGCCATCTGGATGCAGTTTGCTTTCAAGTGTACCCTCTGATATTGTTAAGGTCTGGAGAGCTATTTAGATAAAGAGTTACTCCTGTGATCTGGATTTTAGAAAAGTCTGGAATGTTGCCCTGAGAACACAATTTGCCACGGTGTCCATCTGGGATTTTTGCTTTTGCTTCCTGGACCACTGTGCACTCAAATATTTCTATGGGCTGCCTTCTGAAAAAGGGACTGTGATCTTTTCTTTCTGAAGGAAACTTTCCCATTACTTTTACCTCAGTGCAACAGGCCCTTGCAGGGCAGGCTAAGCTTGAGTCAGAATGTTTGAATGTCTTGGCTTTATTCTTTCCTGGGCTTCAGAAAACAACTAGGCTCATGATCAACTTAAACTGTATCACTCTGTTTTGTTGTTTGATGCTATTTTTTTGTGAAGGGAGATTAATTTTAGTTGAGATCAAAGTGTAAAAAAAGAAGTTTGGTTTTTGATTTAGCTAATTAGCACCATGGAATAACGCAATGGCGATCTTACAGCAATGCCATTTGTCTTTTACCAACAATAATAATTACTATTTATGATATTTTGTGATATCCTTATATTAACTCACTTAATTTAATCATTACAGCAACCCAATGAAGTAGATATTATGTGCATTTTGTGAATTAGGAAAATAATGTTAAAAGTCTCTCTCTCTCTCTCTTTTTTTTAAAGATTTTATTTATTTATTTGAGAGAGAGAGCATACACGAGCAGGGAGAAGGGTATAGGAAGGAGCAGACTTCCTGCTGAGCAGGGAGCCTGATGCAGAACTCAATCCCAGGACCCTGGGATCATGACCTGAGCCAAAGGCAGACGCTTAACTGACTGAGCCACCCAGGCGCCCAATGTTAAAAGTCTTAAGTCACCTTTCCACGAGCACATGGAAGTGGTGGGGTCAGGGTTCAAAGCTGATTCTATCTGATACTAATGTCTATACTTGTATATCCATTTAAATCATTTTCATGTAAATTCTACTCTCTAATTCATGGTCACAACACCAGAAGACTCTGATTTGTCTTGTCTGTAGAGGTAGAGACAGATTTAGAGTTTATGTTCTTTCCCATCCAAGTTCTCATAGAAATGAATGATCATAGCCAGGTTATTAATGTAGACTTTTTGTTTCCTCATACCATACTCTCTCTCAACTGCTCCCACTCTAGATCTTCTCTATGAATCTTTCGCTTTATAGTGGAAGAAACTGGGTCCCAGAATATTGTGACAATTTACTAAGGTCATACAGCTAGTTAGTAAGCTAAGACTAGAGCCCACATTTTCTGCCTCTTAAGCTAGTGTCTTCTCTGTTATGTCTATGTGGCAAACAAAAGCTCATGGTGAAGAATGTGTTTTGTGAATTGTATTCCAAACCAGAAAAGATATTAACATAGGTCCTCCAGTGCAGAGAACTTTAACTCATTTTCATTTAGTTAAAATGTTCTCTATCATTTAAGATCCCTAGTCAATCTGTTAAGCATCAAATATATACTGAATGACTAGTATAAATGTGCTTAGCAGTAGAGACCAGCCCCTGAGTGGGGTCTCTGTCATCAGTGTATGAAATGTCTCAGGATTTGCTATTCTCCCTCTCCCCGTATAGACCTCAAAAGAGCCAAAGTAAATACAATTTTCCGCCTTAACAGCTGTATTTATTTTGGGCTGTTTCTCCACCTACAATGTCCATTTGCTATCCTCAGAGCTTCTGAACCTGTTTATTTTCAACCTCCCAGAGGCAGCCAGCTGTTGTATTCCTGTGTCATGGCACAAAGAAGTCAACAAGTTCTTCTGGAGTGAAACAAGCCATTTCAAGGGCTTAAAGGATATAATCCAAAGGAGAGTTTACCAGTTGTGGCTATTTCCTGAGCAAGACACCAAACCTGCTCTCAAATATCTTACTCAAGTAGCTTAACAAGATATAATTGGAGACAGAACGTGAGCACTGAAAGTTAAGGAGTAATAAAAGCTCAGGGCTTAAACGATATCAAGGGAATGTGATTAAACAGAGTCCTCTAGTCAGTGGGCTGGACTAAGCTTGTAGAAATATTTTGTTTGAGTTCCAAGTTTGTTTTTGTGTGTGTTTGTCTTTTAGTAAGCCAAACAATTAAAAACTGAGAATATTGACCTAAAAATCAGATAGATATCTGACTTCTTTGGGAAAAACAGATCTGTTAGTATGGGTTTATCCTCATGTGGGGCAACTATGGGCTGGAGTGTTGTGTGTATTAGATGAAATACATACTCCCCAGCTTGTCACAGTCCTCAGCATTCACTATTTTCTTCCCAATGTTGAGGCCGACTCTCAATTGCCTTGTATCCTGAAAATGGCAGTATTCTTTTTCTTATACTCATTGACTGCAGTTATGTGCTGGGCCCCACAGGCATGTGAATATTCCATTCCTGCTAGGACCATCACGTGCTGTGAGTTTAGAGGAAGATGAGACCCTCGATAGCTGGAGTAGATGTCATACTTGTTGGGTGCCTGCTATAATGTGATGAGTACTGGAGAGGCATGATACCTCATTAACTACTCGAAAGTTCTACCAGGTAGGTATTATCATTCCTATTTTACAAATTGGAAAAGTGAGGCTCAGAAAGGTTATGCGGTCAGTCAGAAATCATCTAGTTAGTGAGTAGCTAGGATTCAGAACCATCTGGATGCAGGAAAGTTCATCCCCTTAGATGCTGCCTTACACAGAGAACTAAGAAGTAATAAAGCTGAGTCTTGAACCCAGACTGACTGACTCCAAGTCTAGTGGCTATTATAAAATGTTATACTCCACCAGAGGCACAGACCCTACTGTTTGCAAAGGGATAGCAAGTAAATATCTCATGACGAATCAAGAGGAACAAGAAGAAAGAACCATTTCCATTGGAAAGTGACTTACATGTCCAGGAATAAGTTCTGAAATACATTGTGATAAATAATACATTGATATAGTCCTTAAATTGTAAATAGGCCAGCCCATAACCAAGCAGCTGGCCTTCTGCTTCTAGGGTAGGTTGAATTTTGGCCATTAGTAGAGTATAAGCTACTCAAAAGCACCATTAGGTATTTTGATGTGAAGGATTGAATCCTATGAAGAAGTTAAACAAGGATTACAAATTCCAAATGGTTTGGGAAGATAAAGGAGGAGTCAACCTATCTTCTAGACATTGAAGGGTAGTTCTAGGTCAACCATACCCTGGGTAGTGCCCACGAGGGGCTGGACCTCGAAGAGATTGAAGCCCTATGTCAAAATTTATCACTTTGCTTAATGCTTATTCTGGGAACTAGAATACAAAGGATTTAAATGTTACTTACTCTGTTTTCTATTTTAAAAAAGACTTTTTGCTAAGTTGCAAAGCTTAGATTTAAATCCAGGATTTCTTGGGTTATTTCCACTATACTCTGTCTTCCAGAAAACAGATGGTAGAGAGGGGAAGGGAAGGCATTCCAGGTAGAGGGTTGCTGTATTAGGAAATTTCAGATTCTATTAGGGTAGAGAAGGAAACAAAATAGCAGAGGTTGAAGCCTCTGACAACAGTCACCACTTTCATCACTTACCCTGTATCACAGATTGCAGAGGACTGACCATGTGGTCCCCACTGAGGCTCCCAAGGGCCATATCTCTAATGACCACTTTGCCTTTTCACTTTTTCCCTCCCAGCCATGGCTATTTAGCCCCACCAGAAGGATCTACCAAACTCCAAGCTTCTGGATCAATTCTCCTCTTGGTCAAGGTAAGTTGCAGTCCAGTAGGTGAACCACAAGCCATCTTTAATTTGAGTGATGTTAAACAGCAATAAAAACCAAATGACAATTACTATAACAATAATAATAGAAATTACTTTCACTGAGCTATTTTTGTGTCCTAAACACTGTTATGTAATTTATATTCTTTATTTCACTTGTTATATCAGCCTGTGAGATATATATTATAAGGAGACAATACTCTGTCAGTCTCTTACACCTCTGAATGAGGCACTGGCTCCCATTTGTTCCAGATTAAGTTTTGAAGGATGCTTGTATATCATTTTATTTTAATGTTTTTTTTATTATATTGTTAGTCACCATACAGTACATCCCTGGTTTCTGATGTAAAGTTCGATGATTCATTAGCTGCGTATAACACCCAGTGCACCATAATACGTGCCCTCCTTACTACCCATCACCAGCCTATCACATTCCCCCACGCCCCTCCCCTCTGAAGTCTTCAGTTTGTTTCTCATAGTCCATAGTCTCTCATGCTTCATTCCCCCTTCTGATTACCCCCCTTTCTTTATCCCTTTCTTCCCCTACCGATCATCCTAGTTCTTATGTTCCATAGATGAGAGAAATCATATGATAGTCTTTCTTTGCTTGACTTATTTCACTTAGCATTATCTCCTCCAGTGCCGTCCATGTTGCAGCAAATGTTGAGAATTCGTTCTTTCTGATAGCTGAGTAATATTCCATTGTATATATGGACCACAGCTTCTTAATCCAGTCATCTGTTGAAGGGCATCTCGCTTCCTTCCACGATTTAGCTGTTGTGGACAATGCTGCTATGATCATTGGGGTGCATATGGCCCTTCTCTTCACTACATCTGTATCTTTGGGGTAAACACCCAGTAGTGCAATGGCTGGGTCATAGGGTAGTTCAATTTTTAACTTTTTAAGGGACCTCCACACTGTTTTCCAGAGTGGCTGTACCAACTTGCATTCCCACCAACAATGTAGGAGGGATCCCCTTTCTCCACATCCTCTCTAGGATGTGTTGTTTCTTGCATTGTCAATTTTGCCATTCTAACTGGCATAAGGTGGTATCTTAGTGTGGTTTTGATTTGAAAGGATGCTTGTATATCAAACAGCATTGGAAGATAGAGATAATGTCTCCTGTCAGGTTTCTTAAACTCAGGATCCCTCCCCCCTTTTTTTTAACACAACCCTCTTTGCACCTCCCTATTGGAAATGAGCCTTGGAGAATCAGCACAGAAATGCTGGCTCTCTGGCTACTACTGTTCCCATAAGTCGTAAACTGTCCTTTGTCTCTGAACCAGGAATTTTGTGTCTTCCAACATCCATGTAACTGTAGCAGGCTAACCTCTTAGCTTGTAAGTAGGGTAGCATCTCAGACTCTACACTGTCCTTTGAATGATGTTATTCCCATTTTACAGAATAGAAAATGAGATTTTAGAAAGTGTTGTAAAGTGTAGTATTTATTAAATCTGATCTTATACTTTAGTATTCATCTGGATATTCTGCCTTGTTAAAGAGATTAAATCCCCATTTTGGAACATATTTCTGGCACCCAAGTCTCAGTTTATTCTCTATTCCTGAGATAGTCATGTATCCATCAATCCCAGTATTTATCCAGCACATAATATCAATCTTGTTCTCAGTTATCTTTGGGAATGATATCTTTCTTTGAACCCAAACTCCTGCAACTAATAGTATCATGGTGGAAGTTGAGTAAAAATAATGGATATAAAGACATCTAGGGGCGCCTGGGTAGCACAGTCGTTAAGCGTCTGCCTTCGGCTCAGGGCATGATCCCGGCGTTCCGGGATGGAGTCCCACATCGGGCTCCCCCGCTGGGAGCCTGCTTCTTCCTCTCCCACTCCCCTGCTGTGTTCCCTCTCTTGCTGGCTGTCTCTCTGTCACATAAATAAATTTAAAAAAATCTTTAAAAAAAATAAAGACATCTAATATAAATTATTCTCAAATATTAGGTTGCATCTGGAATACTGAGAGTCTCAGGTAATTCTGGTACATTTGGGTCTTCTTTGAAAAGCATTTATCCATGGTATAAAAGCAAGGTCCTTTACAAGGTACACACCAGGATTTGCACTATTTACTCTGTGTTTACCTCTTATGCTATTGTTCCTTACTTTACGCTTTATATTCTAGCTACTCTTAATAGCTTATAATTCTTTCTACTTCTACTCTTCTATACTTTGACAGTCTTTCTTCTCTACCTAGTATACCAAACCCCTAGTGATTCTTTACCTCAGATGTCTCCTCCTCTAGGAAGCCTCCCCCATCTGAAGAGGGGATATCCTTTCCCTATCCTCCCAAAGCTTGCTGTGCTTACCTCTATCATTTACTTCTACCTTTTATTAAAATTATGTGTCTGTCTCCATCACCAGACTATAAACTCCTTGAGGGCAGGTAATCTGTCCTGTTCACTTTTATACTTTATATGGGAAGACTTTATAGGATACTACAGTATCTGGTTCACAATAGGCACTGGACTTTGAAATCAGTTTTTGTTGAAGGAATGAAAGAATGAAAAAATGGCAGAATGATTGAAGCTGTTTGCAGATAGCTTTCTTTTCTTTTCTTTCTTCTTCTTCTTCTTCTTCTTCTTTTTAAGATTTTATTTATTTGACAGAGAGAGAGAGAGAGAGAGACAGCCAGAGAGAAAGGGAACACAGGCAGGGGGAGTGGGAGAGGAAGAAGCAGACTCCCAGCAGAGGAGCCTGAAGTGGGGCTCGATCCCAGGACACTGGGGTCACACCCTGAGCCAAAGGCAGACGCTTAACAACTGAGCCACCCAGGCGCCCCTGCAGATAGCTTTGAATATAACATCCTATTAATGATACATTCTTGATTTTCTTAAAAACATTTATTTTATCTGAGATAACATAGGGAATATGAGGAAAGGGCTATAATACAAAAAATTAGATTTTATCATGGGTAAAGGCAATACAACCCAGCCTCATTTTACAGAAAAAGAAATTGAGGTTCAGAAAAAATAACCCAACATCACACAGCTTGCTAGTGCCAAAGCGAGATTGGAAGCTTTATCTCTTGGCTTTCATTCTCAAGCTATCTATCTATTAACTATTTATCATCTATCATCTATCTATCTATCTATCTATCTATCTATCTATCTATCTATCATCTATCTATCATCATCATCTATCTATCATCTATCTATCTATCATCTATCATCTATCTATCTATCATCTATCATCTGTCTATCTACCTATCATCTATCTATCTTCTATCTATCATCATCTATCTATCATCTATCATCTATATATCATCGTCTATCTATCCATTCATTCATTAAATTTTTTTTGTTATAATCACCAGGTGCTCATCACAAGTATACTCCTTACTCCCCACCATCTATTGCACCCATCCTCTCACCCACCTCCCCTGTTTACTTGGGGTCTTTTGCGGTTCCATACAAATTTTAGGATTGTTCTAGTTCTGTAAAGCATGCTGTTGGTATTTTGATAGGAATTGCATTAAAACTATAGATTGCTTTGGATAGTATAGATATTTTCACAATATTTGTTCTTCCAGTCCATGACCATGGGATATGTTTCCATTTCTTTGTGTTGTCTTCAATTTCTTTCATCAATGTTTAGAGTTTTCAGAGTACAGATTTTTTACCTCTTTGGTTAGATTTATTTCTACGTGTCTTATTGTGCAATTGTAAATGAAATTTTTTTCCTTAATTTCGCTTTTTGCTGCTTCATTTTTGGTGCACAGAAATGCAACAGATTTCTATATATTGCTTTTGTATCCTATAACTGTACCAAATTCATTTATCAGTTCTAGTATTGTGTGTGTGTGTGTGTGTGTGTGCAGTATTTCAGGTTTTCTATGTAAAGTACCATGTCATCTGCAAATAGAGAAAGTTCTACTTCTTCCATACTGAATTGGATGCCTTTTGTTTCTTTTTGTTGTCTGATTGCTGAGGCTAAGAGTTCCAGTACTATGTTGAATAAAAGTGGTGAGTGGACATCCTTGTCTTGTTTCTGACCCTAGGGGCAAAGCTCTCAGTTTTTCCCCCTCGCATATGATGTTAGCTGTAGGTTTTTGATATATGGCCTTTATTATGTTAAGCTATGTTCCCTCTAAATCTACTTTGTTGAGGGTTTATCATGAATGGGTGTTGTACTTTGTCAAATGCTTTTTCTGAATCTATTGAAATGATCATATGGTTTTTATCCTTTCTCTTATGCAGTGATGTATTATGTTGATTGATTTGTAAATATTGAACCACTCTTGCATCCTGAGAATAAATCTCATTTGATCATGATGAATGATTTTTTAAAAAAATCTATTGTTGGATTTGGTTTGCTAGTATTTTATTGAGGATTTTTGCATCTGTGCATCAAGGATATTGACCTATATTTCTTCCCTCCCCCTTTGATGAGTCTGACTAGAGGTTTATCAATTTTGTTGATCTTTTCAAAGAACCAGCTCCTGGTTTCACTGATCTGTTCTATTGTTTCTTTAGTTTGTATATCATTTATTTCTGCTGTAATCATTATTTCATCCCTTCTACTTTTTTGGGTTTTGTTTGTTCTTTTTCTAGCTCCTTTAGGTATAAGGTTAGGATGTTGATTTAAGATTTTTCTTGCTTCTTGAGGTAGGCCTGCATTGCCATAAACTTCCCTCTTAGAAATGGGTGCCTGGGTGGCTCAGTTGATTAAGCAACTGCCTTCAGTTCAGGTCATGATCTTGGGGTCCTGGGATTGAGTCCCACATCAGGTTCCCTGTTCTGCAGGGAGTCTGCTTCTCCCTCTGAACCTCCCCCCTTTCCTGCTCCCTCTCAAATAAAAAAATAAAATCTTTAAAAAAAAAGAACTATTTTGCTGTGTCCCAAAGGTTTTGAGGCATTGTATTTTCATTTGTTTCCATGTACTTTTAAATTTCTTCTTAGATTTCTTGGTTGATTCGTTCATTGTTTAGTAGCATGTTATTTAACCTGCATACTTTTGTGGTCTTTCCAGTTTTCTTGTAGTTGACTTCTAGTTTCATAGGGTTGTGGTCAGAAACAATGCCAGGTGTGACTTCAATCTTTTTTAATTTGTTTTGTGGCCTAATATACGATCTATTCTGGAGAATGTTCCAGGTGCACTTAAAAAGAAATGTGGATTCTGCTGTTTTAGGATGGAATGTTCTGAATATATCTGTTAAATTTATCTTGTCTGGTGTGTCATTCAAAGCCTTTGTTTTTCTTTTTGATTTTCTGTTTGGATGACCTGTCTATTGTGTAAGTAGGGTGTTAAAGTCATCTACTATTATTGTATTACTATTAATTTCTCCTTTATGTTTGTTACTGGCTGTTTTATGTATTTGGGTGCTCCCATGTTAGGTTCATAAATATTTACAATTGTTATATCTTTTTTTTGGATTGTCTCTTTTATTATCATATAGTGTCCTTTGTTTCTTGTTACAATCTTTGTTTTAAAGTCTATTTTGTCTTATATAACTATTGCTATCCCAGCTTTCTTTTGACATCTATTTGCATGATAAATATTTGCCCATCCCCTCACTTTCAATCTGTAGGTGTCTTTAGGTCTAAAATGTATCTCTTGTAGGCAGCATATAGATAGGTCTTGTTTATTTTATCCTTTCTGTCACCCTATATCTTTTGATTGGAGCATTTAGGCCATTTACATTTGAGGTAATTATTGATAGATATATATTTATTGCCATTTTTCTTGCTCTTTTAGCTTTTTCTTTTTTTAAAGATTTTATTTACTTGAGAGAGAGTGAGAGGGGCACAAGAAGGTGGGGAAGAGGCAGGCTCCCACTGATCAGGGAGCTCAATGTGGGGCTCAATCCCAGGACCCCAGGACCATGACCTGAGCCAAAGGCAAATGCTTAACTGACTGAGCCACCCAGGCACCCCCAGCTTTTCCTTTTTCTTTACAGTTTGGGTTCAATGCAAATCAATCCCATAACATGAGAAGTTACCATGAATCAAAGCAGAAATATAGAAACATAATATACAATCCAAAATAGATATACAGCATTCAGGTATGAAACAAAACAGAATGTTCATTGACTCATACAGTAGCTTAAGATCTTTTGGATATGGTTGTTCAGGTATAGGTTCCTAAAGATAGGAAAAAATAGCTTTGGTTATCGAGACTGCTGTGGCTGTATTAGATATTGGAACATCTAAGCATCAATGTGTGACCATGCAAACAAAAGACCTTAAAGTGTGTATTTTAAAAGCTTTCTGTGCATTGAGGCAGTTGTGAAAAGAGTTACTTTCCAGAACCAGGTTCTGACTATCTGAAATTATTGACTAACAGAAAGTGTTCCAAATGTAGCTATTCTGATTCAGAGTTAAAAAAAAAAGGAAAGTATTTACAAAAAGACTATAAACGTTTTTCTGAATTTAATGTAAGTTTCTAGTCTTCACTTTCCAAATACTTGATTTACAATTTTGCCTCATGCACATATTTTGCCTCTTTCATTTCAATATTTGTCAACTTTACCTTCAAAACAAATACTTTTTTTTATTGTAAAAGTATTATACACAACTAATGAATCATCGAGCTTTACATTGGAAGCCGGGGATGTACTGTATGGTGACTAACATAATATAGTAAAAAATCATTAAAAAAAGTATTCAATATAAGCAGAAATAAAAAGCATTTTGAAATTAGTTGAGGTCAATGTACTTCTACTCTTTAGGATCAGTTTAGCTAAGTGAACCTGACACTATTGCTGAATAGGAATTGGTGATAAGTATATAAGCAAAATTTGCTATTATGCTTCAATCTGAGGTAGATTCCTATGCCAATCACTATATAAAAAATCAAATGCATTGCCAAATCCAAAGCCTCAGAAAAAAGAGTTCATCTTTTAGATCTAGGAAAGATAAAACCTATTCTCATTTTCAAGGTAGAATTTTACATGTTGATACTTGTTAAGCCACATTTAAGGAAATCATCTTTAACTGTCTTGGATGTTGTCTCTTCATCTTAATCGTGAAACTCCAGTGCATCTAATAGAGATCCATCATCTAGTCAAACACTTTGCATGTTCTTCAAACCAATCAAATTTGGGACCCTCAACATTTTCTGAGTCAATAGTTTGGAGTTAACAGATTCAATGGAGATCTGTTTTTTTCCATTCTATCACACTGGATGTCTAGACACCATTTGGATTAGGTTTAGATGATGGGAAATTATAGATATTTCATGGCCTGAGGCTCTTAACAGTAGAGATGTAGAAGGAAGAATGAGATCATGAAGAGACTGGCTATTGACTGCAAAGCACAGCCAGTTGCTCTGGTAGTGGCATTAGCTGGATTTGGGGCAGTTGAGGTATTCTGGGAAGGAGTTACTTGAAAGTGTTACAACAGTTGTTTGATTTGAATAAATCTGTGTGGGTAAGAACAGCACCAGAAGTAGCATTCTCAGTCTGAGCCTGGCCACCATTGCTCTGCCCATGTCTACTCTGTTGGCATCGGTGCATGGCTGTTCTCACTGTATGTGGGGTAAGTGGAGAACTGCTGGCTTGAGGTGGGTGCAGGCAAGGTCATATTTATTACCATTTTATTAATTGTTTTGTGGTTGTTTCTGAAGATTTTCTCTGATTCTTTCCTGTCTTTCTCTCTTTCATGGTTTGCTGTTTTCTTTAGTGATATAATTTAATGATATAGTTGGCTTTCTTTCTCTTTATTCTTTGTGTATTTATTAGTGGTTTTTGATTTGTGGTTACCACTAGGTTTGTATATAATATCTTCTGCATATAGCTGTCTATATTAAATTGTTGGTTGTTTAATTTTGAACCTGTTTGTTACTTCCCTTTTCTCCACATTTTATGTATATGGTGTCATATTTTACATCCTTTATTTTGTGAGTTCCTTGACTGATTTTTTTAAACAGAAATATTCATTTTTACTGCTTTTGTGTCTCCTACCATCACACTGTCACTTTTGGTCTTTCCTTTCAACTCAGAGTCCCCTTTCATATTTCTTGCAGGGCCTATTTAGTGGTCACAAACTCCTTTAGTTTTTGTTTGTCTGGGAAACTCTATTTCTCTTTCTATTCTGAATGATAGCCTTGCTGGATAGAATATTCTTGGCTGCAGGTTTTTCCCATTCAACACTTTTAATATATCATGCCATTCCTTTCTGGCTTGAAAAGTTTCTGCTGAAAAATCCCCTGATAGTCTTATGGGATTTCCTCTGCATATAATTGTCTCCTTTTGTCTTGCTGCTTTTCATATTTTTTTTTCCTTTTCACCATATTTTGCCATTTTGATTACAATATATCTTGGTGTGGATCTGCTTTTGTTGATTTTGGTTGGAGGTTCTCTATGCCTCCTGAATCTTGGATATCTGTTTCCTCCCTCAGATTAAGGAAATTTTCAGCTATTATTTCTTCAAATAAATTTTCTGCCCCCTTTTCTCTCTCTTCTTCTTCTGGGACCCCTATAATATGAATGTTATTATGTTTGATGGAGTGAATGAGTTCTCTAAGTTGATTCTCATTTTGCATAATTCTTTTATCTTTCTTTTGTTCAGCTTGATTACTTTCCATTACCCTGTCTTCTAGGTCATCAATTTGTTCCTCTGCTTCTTCTATTTCATTCTAGTTCATTCTATTCAGAGTGTTTCTCATTTTGTTTATTGAGCCCTGTAACTCTGTCATGTTATTCCTTATCTCTGTGTTAATGGTCTCACTGATGTCCTCCACTTTTTTCTCCAATCCAGTGACTATCCTTACGATCATTGCTTTAAATTCTTCATCAGGCATATTACTTTTATCTGTTTCACTGTGGCTTGTCATGATTTTCATTTGGGACAAATTCCTCTGTCTTCTCATTTTGTCTAAGTCTCTGTGCCTGTTTCTATGTGTGAGGAAAATCTGCTATGTCTACTGTTCTTGAGGGTAATGACTTTATGAAGAAGAGGAACTGTAGTGCCCTTCAGTGTAGTGTCCCCTGTTCCCCAGTGCCTGGTGCTTCTGCGAGTGCCTCCAATGTGTGCTGTGCTATTGTGTCATTTCTGCTTTATCCTTCAGGCTAGTCATCTGCAGAGGCTCTCTTTACTTGTTGTGGGTAGTGTTTGGTCCCTGGACTGAATATGGCACATTTTAACTAGGTGTTCTCTGGTCTGCTTGTGAAATGAGACCTGTTGCCACTGACACTGAAACCGAGGCCTCACAAAACTTCTGGATTGGGAGACATGGTGTTGGCAGGGATTTGGGCCAGTCTTCTGTAGTAAGGACCTGCTGCACTGAGATTGAGGCAAACATGACTGGGAAGGGCAGTTCTCCTGGAACATGGGGGTGGGGCTTGGTGTAAGCAAGTTAGGTAGCAAATGTAGGCATCATACTGGTTCCTGCCGATGGCCCTGTGCTTTTGCTGGGTGGGGGGAGGGAAATAGTGCCTGCCAGTTCCTTTGTACCCAGAAGGGTCTCTCCATGAATGCTGCCTCTGGGACATGCTCTGAGAGGAGTAACTAACCTCCCCAATGTGTACCCCAGGCACTCTTCAGATCACTGTTTCCATACTGTATGTCTGTAGGCTGTTCACCCTGCTTTTTCTCTAAGAGCAACCCAATGTCTTTCCAGTTCTCCCAGAACCAAGCATGCTGGCTTTTAAAACTGGTTGCAAGAACTCATGAAATTTGGCCTGTCTCACTGTCTAAGGCAGTTGTTATTGGGACTCATTCCCCTGTGCATAAGTCTGTCTTTTGCCCTTCTCCACAACCATGGCTCCATCCCCACCACAGCAACCATCATTTGTTTTGTCTTCCAAGCCATGTCTCCACACTTTCTACCTTCTTTGATGTGGCCTCTTCTCTTCTTGTAGTTGTGGAGTTTGTTCTGCTAGTCTTCAGAATGATTTCTGGGGGATTTAAGATGATATGATAGTTATCTAGTTGTATTCATGGGAAGAGGCAAGCCTAGGGTCCTCCCACTCCACCACCATCTTCCCCTTCCCAAGCTCTTTAGATTAACCATATTCTCTCCTTTCCACTAAGTTATGGACCTACTCAAAGTCCAGCTAAAGTTTTCACCATCCTTGCTTTTTTTTTTTTTTACCTCATCTGATATTGATAATGCTGTTATTTCATATTATCTGAACAATTCCTATACCATGTTTTCTTTACCTAAATTTGCTTTCTCTGACACTATTGGAGTATTTTTAAACCTTTATTGTGTTTATTCTTACTATTTAATTAAATTTTTGTTTTTATATTGTGTGAATCAAATTTGCCTCCTCATTTTGAATACCTAGCTTTGATCTGATAGATTTTTCTGGAGAAATTTCTCTTTCACTAGTAGTTAGGGCATGGAAATGTGGTCTATTAAAAAATAGAGTCTCCTTGGTTTCCCCAAATCATCCGAAGCACAATCTGCTCCACGTGTGTTCCTTCTTTCACGTTTATAATCAGATGCAGAAAATCTTTAATGTTCTATCGAGTCCTCCAGTTTAAATAAGTACACATGATCCATTACATGGGGGTTTTTAATTTGCCTTGCAATGGAAACCTTTATCTTTTCCCTGTGGCCTGATTGAAGCTTACCAAAATAAAAAAAAAAAGTCCCTTTGAACAGATTTTGTGCAACGTGGTGTCCTAATCAGGTCTATGAATAATTTATCAGGCAAGGATCTTGTTTCTGTTTATGAAATAATATTTTAGAGACCATTAGGGCTAGACCTGTGCAGTAGTCATAAAGTCCTTCTTGAGTTCCAGCTAGGAATATGCAAAAAAATTGTTGTTGCTGTAACTGCTCAAACATATGGCTAGGTTCAGGGGAATCTGTTAACTTCTTGTGTTGCATCCAAAAGTTTCCAATTATCAACAAAAGATGGCATACCAGCCCAATTACTCCTGATGTATTCCAGTCAAGGATTCCAAGTAATCATAGTTGTGTGGGCGTATGTGGTCTGAAATAACAGGAATCAGTGAAAATTTCAAGCATAAATACACAACGGGGATCATTTACATATCACAACCAGACAAACGCATCCCACCGAGCTGAATGTGCTGTCAACAGGAAGCAAGAATTTTGGGCCACCTCCCAATCCCTGATTCATAGCCTTTGTAAACTATTTGAGATACATTTTATTTCCAGTTTTGCAACAAACTTCTGCAACAGCTTATTTGCTTCATATGTCAACAAACTTGAGGAAAGTATTGCCTGTTACATAAGATAATGAAAAACGTGAAAAACTATTGTTAGGACCTGGTAACCCCCAAAACTTGGACAAAGATATTATAGATTATGTCATGGAAGCAGGCTTATCTTGATGAACTTCAGTATGTCCCTTCAATTCCTAGATAACTCTTACACTCCTTGGAATGAATTGGTTGGGGATCTTTTTGAAGTTTGCTTACCTTTAGTGATTCTATGAGCCAAACAACAACAAAGAAAGGGAAAAAGGACTCAGCATAGCTTCAGGAAAATACATGCAGCCTGCTTTGAAGGCAAATCATCCCCAGGGATGAGGCCACAGGGAGCTAGATCCCTGAAGATAAACTCCTGAGTGGCCAGGTCCTGTGGCCACACACAACATTGCCTTCATCTATTTGGATGTCAGCAAAAACTATGAAGCCTGTTTGTGAAAGTGGCAATAACTCAAACTTGATCATCCCCAAATGTAACTCAGATCATGTTACTGAATTTCTATTGGTTCTTCATCATTTTTAATGATGCAAACTCCTCAGTCTAGCTCTCAATGCCCTCTTATAATAATTTTTCAATTTTCCATTAATCACACAGATTTTAATAAAAACCAAGTTACTGGCTAGTCCATGAAATAACCCCAGTCTTTTCTGTTTTTCTGTCTTTTTTCATGTGATATTACAAATAAGATTGATAGCAGTACTGTTATTAATTCTTATTAATTCTAGTGTTTGTTGAGTACTTACTGTGTGCCGGGTCTCGTAGCAACCTATAAGGTAAGGACATAGAGTTATTAATTAGCTGCTTAGGACCATGGAAACTGAAAGAAAAAAAAAGACCACAGAAACAACAAATGACCAAGTAAGAGCTTTGATTCTCTAATGTCACATGTCTAACATGAGAGTCCCCATTATACTGAATCTGAAGTTCCGTAAATAATCATATTTCCGAGTAAATTTATTTTCTCTGCAAATTTTTAAATAACCACTTAGCAGTCCTTAAGGGATCACAACTTTGTGTTTTTTGTATCCCACACAATGCCATGTAGTAAGTGTATAGTAGGTCTTCCATTTGTTCTAGGCAAAGCCCCTGATTATCCAGATAGCAGAATAGGATTCCAAAAGGAAAGTGGATTAGAACAAAAGGAGGATTTGGTGATGTTGATCTCTGGTATCCCAGCTTTTTCTTTCCTCTTCCTCCTGAGAGAGGGTTCCATTCTCCAGGGCACCACCAGAATCAGGAGGAAAAAGCATGTAAGTGTTCTACCAGGGTCAGCCAGTTTTGTCCTGGAGCTGGTTTGTACCAGCTCTTGAGGGTCAGTAATGAGTATGTTGTCTAGAACATGAAAGCTTGAAATTGGCCATGTGGGAGTATTATAACATGGAAATTAGCAAACACTACAAATCAGTGCTCCTCCTGCCCACCCCCTCCATAACTGGTTTGCCAATACACTAGGACATGCCCGAAGATGAGAGAGACCCATGATCCCAATTGCCTCTTGCCTTTTCCCTATTCCCTTTGACCTCTCAACTTTTAAATCTAGCATACTTTGTTAAGAGTCTTCTATGAACAGATACTCTGCCTGGTAATATGGAGAATACCATGATTACAGCTATCTGGTTCCTCACTAAGGAAATAAAAGATACATGAATAACATCAATGATTACTAATGATTTGGGTTTTTTCCCCTCTTCATTTGTTTTTAAGTTGAAAGTATACATATTTCATATGTGAAAGTATAGGAAAAAAATGTAAGTATCATGAGCACAGGGACTTTACTTTTCACTACTGCTGCCTACATGCTGCCCAAATGCAGTGTGAGGCATGTGATAGGTGTTAAATAGTAAGTGAATGAGATTACATATAAAAAAAACTGACAAGAATATAATAAAACATGAACAATGCTTATCTCTGAATAATGAAATCATGGGTCATTTTAATTTTCTTTTCTTTTCTTTTTCTTTTTGTTTTGGGTGGGGACCTTACCTATATTTTGTATGTACTTTTGCAAATTTTGCAAATTTTTTAATAATGTGTGTGTATTACATTGAAAGCCAAACAAAAACAGAAGAAAAAAGAACTGAAATTATGCAAAATGGCAAACATTAAGAGCAAAAAGTCACAAAAGCATGTCTTGCTGAAGTCTACTTAATTACAGGAGAGTTTTGTGGGAAGGCTTCTTAGAGGAAAGGAGGCTTGAGGGGTGCCTGAGTTGGTGGCTCAGTTGGTTAAGTGTCTGCCTTCAGCTCAGGTCATGATCTCCAGGTCTTGGGATTGAGCCCTGCATTGGGCTTCCTGCTCAGTTGGGAGTCTGCTTTCTTTCTCTCTCTCTCCCTCTGCCCCTCCTCACTGCTTGTTCTCTCTCTCTCTCTTTCTCTCAAATAAATAAATAAAATCTTTAAAAAAAAAGTAAGTGGGGCTTGAGATAGGTTTAAAATCTCCTTGCCTCAGAGTCATGTTAAGCTAGCTATCACAAGAAAAAAACCAGTTAAAATAGTTCACACTAAGGGTTGAATGACTGGCAGCTGATGATGCTATTCCTCCCAGGCAACAAAAATCCAAACTGATGGATTATGCAGTAAAATCTTCTATAGCTTTACCAATTTTTCATTTGCTTCTTTATAAATTACTAAGAAATGTACATTAAAATATTCCACTATAGTGGTGGATTTGTTGATTCCTCCTTCAAATAAAGTGCTTCATTCTATGTAATTTTTTCAGATCTACTTTTCAGCTCACTAATTTTCTCATCGTCTGTGTCTAAACCAATGTTTAAACTCCCTTTAAGGTTCATTTTTAATTATTAATTTTTTGTCTTTAGACATTTTGTTTTTTTTCCCCCTTGGCCTATCAATGTTGATACTTTAAATACTTCTGTAAAGTTCTTTACATTTATTTTGTACTTGGTATCTGGTAATTCCATTATCTGCTGTCTGTTTAATACTGATTCTGCAGATTATTCACATCATAATGTTGAAGATTTACTTCCAAATATGCTTTGGGACTTCTAAAATTTCTCCAGGGCATCTTTGAGGGCTGCTTTTAAGTTAATTTAATTCAAGAGAGAATTGGCTTTTGCTTCTGTCTAATGTTTTATGGCACCATCAACCTCAGAGTGCTTGGATAGTATGAGTTCTAACTCCAAATCTGTGTGAGGGTGGGCTTACTGTGAGTTAGGAATCATCGGGGAGTTTTTTCTCTCTTATTCTGCTCTGTATAGAACTAAGGGTGAAATGGCATAGGGTTCCCACCACCTATCCCTTTATTGTTTTCTCCTATTCCATCTGCTGACCTTATTATCTTTGAGGGGCTCTTGAATTTATACAGTGGTCTATAATACAACCTTCCACATTGCATCAGTCTCAGGATATGTCTTTTGCCACTTGAGCGTAGACCATTAAACCAAATGTTAGCTACTAAAGATTTGTAAATGAGCCTCTAGTGCTTCTTTCTTCTTTGGATTTGTACTTTTTTGTTATTTTCTCTTCTTTCCCACTAGTTCAGTCATGTGTTTAAAATATGAATTTTATATTTTGGAAAAAAATTTTAGATGTCCTATACTGGGTTGGCTTCTCTGGAATCTAGATTGCCTTAATGCCAAAAATGGTTTCCTGTGTCCAGGCAAGAACTTGCTATATCACTTAAGAGGAATCAGTGTCCATTACTTTTCCCCTCCTCTACAAATTTTGTCCATCCTCATCCTCTCCTTATCATTTAATCTATTTCAACTAAAAAATAGTAATATCTCCCATTTATTTGAACATTTGCTATGTGCTAGTACTGTTCAATGTTCTTTACATTTTTTTAATTTTTTTTAAAAGATTTGATTTATTCATTCGACAGAGATAGAGACAGCCAGCGAGAGAGGGAACACAAGCAGGGGGAGTGGGAGAGGAAGAAGCAGGCTCATATCAGAGGAGCCTGATGTGGGGCTTGATCCCATAATGCCAGGATCACGCCCTGAGCCGAAGGCAGACGCTTAACCGCTATGCCACCCAGGCGCCCCTACATTTTTTAAAAATTTAGTCTTTAGGGTACCTGTAATACAGGTAAAATTTTAGTCTTTATCTTGCAGAGGAGGATCTTGAGGTTCAGAAAGGTTAAGTTTATGTGACCATAGAAGTCTGCATGCTTGCCCTCCAGACTATATGGTCTGCCATGACAGATTGATGGGAAAACTGATGTGAAATTCCCAGGTAAGTGTCTTGAACTCAAATAAGTTTAGGAAACACAGTTAATGAAAATTAAGGGGTTTATTAGCAGAGAAATCTCAGCCTTTAATATATTAAACGTACACTGTGAATCTTTAAGGGAGTAAAGTTTGTAGTTTTTGCTAAACTCTTTTGGTCACACAACTCTTTTTTTAAAATTTAAATTTAATTAGCCAAGGCATAGTACATTATTAGTTTTTGATATAATGTTCAATGATTCATTAGTTGAATGCAACAGCCGGCGCTAATGATATCACATGCCCTCTTTAATTTCCATCACCCAGTTACCCCATCCCCCCACCCACCTCCCTTTCTGCAACCCTCGGTTTGCTTCTTGGAGTCAAGAGTCTCCTACGGTTTGCCTCCCTCAATGATTTCTTCTCATTCAGTTTTCCCTCCCTTCCCCTGCATTATTCCTTATGTTCCACGTATGAGTGAAACCATATGATAATTGTCTTTCTCTGCTTGACTTATTTCACTTAGCATAACCCCCTCCAGCCCCATCCATGCCAATGCAAATTGTGCGTTTTCACCCTTTCTGATGGTTGAGTAATATTCCATTGTACATATGGACCACATCTTCTTTATCCATTCATCTGTTGAAGGGCATCTTGGCTCCTTCCACAGTTTGGCTATTGTGGACATTGCTGCCATTCTATCTGGCGTAAGGTGATATCTTCTTTTCACTACATCTGTATCTTTGGGGTAAATACCTAGTAGTGCAATTGCTGGGTCATAGGGTAGCTCTATTTTTTAATATATTGAGGATCCTCCATATTGTTTTCCAAAGTGGCTGTACCAGCTTGCATCCCTACCAATAATGTAAGAGGTTTCCCCTTTCTCCACATCCTCACCAACTTTTGTTGTTCCCTGTCTTGTTAATTTTAGCCATTCTATCTGGCGTAAGGTGATATCTCAATGTGGTTTTTTTTTTTAATTTAATTTTATTATATTGTGTTAATCACCATACAGTACATCCCCAGATTCCGATGTAAAGTTTGATGCTTCATTAGTTGCGTATAACACCCAGTGCACCATGCAATACGTGCCCTCCTTACTACCCATCACCAGTCTATCCCATTCCCCCACCCCCTCCCCTCTGAAGTCTTCAGTTTGTTTCTCATAGTCCATAGTCTCTCATGTTTCATTCCCCCTTCTGATTACCCCCCTTTTCTTTATCCCTTTCTTCCCCTACCGATCATCCTAGTTCTTATGTTCCATAGATGAGAGAAATCATATGATAATTGTCTTTCTCTGCTTGACTTATTTCACTTAGCATTATCTCCTCCAGTGCCGTCCATGTTGCAGCAAATGTTGAGAATTCGTTCTTTCTGATAGCTGAGTAATATTCCATTGTATATATGGACCACAGCTTCTTAATCCAGTCATCTGTTGAAGGGCATCTCGGCTCCTTCCATGATTTGGCTATTGTGGACAATGCAGCTATGAACATTGGGGTGCATATGGCCCTTCTCTTTACTACGTCTGTATCTTTGGGGTAAACACCCAGTAGTGCAATGGCTGGGTCATAGGGTAGTTCAATTTTTAACTTTTTAAGGGACCTCCACACTGTTTTCCAGAGTGGCTGTACCAACTTGCATTCCCACCAACAATGTAGGAGGGATCCCCTTTCTCCACATCCTCTCCAACAATTGTTGTTTCTTGCCTTGTCTATCTTTGCCATTCTAACTGGCGTAAGGTGGTATCTCAGTGTGGTTTTGATTTGAATTTCCCTGATGGCTAATGATTTTGAACATTTTTTCATGTGTCTGTTAGCCATTTGTATGTCTTCATTGGAAAAGTGTCTGTTCATATCTTCTGCCCATTTTATGATTTGTTTATTTGTTTCTCGTGTATTGAGTTTGAGAAGTTCTTTGTAGATCTTGGATACCAGTCCTTTATCTGTGGTGTCCTTTGCAAATATATTCTCCCATTCCGTGGGCTGTCTCTTAGTTTTTTTGACTGTTTCCTTGGCTGTGCAGAAGCTCTTTATCCTGATAAAGTCCCATAAGTTCATTTTATCTTTTATTTCTCTTGCCTTTGGCGATGTGTCGTGAAAAAGGTTGCTCTGGCCGATGTCATAGAAGTTGTTGCCTATGTTCTCCTCTAGAATTTTGATGGATTCCTGTCTCACATTGAGGTCTTTCATCCATTTGGAGTTTATTTTTGTGTATGGTGTGAGAGAGTGGTCAAGTTTCATTCTTTTGCATGTAGCTGTCCAATTTTCCCAGCACCATTTATTGAAGAGACTGTCTTTTTTCCACCGGATGTTTTTTCCTGCTTTATCAAAGATTAGTTGCCCAAAGAGCCGAGGGTCCATTTCTGGGTTCTCTATTCTGTTCCATTGGTCGATGTGTCTGTTTTTGTGCCAGTACCATGCTGTCTTTGTGATCACAGCTTTGTAGTACAGCTCGAAATCCGGCATTGTGATGCCCCCAGCTTTGTTTTTCCTTTTCAACAGTTCCTTGGAGATTCGGGGCCTTTTCTGGTTCCATACAAATTTAAGGACTATTTGTTCCAGTTCTTTGAAAAATGTCCTCGGTATTTTGATCGGGATAGCATTGAAAGTGTAGATTGCTCTGGGTAGTATGGACATTTTAACTATGTTAATTCTTCCAATCCATGAGCATGGAATATTTTTCCATCTTTTTATGTCTTCCTCAATATCTTTCAAAAGTGATCTATAGTTTCTAGGATATAGGTCCTTTACGTCTCTGGTTAAGTTAATTCCAAGGTAACGTATGGTTTTTGGTGTTATTGTAAATGGGATGGATTCCCTAATTTCTCTTTCTTCAGTCTCGTTATTCGTGTATAGAAATGCAACTGATTTCTGGGCATTGATTTTGTATCCTGCCACCTTACTGAATTGTTCTATAACTTCTAATAGTTTGGGAGTGGATTCCTTTGGGTTTTCCATATAGAGTATCATGTCATCTGCAAAGAGAGACAGTTTGACTTCTTCTTTGCCGATTTGGATACCTTTGATCCCTTTTTGTCTTCTGATTGCTGTTGCAAGGACTTCTAGTACTATGTTGAATAATAGTGGCGAGAGTGGGCATCCTTGTCGTGTTCCTGATCTTAAGGGAAAGGCTTCCAGCTTTTCCCCATTGAGAATAATGCTTGCAGTAGGCTTTTCATAGATGGCTTTTATGAGATTGAGAAATGTACCCTCTATTCCTACACTCTGAAGGGTTTTAATCAGGAAAGGATGCTGTATTTTGTCAAATGCTTTTTCTGCATCAATTGAGAGGATCATATGGTTCTTGAGTCTTTTCTTGTTGATATGATGTATCACATTGATTGATTTGCGAGTGTTGAACCATGCTTGCATCCCAGGTATGAATCCCACTTGGTCATGATGGATAATCCTTTTAATGTACTGTTGGATTCTATTAGCAAGGATCTTGTTGAGGATTTTGGCATCCATATTCATTAGAGAAATCGGTCTGTAATTCTCCTTTTTGAGGGGGTCTTTGCCTGGTTTGGGGATCAAGGTAATATTAGCCTCATAGAATGAGTTTGGTAGCTTTCCTTCTGTTTCTATTTTTTGAAATAGCTTTAGGAGAATAGGTATTATTTCTTCTTTGAATGTTTGGTAGAATTCCCCAGGAAAACCGTCTGGGCCTGGAGTTTTATTATTTGGAAGGTTGTTTATCACTGACTCAATTTCTTCATAGTTAATTGGCCTATTTAAGAAATCTATTTCTTCCTGTTTCAGTCTTGGTAGTTTATAGGTTTCCAGGAAGGCCTCCATCTCTTCCAGATTGTTTAGTTTTTTGGCATATAGCTGTTGATAAAAGTTTCTAATAATCCTTGCAATTTCAATGGTGCTGGTCGTGACCTCTCCCTTTTCAGTCATAATTTTAATAATCTCAGTCCTTTCTCTTTGTTTTTGGACAAGTTTTGCCAGTGGTCTATCAATTTTATGGATTCTCTCAAAGAACCAGCTTCTAGTCCTGTTGATCTGCTCTACTGTGCTTCTGGTTTCTAATTCATTGATTTCTGCTCTAATCTTGGTCAACTCCTTCCTTGTCAGTGGGTTAGGCCTGTCCCTCTGTTGCTGTTCCAGTTTCTTGAGGTGAGAATATAGAAACTGCATTTTAGATTTTTCTATTCTTTTGAGTGAGGCTTGGATGGCTATGTATTTCCCCCTTAGGACTGCCTTTGCAGTATCCCATAGGTTTTGGACCGTTGTGTATTCATTCTCGTTGGTCTCCATAAATTGTTTAATTTGTTTTTTGATTTCCTGGTTTATCGAGTCATTCTTGAGCAGGATGGTTCTTAGCCTCCAAGTGTTTGAGTTTCTTCCAGGTTTTTCCTTGTGGTTGAGTTCCAATTTCAGAGCGTTGTGGTCTGAGAATATGCAGGGGATAATTTCAATCTTTTGGTATTGGCTGAGACCTGTTTTGTGTCCCAGAGCATGATCTATTCTTGAGAATGTTCCATGGGCATTTGAATAGAATGAGTATTCTTTGGTTCTGGGGTGTAGTGTTCTATATATATCTATGAGGTCCAACTCGTCGAGTATGGCATTCAAAGCCTTTGATTCTTTGCTTAGTTTTTGCCAGGGTGTTCTGTCTATTTCTGATAGTGGGGTGTTGAGGTCCCCTACTATTACTGTGTTCTTATCTATATGTCTCTTTATTTTGGTTAAGAGTTGGCTTGTGTATCTTGCTGCTCCCCTGTTGGGGGCATATATATTAATAATTGTCATATCCACTTGTTGAATACTTCCTTTAAGAATAATATAGTGCCCTTCTGTATCTCTCTCTATGGCCTCTAGTTTAAAATCCAGTCTATCTGATATGAGAATTGCTACTCCAGCTTTCTTTTGAGGTCCATTTGCGTGGAAGATGGTACTCCATCCCCTTACTCTAAGTCTGAATGCATCTTTGGGTTCAAAATGAGTCTCTTGTAGACAGCAAATGGATGGGTCATGTCTTTTTATCCAATCTGCAACCCTGTGGCGTTTTATGGGAGAGTTTAAGCCATTTAGATTGATAGAGATTATTGACAGATATGATTTTAATGATGCCATTTCTCTTTAAAGTCTTTGTATCGGTTGTGACTTGCTGCTCTGTATCACTCTTGGGGCCTTTTTACCTTTATAGAGCCCCCCTTAATATCTCCTGTAGGGCTGGTTTCGTGGTTACGAAATTGGTTAATGATTGGCGATTTTGGAACGTCTTTATTTCTCCATCAATTCTGAATGACAGCTTTGCTGGATAAAGGATCCTTGGCTGCATGTTTTTCTCTGAAAGAGCTTTAAAAATGCCCCCCCAAGCCTTTCTCTCATTCCAGGTCTCTGTAGACAGGTCTGACGTAATCCTGATACCTTTGCCTTGGTACGTGAGAAATTTCTTTGCCCTGGCCGCTTTCAATACTGTATCCTTGGATCTAATATTTGCGAATTGCACTATGACATGCCGTGGCGTAGGTTTGTCCTGGTTGAGCTTGGATGGGGTCCTCTCTGCCTCTTGGACACGAATGCTTGTTTCCCTTGCTAGATTAGGGAAGTTTTCAGCTACAATTTGTTCAAATATCTCTTCTAGACCTCTGTTTTTCTCCACCCCTTCAGGGATGCCGATGATTCTGACATTGGATCGTTTCATAGAGTCAGTAATCTCCCGTAATCTACATTCGTGGGCGTGGATTTTTTTAAGACCAGCTTCTATTTTCGTTTTTTCTTCTACTAACCCATCCTCCAATTCGCTAACGCGTTCCTCTGCCTCGGTGACCCTGGCCGTCAGAGCCTCTAGTTTTGACTGCATTTGGCTCATAGAATTTTTAATTTCTGTCAGATTCGCTCTCATTTCTGCCCTTAGGGATTCTATATTCTCAGCAACGCTTTCTCTGATGCTTTTTTCAAGTTTACTCATCATCTTGACCATTGTTGCTCTGAATTCCATTTCTGATAATTGGGATACATCCATATGTATTAATTCTGTGGCCGAGGCCAATTCTGTGGCAGAGGCCACAGACTCATTATCTTTTCTTTGCTGGGGGGGACTTCTCCTTCTCGTCATTCTGATGAAGAGAGATTGCAGGGTTGTCCAGAGCCCAAGTGTTGACTGGGACCCAGGCCGTGCGCCCTTGTTTTATAGAGATCTTAGGGATGTGGGCTTCTTCCTTAAAGAGTTTATTTATTTATTTGAGAGAGAGAGAGACAGTCAGCAAGAAAGGGAACCCAAGCAGAGGAGTGGGAGAGGAAGAAGCAGGTTCCCGGTGGAGAAGCCCGATGAAGGACTCCTTACGGAGCGTTGTGATCACACCCTAATCCGAAGACAGGTGCTTGGTGACTGCGCCACTCAGGCGCTCCGGGTTGTGGGCTTCTTGATTTTTCAGCCTGCCTTCTGGGGGAGGGGCCTGCCTGCAGGTACTCAGAAAACCCTGTTTGGGTAGAGTCTCTGTGTCCCTTGCGAGGGGGGATGGGGATGGGCACCCTGTGAGCCGGTATTTCCGGGCTTTTGTTCTCTGGCGGCTTTCCCTGGCGGTTTGCTATGCCTCTTCTGAGAGAGCAGCAGCGGCTGAAATTCAGCCTCTGTCTCAGAACAGAGGGATCGCGGATCGTTCTCCACTGATGTTCTGGCCACTTTAACTCTGTTTCTGTTGGTGCTGCTCAACCCTGCAGCATCCCGGGCTGTGCGCCCCACACCCGGCGTCCCAGCCCTCACTTCCAGGGCCGGCACGTCTCTGTCCTTTGTGTTTCCAACCCCGCCCGCCGCCAGCCGCCCCGCGCGGGCTCCCGGAGCTCCCCGTCTCAGTCTGGTGTCTCACGGGTGCTGACCGCGAGTCCGCCTGCTCCCCCGTGCAGGTGGCCCTCCAGCCGCCAGCCGCCCCGCGGACGCTCCCGGAGCTCCCGGTCTCAGCCTCGATCCAGTGAGCACACCGGAGCTCCGGAGCTCCGTGAGATGCTTGGTGGTGCACGCTCCCGGCTCACGGACTCAGTCTGCCGTTTCCAGAGTGCGGGTCCGCGGTCCGCCCGCTCCCCGGTGCAGGTGGCCCGCCAGCCGCCCTGCGCGCGCTCCTGGAGTTCGCGTTCTAAGTCTGTTGTCTCGCGGGTGCCGTCCGCGAGTCTGCCTGCTCCCCCGTGCAGGTGGCCCGCCAACCGCCAGCCTTCTCGCGTACGCTCCCGGAGCTCCCTTCTCAGCCTGCTGTCTCAAGCGTGCGGGTCCGCGGTCTGTCCGCTCCCCCGTGCAGGTGGCTACCGCTTCCCGGCGCCCTGATACGGTGGCTCCCTCCCCCTTCTGTTTAGCTTCCGATATCTGTGCGCGGTTTCAGGGCTCCCCGCTTCGTACCTCGATACTCAGCGCTGGAGATGTNAGATCCAGATGTATCTTCCTGCGTCTCAGGCTGATTCCGTGGATATTCCTGCTGGTCTGGTACCTATCCAGCTCAACTCAGGGGACCGGCTGAAAAAGGGGTCCCCTACTCCTCCGCCATCTTAACCTCCTCCCTAGTCTTACTCCTGAATAAGTATTTTCTTTCTTTCTTCTCTTTCTTTCTTTCTTTCTTTCTTTCTTTCTTTCTTTCTTTCTTTCTTTCCCCTCTGCTCTTTTTAATTACGAATTATGGGGGCACCTGGGTGTCTGTGTCAGGTGAGCATCCAACTCTTGGTTTTGGCTCAGGTCAGGATTTCAGGTTCTTGAGATAGAGCCTCAATGTGGTTTTGATTTGTATTTCCCTGATGGCAAGTGATGTGGAGCGTTTTTTCATGTGTCTGTTAGCCATTTGTATGTCTTCTTTGGAGAAGTGTCTCTTCATGTCTTCTGCCCATTTCTTTACTGGATTTGTTGTTTTTTGAGTGTTGAGTTTGAGAAGTTCGTTATAGATCTTGGACACCAGCCCTTTGTCTGATATGTCAGCTGCAAATATCTTCTCCCATTCTGTAGGTTGTCTTTTAGTTTTGTGGGTATTTTCTTTTGTTGGCCACACAACTCTTTTTTCCAAGGGAGCATCTCTAGCATCTGTAGTGCCATAGAACACATCTTGGGAAATGTTGCCCTAAAATAGTAAAATTTATCCCTCTCTTTGAAGCGTCAAAAAATTTTGGAAACTCCAGAAAAAGATGAAAAAGGGTCTTTAAACTTTATAGTAATGATAATAATAAGCACCAAAAACAGGTACACAGCTTGATCATTCTAATCATGCAGATTTGTCTTCAAATGACTTTTCCAATATTCACAACCAGACTCAGATGACTTATCACCAAAGGCATTTGAAAGATTGTCACAGTCTATAACAGACTTAGTTACTGAGGGGGATTCTCTAATTTCCTAGTATATGGACAGCATGGTTGGCACAAGTGAAGCCTCAGGAAGGCATTAAAAGAGTAACCCTCAGGGGCACCTGTGTGGCTCAGTTGGTTAAGCATCTGCCTTCTGCTCGGGTTGTGATCTTGGGGTCCTGGAATTGAGCCCTGTGTTGGACTCTCTACTTAGTGGGAAGTCTGCTTCACCCTCTTCCTCTGTACTGGCTCTCATTTTCCCTCAAGTAAGTAAATAAATAGAATCTTAAAAAAAAGGGGGGGTAACCCTCACTGGGAGATATACATTCAGTGATGCTAAAATCCCAAGCAGTCTCACCAAAAGGTATACACAAAAATGTTAACAGTGAATATCCTTAGGTTGTTGGATTATGAATGTTATTTTTCTTTTAATTAATCTGTGTTTAAAAGAATTCAACAATATTTTGTATTAATTTTAGAATTAGAAAAGCATTTTTGAAAAAGGAATTTTATAACTACTTAAAAGGGCAAACAAGTTTTAAAAATTGAACAATTTGCTTCTCAGAGAGGAAAGTAAGTTTTTCAAAGTCACATAGTCTACCAGAAGTCAAATGGGAGTTCTTGACTCCCTGACTAGAACCCTCCTCAGAATACTATACATTACCCTATAGTCACCCTGAGCCACTGGCAGGGCTGCTCCTCCTCAGGAAAGGAGTCCTCCAAAAAGGAGAAACATGTGTCTTTGGGGCAGGTGGGTCCCCTTCCCTCTCTGGACAAACAGGAAGGCTATGCTGAGAATTCCATGGATTCTCTTGCCTGTGCTTCAAGATATGTGAATATTTTTCTTACTAGGGCAATGTCATGAAGAAGGAGGAAGGGTCCCTGTAAGAGTGTGGGAGAATTAATCTCTCTCAAATAACCATCCTGTGATACATGAAGCATTGTTGTTGCTGTTTTATTCCAGTCAGTTTATTGCTGTTGAGCACCCCCGGAAGAGATGGAGAAAGAATGTTACTTGGCTTCCTCTCTTGGGAAGAATGACTAGAACCACCTAATGTGAAAGTTTGGGGAATCTTTCACTGCTGAGGTTGGGAGATTGGGAGGTCTGTGGTGATTCTGGAACTCATTTTACAAAATAGACAATGAAGTAATTGATTCACTGTTTTCAATTAAAATTGCATTTTTTGTGGTTTTTTCTTGTGGAAATAAGAGCTTGGAAGGGTGATGGTATAATACTGGAGAAAGGGTGTTGGAACCTCACCCACCTGTATTTGCCTTCCTGGACAACTTAAGCAGTAGAAGTTGGGAAATGGGGGATGAAACAAGGACTGGGAACAGATATCCTTTCTCACAGTGACATAGAATTGGTGGAAGCAGTCAGAAAGCCTTGGTACCAACATCTTAATTTTTGTATATAGGGAAACTAAATTCTACAGATGTGGAAATGTTAAGTATTTAACTGTTTATTGAGTCCTTTAAAGGTCTTCAGAGTGTCTATGAATTCCTTGTACAATCAAGGCTTAAATAAATAAATAAAGCATCTATTACAGATACTGAGCTGGCATTGAAGGTAGAGCAGAAAACAATATAGATGAGTCCCTGCCTTCTGCAATCTAGAGACCTAGAGGCGTAAAATGAAAAAATAAGCCCTGAACCAGAATCCACATTTCTTAGGTCCCAACTGATAATCTTTCTTACATTTTCCATCTAATATACTTCAGGAACCTAATATTTTCTTTTTGATTTTGGGCAACTCACTAAACATGTAGGCTTCAGTTTTACTAACATACAAAAATAAACTTGTATGTTTAGTCATTCACTTATTTACTTACCAGATATTTACTGAGAACTGTCTATATCCCAGACATAAAACTCACTGAACTCACAGAATAGAACCTTTTTACTGAAAGCAAATTTACATATGTCAGCAATGCTTTCCAAATAGTAACCAAAAGGTAGCTGGAAATTCCAGGTTTGGCTGTATTTTCTTTTTGAAAATTCAAAGTTGGCTTACTCCCCTAGGTACCCGAATCCCACCTTGGATTTCCTCTCCCCTTTTTCCTTCCCTCTCTCTATCTCTTTTCCATCCATCCACTAATCTCCCCTTCCTTCTTTCCATCCTGTTACTCCTCCTCCTTTCCTTCCTTCCTTTCTCCTTCCCTCTCATTTCTATCCATCATCTTTCCACTTGAGATGTAAACCTTAATAGCAGTGAATTGATTTATAGTAAGAGATTTCAAAGTCATAAAGCTGAACACTCATTGGCACAGTTAGTATACTCTTGCTTTGTAGCTGCTGCAAATTGTAACTGTTATTTATTGTTCCTAAATAAGACCAACTTCCCCTAAGTTTTAAGCTTTTATTTAACATAGGGGACATGAATACTGGATTATATTTACCACTGTATCAGGAAAACATGTTACTGGCATTAACCCCCAAACTGGCAAGGGCAAGAGGGAGAAAACGAAAAATGCAAGATGACATGACTGATTTTTGTCAAGTCCAGATAAAAAGGAAGAAAAAAAACACTGGTCCTTATCAAGGCAAAAAAAGTACTGGTCCTTATCAGGGCAAATAGTGTTATCTCCCAACGTACACAAGAATTTCCAATATTAACTAACCTGTACTCTTCAAAAGACATTTTCTCATAGCTGAAGAATCACATTCATGTTGGCAGCTGATTTATAAGGGCAAGAATGTGGTTTCTTGGATCATTGCCTCATCAGAATGGAGAAAGTATAGAAATAAGTGGTGCTCATCTGTTTGTTTTTTTCAGTTCACTTGCATGTAATTTTTTCTTTCAATTTTCAGGTTAGTGAAAAGCCGTTACTTGAAGTTAGCTAGAGTTTATGGGCATATTGCTAAACACTGCATAGCAGCCCTTTCAGGGTCTTATTTCCATAAATAAACAAGATGAATTTGCATATTCTTTTTGAAGGTCATTATTTAAAAAAAAATTTTTTTTATTATATTATGTCAGTCACCATACAGTACATCCCCGGTTTCCAATGTAAAGCTCGATGCTTCATTAGTTGTGTATATTATAGCAGCTCAGAGACTGACCATCCCATTGAGACGTTCTTCCTATTAATCTGGGAGCTCTCTCAGGCACTCTGCATTCATTCACTGTTCATGGGTGTGTATGTGTGTGTGTGTGTGTAAATGTATGTGTGTGTTTCAGCAAGCACTGGAGGCCTTCAGCAAGTATAGTTGATATCTCTATGGTCTAATTGGTGAAAAAAGCAAGTCCTGGCTGGAGAAACACAAAGCTGGCTTACTTTCTTGTCAGGATCTTCTTGCTGCCAGGACTTGGTTTGTCTCAGGCTGGAAGCACTCTCCTGAAGACCAAGGGCATGACCTTTAATGCATTTTTGTATGGGTAGGAAAAATGATAATTCCTTTAGTTCCCTTCTACCCCAGAGCAGGAGGATCACAGACAGACAGTAGTCTGAGAAGAAAACTGTTCTACAGAAAGTCCCACTTGATACTCCAGCTCACTGTGTTTTCACTCTTTTACTAAATGTCTGTACTTCTGTTTCCTCTTCTACAACACTGTGCTATCATATTGTAAATGCAAAGTTTTTTTGCAGAGTGCCGCAGGTAAGTACTTAGTATCTCTTAGTCATAATTACTATTATTTGACTACTGCCCCTACAGCTTAATGCTACTACTGCCAGTATTTCTGTAATTACTACTCTGGGTCATCTCAGTATTGCGTTTGTACACATAACAACTACAATATTATGCCAAATTTCACAGAACTATGATGTTTAAGAAGCCTGTCTTCAAGTAAAAGAAAACTCAATTCTCACTGGCTTAAAAAGAAACTTAGAAGAGTTTCATGGCTAGTAATACAGTGAGCTAAAATAACCTGAAATCTTCCCACTGTAAACCAAAAAAAAAAAAATGCTGGATATACTTTTTCCAGAAGATTTTAAACTATCAGTTCAATTTAAAAATAGTTTTGGACTATTCACATTATCTATATCATCATGGATTAGTTTTGGTATATGTGGTTTTTCAGGAAATGGTCCATTTCATCTAAGCTGTCAAATTTTTGTGTGTAGAGTTGCTCAAAGATCCCTTTATCCTTTTGCTGTCTGCAGGGTTCTCTGGTAATATTTTTCTCTATTCCAGATGTTAGTAATTTGTGTCTTCTTTCTTCTTTTGGTCAGTTTTGCTATAGGCTAATTTGTATTTTCTTGATCTTTTCACACAGCAAGATTTTGGTTATTTTGACTTTCTCTATTGTTTTTTGTTTGTTTATTTGTTTTCAATTTTATGGACTTCCGATTTTATGTTTATGATTTCTTTCCTTCTGTTTATGTTGGGTTTATTTTGTCACCCTTTTCTAGTTTCTTAATGTCTTTTCTGTAAGCATTTGATACTGTAAATTTTCCTTGAAGCACTGATTTAACCATCACACAAATTTTGATATGTTGTGTTTTAGTTTTGTTCAGTTTAATTTCTCTTGAGAGTTCTCTGATGCATGGATTCATACAGAATGGTGTTGTTTAATTTCCAAGTGTTTGGAGATCTCCTGTTATCTTTCTATTATTATTCGTATTTTAATTCTACTATACTCAGAGAACATACTTTGTATAATTTCAGTTCTTTTAAATGTGTTAAGATGTGCTTTATGATCTATCTTGATGAGTATTCCATGTGCACTTGAAAAGAATATGTGTTCTGCTCTTGGTGGTGGAATGTTCTAAAAATTTCAGTGAGCTCCAGTTGGTTGATGCAGTTGTTCAGTTCATCTACAACCTTGCTGATTTTCCATTAGTTCTGTCAGTTACTGAGAGGAAAGCTGAAGTTTCTGGATATAATTGTGGACTTGTCCATTTTTGTCTTTAATTGCATATGTTTTCCTCAATGCATTTTGAAGCTGGTATTAAAGGTGCAAACATATTTCGGATTATTATGTCTTCTCGGAGAGATGAACATTTTATCATTATGTGATGCCCCTCTTCATCTCTAGTGACTTATTTTGCTCTGCAGTCTTTGTTTGATATTATTACAGCCACCTCAGCTTTCTTTGGATAGGGCTTGCATAGAATCTCCTCTTCTATCTTTTTACTTTTAACCTACCCATATCATTACAGTTGAAATAAGTTTTTAGGAGACAGAATATAACCGTATCATTTTTAAAAATTTTTATTGTTGTTTTGACAATCTGACAATCTCTCTTTTTCTGATAATCTCTGTCTTTTAGCTAGTGTTCCTCAACTAAGGATGCTTTTGACACTTCCCTCACAGATGTGACAATCAAAAATGTCTTCACATATTGACAAATCTCCCTTTCTCTCAATCTGTTTCTGTGTCACTTATTTCCTTATTTTCCAGATACCTTTTGATGGGAAAAATTGCTCCCAACTGAGAGCCATTGCCCTAGAGATTTCAGTATGCATCCTACACTTGTGATAATCTACCTCACCAATACATTTTCCTGAAAAATGCAAGAATCTTATAACTTGATTTCATTTGCCCTGTCCTACATCTCATGCTATTGCTGTCATGTATTTTATACTATATGTTCTAAGTTTCAAAAGACATTATTATCATTGTTGCTTCAAACAGTATTCTTTAGATTTATCCACATGGGCTTTTTTGGAGCTTTTCTTTTTCTTTCTCAGTGCTTTTCTTTTCCTTCAAATTTTCTATTTCAAGCCAAGGAAATTTCCCTTCTGCCTAAGGAATCCTTTTTAGTATTTATTTCAATGGTGTGCTGCTGGCAAAGGATTCTCTTTATTTTTGTTGAAAGGAAATATTTTAATTGGCATTTCTAGTTAGGCTATTTTTTCTGCCACCACTTTAAAGATGTCATTACATTGTCTTCTGACTTCAATGGTATATCAGTTTGAGTTCTACAAGAAGGAAACACCAAAATCGGATTAAAAGTACAACAGATTTATTAGGGGGAAATATCCATGAAAGATAAAACGAGAAGGAAAGGGGTAGAGTAGGGAGAATCTTTAGACAACCAGGAAGTTCTGCCACCCATGAAAGAAGAGAAGGAAGAAAGGAATGGGTCAGAAGAGACTCATACTGTAGAACAGTTCTGAGAAGTCCTTGGCCAGGCTGATGGAGATCTCCCAAGTTAAAGCTGTTAGAAAACTCTTATATCTACTGAAATGACCTGGTTCTAATAAATCCGCTGTGCTCATTCATTGGCTGGAAAAAGCCCAGAGGAAGTATGACATGACATGAAGATTTCACTGGATTCAAATGTACCGCTGCTGTCCATCAGATATGCTCATTGCAATAGGAACTCTTTTTTACAATTTTTTTTATTTAAATTCAATATAATTAACGTATACTGTATTATTAGTTTCAGAGGTAGAATTTAGTGATTCATCAGTTGCACACAACACCCAGTGCTCATTACTTCAAATGCCTTCCTTAATCCCCATCACCCAGTTATCCCTTCCCCCCACCTCCCCTCTCAGTTTGTTTCCTAGAGTTAAGAGTCTCTTATGATAACCTATCTCACACCTTATTTATCCATTCATCTGTCAATGGACATCTGGGTTTTTTCCATAGTTTGGCTGTTGTGGACATTGCTGCTATAAACATTGGGGTGCATGTACCCCTTCAAATCACTATGTTTGTATCTTTTGGATAAATACCCAGTAGTGCAATTGGCTGGGTCCTAAGGTTGCTCTATTTTTAACTTTTTGAGGAACTTCCATACTGTTTTCCAGAGTGGCTGCACCAGTTTGGATTCCCACCGACAGTGCAAGAGGGTTCCCCTTTCTCTGCATCCTCGCCAACATCTGGCGTTTCCTGGCTTGTTAATTTCAGCCATTCTGACAGGTGTGTGGTGCTATCTCATTATGGTTTTGATTTGTATTTCCCTGATGCTAAGTGATATTGAGCTTTTTGTCATGTGTCTGCTGCTGGCCATTTGTATATTTTCTTTGAAGAAACGTCTGTTCATGTCTTCTGTCCATTTCTTGACTGTTTTTTTGTTTTTTGGGTGTTGAGTTTGATAAGTTCTTTATAGATTTTAGATATTAGCCCCTTGTCTGATAAGACATTTGCAAATATCTTCTCCCATACTGTAGGTTGCCTTTTGGTTTTGTCGTCTGTTTCCTTTGCTACGCAAAAGACTTTTCTCTTTTCTCTTGATGAAGTCCCAATAGTTCATTTTTGCTTTTATTTCTTTTGCCTTTGGAGACATGAATAGCAAGAAGTTGCTGTGGCTGAGGTAAAAAAGGTTGCTGCCTGTGTTCTCCTCTAGGATTTTGGTGGATTCCTGTCTCATATTTTATGTCTTTTATCCATTTTGAGTTTATTTTTGTGTATGGTGTAAGAGAATGGTCCAGTTTCATTTTTCTGCATGTGGCTGTCCAATTTTCCCAACACTATTTTTTGAAGAGACTGTCTTTTTTTTCCATTGGACATTCTTTCCTGCTTTGTCGAAGATTAGTTGACCATAGAGTTGAGGGTCCATTTCTGGGTTTTCTATTCTGTTCCATTGATCTATGTGTCTGTTTTTGTGCCAGGACCATACTATCTTTATTCTGTCACTTTGCTGAATTCCTGTATCAGTTCTAACAGTTTTGTGTGGTGTCTTTGGGGTTTTCTGCATAGAGTATCATGTAGTCGGCAGCAGGATCTCCTGAAGGAAGATTTGAGGGGCACACTTCCATAGGTACCACATATAGTTTCTTTCGAAAAGTTAGTTGTCAATCTTCTTGTAGCTCTCCTTAATATAATTAGTGTTTTTACTTCTGGGTGCTTTTGAGAATTTCTCATTGTCTTTGTTTTTCAACAGTTTCTGCAATGTGTCTGGGTATGATTTTCTTTGTATTTATCATACTTGGGGATTGTTGAGCTTCTTGGATTGGTGGGCTTATGTCTTTCATCCTGTCTCATATTTTACACTTTTATCCATTTCGAGTTTACTTTTGTGTATGGTGTAAGAGAATGGTCCAGTTTCATTTTTCTGCATGTGGCTGTCCAATTTTCCCAACGCTATTTTTTGAAGAGACTGTCTTTTTTTCCATTGGACATTCTTTCCTGCTTTGTCGAAGATTAGTTGACCATAGAGTTGAGGGTCCATTTCTGGGTTTTCTATTCTGTTCCATTGATCTATGTGTCTGTTTTTGTGC